>NC_133366.1:33433363-33492073 GCF_049309525.1 Garra rufa | reverse complement strand
AAAACATTTGACTCTAATATGTAAAAAAAAAACAAATTAAGAAAAATAAGAATTTTGAAACTGACTTCATCCAGTGTTTATATTTTTGTACTATAAATGTATGCAAATTAGCACATATTTCATTAAATAATGCCTCATTTGCATATTTAAACCTAACATTTTAGAAAACTTGTAATACAATTTTTTTTTTGCAATTATCAATGTAATCAATCAACTGGGTAAGTAAGGCCATAACTATTAGGCTGTTGTTGTTTTTTTACCCAATTCACCTGCAGTGTCATGCCTTAACTATAGGTGCTCATAAATATAGCTGGATCTGGATGAGACCGGAAGCCACACCCATAAAATTAACTCTTTTTTTTTTTCTTACAGTCTATGCATCTTGCTTTTTAATGGGAACATGGGGGTTTCCTTCACTAGAGTGGGCATATTATTAACTGTGTCTGTGTAACATCATCTTTGGTAAACCAATAAGGACCAGCAGTAGTTTCCCTTTAACCAAATACGCGTCATTTAACAGCCCTGAAACCAACATTTCCTTGCTTTGTCTGAGATAAAGCTTTACACTATAGAATTTCACATTTCTTCCAATGCACAATTATTGAATTCCTTCAGCAGATGCTCTATGCTTCATAATCACAGTGAGAGCTCAAAAATCTGCAGAAATTAGCAAAGTAAAGACGCAAGGTCATTCAAGTAGCTTCCAATTTCGAGAAAAACTCAAAGGGACACTGACCTTTCCTTGACATATATTTGTCACTCATTTAGGCTCTGAAATAGCTGCCTAGAGCCCAATCAGCAGGACTGAGGCTCATGTCCTTGATTTGTTTTCCCATTACAGTCTGTAGAGCAGCAAAACTCAAAAGACAAGGCTCATTACACAGGCACAGATGAAAGCCAGTTTTCTCTGGCTCTGATAATGCTTTAAATACATAGTTACTTTCTCACAAATAATTTAGCTGTAAAACAGAATAAAGAATTGGTTTTATTAAGAGTTCAAGATTAAGAAAACTGGGAGGAATGTAATGATATTCTTAGCTATCAGGATGCTTCAGAGGAAATGTTCATAATATGCCCTTTATAGCACGGGGGCTGTAAAAAAGACCTTTTATGAACATATTAAGAACATTTCAAAATATTAATTCACACATTTTTTAAACATGGCACTAAAACACTGTTATACTGCAGAATAAAATGATGGTGAAATATACGTTTAAATGACGCATTTCTCGAACAGAGATGCTTAATAAGCAGACATAGAATGCAAGTGAATGCAAACATCTCTGCTTGGGCACAAGAGTGTTTCACAGCAATCACAATCTACAAGGCCAACCGCATTATTAGAGCAATACCAATGTCTGGCATTGCCATGGTAACAATTCAGTTCTGCCTAATCCCCAAACACTGTGCATAGTTCAGGTGCAGATGCAGTACCTCTGAAACAAGAACAAATCCAATCCACAGAATCCAACATTACTCCAATATGTGACTTATGAATTAAAGGATTAGTTCACTTCCAAAACAAAAATTATAATTTACTCACCCCTTGTCATCCAAGATGTTCATGTCTTTCTTTCTTCAGTCATAAAGAGTTTCTTCAGTCATGCCGGCGAGTTTGAACTTCCAAAATGCAGTTTAAATGCAGCTTCAAGAGGGCTCTAAACGATCCCAGCCAAGGAAGAAGGGTCTTATCTAGCAAAACGATCGATTATTTTGTAAAGAAAATTTTACAATTTATATACTTTTTAACTAGATTAGAACCCTAACCCTAGAACATTTTGAAGTTAGGGGAGAAAAAGAGATGGGAGTTTTCCGACATACCCTAATGGTCTTGAACCGGAGTGTGCATTGCAGCGCTAGACAAGACGATCATTTGAGGTTTAAAAGTGTATAAATTGTCTTTTTTTGTTTTCCTTTTTTTTCCGCTAGATAATACCCTTCTTCCTCATCTGGGATTGTTTAGAGCCCTATGAATCTGCATTTAAACTGCTTTTTGGCATTCAAACTGAAGCACCACTGAAGTCCACTATATGGAGAAAATTTCTGAAATGTAATTACGTCTCACTTTAAAACAGATTACCCTCTGTAATTCTGTAATTTGAACTGAACATCAGAATATTGCACACAGCATCATTTCAGACTTGTTATAGCGTTTTGTATAAACTTGACTCAGAATGAGACTTTTATTGAAATCTATTATAGGCTAAAGATCTTTATCCTTGACAGACCACATTAAAACAGGAAATTACCACTAAACAACTTAATATCAAGGGAAACGTGATGTATTCGTGTTTTTTAAAGGCTCATATAACCTCACAATTAAGAAAGACTCAGAAGTGTAATTACAGCCCATCTAATCTCAGCGTCAAACCCACAAGGGAGTTATGTAATCTGAAATGAATGGCGTCATTTATTCAACATTCAAAATCATGGTGGCACATTTCCGATTCAAAACAACACCTGTTATATTTATCTTTTAATTGAAACTGTACAGATACCACACTGCGTATCAAAGTCAGCGAGCTGCGTGTGCTAGAACAGAATGATTAATGATGATAACTGTAAACATGCAGTTCTGTCTCATACACCCCTCACTGGTGGATGCTCCTGAGACATCCGTTTGCTAAAGGTGCTGGAACTCATCTGTTTTAATGTAAATTTTCACTCAAATTAAATGCATATCTAAATTGATAAAACTAAATATGTACGGATAGGGATATTTTGAACTTGTAACCAGAGAATGTGACAAGGTTCAAGACAAAATTGCTGCTACTTTCTTCTCTTGCATGTTTAAAGTTCTGCCCTTCTGTTATTAGCGTTCATAGTCAACAATATGACTTTTCTATAAATAGTAGAAAGTGTTAGATAAACACTTTTTTTCTTTGAATATAAGTTATATATTTTCCAAGGTATAACCATAGTTGTTGAGTGCAGAGGTACTCTCAATAATGGTGGAAGACGTGATTTGGAGGAGAAGAATTTTTGAATAAAGTTATTTTTGTTTTGTTTGCACACAAAAAGTATTCTGTAGCTTTGTTAAATTACAGTTAAACCACTGAAGTCCTTACTATGTTTCTTGGCCTGGGAACATTTGAGTTGCTTTGCTGTCTATGCAGGCTCAGAAAGCTCTTGGATTCCATCAAAGAACATGTTCTTTGAGGCAAACATTTCAGGATTTTTCTCCATATAGTGGACTGCTATGGTGCCCCCGAGTTTGAATTTCCAAAATGCAGTTTAAATGCAGCTTCAAAGGGCTCTAAACAATCCCAGCCGAGGAAGAAGGGTCTTATCTAGCAAAACGATCAGTTATTTTGTAAAAAAATAAACAAATAAATTACAATTTATATACTTTTTAATGTTAAACGCTCGTCTTGTCTAGCTCTGCATGAACTCTGTGTATGTGTTCAGGACAGTTAGGGTATGTTGAAAAACGTCTCAGGTTACGTATGTAACCCTAGTTCCCTGAGGGAACGAGACGCCGCGTCAATGGAACGCTATGGGGAACGCCATTGCCGGGCAGCACTCTGAATCATGTCTACAACCAATGAACGACGGGAGTGACGTCACAGGCGCGGTGACGTCATTGACCAGGAAGTATAAAGCACGTGCGTTTGAAGCCGGCGGCAGCTCTTTTAGGAATGAAGCGAGCGCCGCAGGGTGCAGGAATTATGGTCCGAGACGCGGCGTCTCGTTCCCTCAGGGAACTAGGGTTACATACATAACCTGAGATGTTCCCTTCTGGGAACTCGAGCCGCGTCATGGAACGCTATGGGGAACGAGACTACCAACGCCCCCATAATTTCCAAGCCCTGCTCAGTGTCTGCTCAACCAGGGTGGAAAAGTTGTGTCTGGTGGTTCTTGCCAGAGCACGAGAAGAGCCATTGTCTAGTATTCCACGGACAAGAGGGCAATGTAATCCTCGGCCCTCGGGCACACGAGGAAGGTAGTCAACCTCTGTCTGGTCGCCAGCCAGAGCGAGAGGTACTCCTCGGCCCTCAGGCGCACGAGGAGTCTTGGTCCTTTGTCTGGGAGTAGCCAGAACAAGAGGGACCGCAATAACCATTGTCTAGTGTTCCACGGACAAGATGGTGTAAGTAGTCCTCGGCCCGCAGGCCCACGAGGACAGTGCACTCGACCTCCCAGAGTGCTCCTCGGCCCTCAGGCTCCCGAGGAGAAGGTGGTCCTTTGTCTGGGGTTCCGCCAGAACAAGAAGGACTCAAGAACTCGGCCTGGTATTCCTGCCAGGACGCGAGGGGAGTAAGCCTTTGTCTAGTATTCCACGGACAAGAGGGCGATATAATCCTCGGCCCTTGGGCACACGAGGAAAGATGA
Organism: Garra rufa; assembly: GCF_049309525.1. Taxonomy (NCBI): domain Eukaryota; kingdom Metazoa; phylum Chordata; class Actinopteri; order Cypriniformes; family Cyprinidae; genus Garra; species Garra rufa. Next base: position 33,487,741 of record NC_133366.1, on the reverse strand, counting down.
ACACCTCTGCTTGGTAGCCAGCCAATGCAGGAGGTACTCCTCGGCCCTCAGGCGCACGAGGAGTCTTAGTCCTTTTTCTGGGAAAGGCCAGAACAAGAGGGACTGAATAAACTCGGCCTGGGAGTCCTGCCAGGACGCGAGGGGAATAAGCCATTGTCTAGTATTCCACGGACAAGATGGCACTGTAATCCTCGGCCCTCAGGCACATGAGGAGGACAGTAATAGGCCTCTGCCTGGTAGCCAGCCAGTGCAGGAGGTACTCCTTGGCCCTCGGGCACATGAGGAGTCTTAGTCCTTTGTCTGGGAGAAAGCCAGAACAAGAGGGACCGAATACACTCGGTCTGGTAGCCTTGCCAGAACACGAGGGGAATAGGCCATTGTCTAGTATTCCACGGACAAAAGGGCAATATAAACCTCGGCCCTTAGGCACACGAGGAAGAAGTAGGCCTACGCTAGGTCGCCAGCCATTGCGGAAGGCACTCCTCAGCCCTCGGGCGCACGAGGAGTCTTAGTCCTTTGTCTGGGGAAAGCCAGAACAAGAGGGACCGAATACACTCGGTCTGGTAGCCTTGCCAGAACACGAGGGGAATAGGCCATTGTCTAGTATTCCACGGACAAGAGGGCAATATAAACCTCGGCCCTTAGGCACACGAGGAAGAAGTAGGCCTACGCTAGGTCGCCAGCCATTGCGGAAGGCACTCCTCGGCCCTCGGGCGCACGAGGAGTCTTAGTCCTTTGTCTGGGGAAAGCCAGAGCAAGAGGGACTGAACAAACTCGGCCTGATAACCCTACCAGGACGCGAGAAGTATGAGCCTTTGTCTAGTATTCCACGGACAAAAGGCAGTGTGATCCTCGGCCCTCAGGCCCACGAGGATGCAGAAATACTCCTCGGCCCTCAGGCACACGAGGAGGATTATGGCGAAGAATGACTTCTCTTCTTTTAACAAAAAGAATGCGCCTTGAGCCTTGCTAAGTCGAGAGGACAAAGGAGCCTGGAGCGGCTCTGAGGTCGAGTTCATAGAACCTGACGAACGTCAGGGGCGAGGACCAACCCGCAGCATTGCAGATGTCCTGGATGGGGACACCTGCTGTCAGAGCTTTAGAGGCTGACAAGCCTCGTGTGGAGTGAGCCTTGACTCCCAACAGGGATGGGAGACCAGAGGACTCGTAGGCTGTAGAAATGGCATCTATGATCCATCTACTAATTGTGGGCTTTGAAGCCGGGCACCCCCTCTTTGGAGGGCCGAAACAGACAAACAGTTGTTCTGATCTACGCCACATGGCAGCTCTGTGGACGTAGGCGTCTAGTGCTCTGACTGGGCACATGCAATTAAATTTCCTGTGGTCAGACTCCACGAATGGAGGAGGATAGAACGCCTGAAGCGTGATCGGCTGTGGTGCTAGGGACGGGACCTTCGGTAGATACCCGACACTCGGGTAAAGAAAAGCTTTGGCCATCCCTGGGGCAAAGTCAATGTGTGATGGGGCCACCGAAAGGGCCTGCAGGTCCCCAACTCTCTTCAGAGAGGTGAGAGCTAACAGAAGCGCTGTCTTTATGGTAAGCATGCGATCTGTGATCTCCTCTATGGGCTCGAATGGAGGCTTACATAGAGCTTCTAGCACCACGGCCAGGTCCCACGTAGGAACCCTCGGTTTCACTCGAGGCCTCAACCTGAGTGCACCGCGAAGGAAACGAATGACCAGGGGGTCTCTGCCCACTGAGAGGCCACCGTGAGGGGCGTGGTAGGCAGATATAGCCGCCACGTACACCTTCAGGGTGGAGTGAGCTAGCCCTGCGGAAAGGCGAGTTTGTAGGAACTCCAGTACTGTACCAACCGGGCAGTTAACTGGGTCTGAGCGGTGTTCGCGACACCATCTAACAAACAGGTTCCACTTAAGGCCATAAAGTTTCCTCGTAGAGGGAGCTCAGGATTGGAGAAGGGTCTCAACAACCTCGGTTGAGAGACCCGCTCCTATGAGTTGTGCCCCCTCAGGGGCCATACCCATAACTTCCACCTCTCTGGGTGGGGGTGGCAGATCGCGCCCCCAGCCTGAGAGAGGAGGTCCCTCCTGACGGGAATCTCCCATGGAGAGCCGTCGAGGAGGGAGACTAGGTCCGAGAACCATACTCGGGCCGGCCAGTACGGGGCTACTAGCAACAGCTGCACTTGAAACCGGCGTACTCTTTCCAGAACTCCCGGGAGCAGAGCGATCGGGGGAAAGGTGTACAGACGAAGCCTCGTCCACGTCTGTACCATAGCATCCAGTCCTAGAGGAGCTGGAGGAGCTAGAGAGTACCAGAGGGGACATTGCAATGTCTCTCGAGTCGCAAAGAGGTCCACTTGAGCCTGGCCAAACACTCTCCAAATCTGCTTCACTACTTGTGGATGAAGCATCCATTCCCCGGGCCTCGGCCCCTGCCTCGACAGGACGTCTGCTCCCACATTCAGATGTCCAGGAATATGGACTGCTCTCAGGGAGAGAAGTTTTCCTTGAGACCATAGGAGGATCCGGTACGCCAGCTTATAAGGGGCGTGAGCGGAGACCTCCTTGGTGGTTTATGTAATAAACTACCGCAGTGTTGTCTGTACGGACCAGCACGTGACGGTTTCACAGGTCTGGAAGGAAACACTTCAGGGCCTGGAATACTGCCAGCATCTCTAAGCAATTTATGTGCCAGGAGAGATGGTGATCGCTCCACAGGCCTTGGGCCGAGCGGCCACTCATGACCGCCCCCCAACCGGTGAGGGATGCATCTGTCGCTAGCGAGACGCGGCGACAACGAGCCCCTAATACCGGACCCTGAGAGAGGAACCAGGGTTTCTTCCACATGGCCAAGGCACGTAGGCAGCGCCGCGTGACCTTGATCTTGCGGAACGGGTTTCCCCTCGGGGAGAACCCCCTGGTTTTGAGCCAGCACTGCAGTGGTCTCATGTGCAGCAGTCCAAAAGGTATCACGTTGGATGCAGCTGCCATAAGACCTAACAGTACTTGGAACTGTTTGACAGTGAGTGACAGGCCTAGCTTGACCACATTTACTGCAGTAAGGATCGACTCGATCCAAACAGGTGACATTCGTGCCTGCATCGTGGTCGAATCCCAAACTACACCTAGATAAGTGGTCCTCTGTAATGGAGAAAGCACACTTTTCTTGGCATTGAGTCTCAACCCCAACTCTTTCATGTGAGCGAGAACAACACCTCGATGTTGAACCGCTAACTGTTGCGAGCTGGCCAGGATCAGCCAGTCGTCTATGTAGTTGAGTATGCGGATGCCCTGGAGTCGCAGAGGAGCCAGAGCAGCATCCACACACTTTGTAAAAGTTCGGGGTGAGAGAGCTAGGCCGAAAGGAAGCACTCTGTATTGGTAAGCTTCGCCCCTGAAAGCGAACCTGAGAAACTTCCTGTGCTGAGGAAGGATGGAGACGTGAAAATAAGCGTCTTTTAGATCTATCGTGACAAACCAGTCCTCGGACCTGATTTGTGACACGACATGCTTATAGATAGTTAGCATTCTGAACTTCAGTTTCCTGACTGAGCGTTTCAGCTGTCTGAGATCTAAGATGGGCCGAAGCCCTCCATCCTTCTTGGGAACAATGAAGTACTGGCTGTAGAACCCGGACTCTCTGTCTTGTGGAGGGACCACCTCGATGGCCTCTTTCCTGAGAAGAGTTTCTACTTCCTGTTCCATTACCAGACCCTGCTCGGGGCTCACCAGAGTTGGGAATACCCCGCTGAAAGGCGGCGGCTTGGCGCCAAACTGAATGCAGTAACCTTTCTCTACAGTGCGCAGGACCCACATAGAAACATTCGGCAGTAGTTTCCACGCTGCCAGAAATTCTACTAAGGGAACCAGCCTCTCGAGACTGGTTTCTGGATTTATTTGAGGAACTAATTCGGAGACCTGTAACAGCGTACTGGCAGGATGCTCCTGAACTAGCTTCTCTGAAAACCCCCGTGGGGGTTGCGAACTCTCCAGGGCCGCTACGTTTCCGGGCGGAACAGCTAGAGAATGATGTTCGCGGGAGATTGCCGCGCCCTGTAACACTGGCAGGGTTAGCTGACAGATCTCCTGAGGGCCCCGAGGGGGCTTGGTGACCATAAACTGTGGTGCAACGCAAGCCCCCTCGAGAGGGGCTGCCCTCATCGGCCCTGAGACACAACCGTCAGGGTCGTTTAGCCGAGGACCTCTTCGATTGGAGGACGACCCTCAGGTCGGGCCTCTTCTTAGAGGCCCCCGGCTTAGAGCGTTGCTGACCCTGCCCTCTAGGCCTGGCCGGAGGAGCACGGGTGGCAACGCTCTGCTTCTGTGCCTCCCTGTACGAGGAGCTCGTACACGGCTGAGGCTGCTCCCGTCTAGCAGCCTCAGAGGAGTAAACACGGCGAGGAAGGTAGGTCTTGAACGCCGCCGCCTGCTTGCGGGCCTCCTGGTGCCTGGCGACAACTGTGTCGACCGAGGCACCGAAGAGGCCGGTGGGATGCAGGGGGGCGACCAAGAGCGTGACCCTGTCCTTTTCTTTGAGTTCGGACAGGGTCAGCCAGAGATGCCTCTCCGCGGCCACCAGGGCTGCCATAGACCGCCCCACAGCGCGGGCGGTCTCCTTGGTGGCGCGGAGAGCTAGATCAGCTGTTCGTCGCATCTCTGTAACATTCACTTCCTCGCCCTCATTAAACTCCTTCAGCAGGTCGGCTTGGTAGGCCTGAAGGATAGCCATAGTATGTAAACATGAACCAGCCTGACCTGCTGCCGTGTACGCCTTGCCCATTAAGCTAGATGTTAGTTTGAGTGGCTTGGTGGGCAAGGACGGAGCCTTCAGGGACGACGCCGAGCCGGATGACAGATAGCCCGCAAGCGTCTGTTCAACCCGTGGCATCGTCCTGTATTCGCACTCCTCCGCACCCCCCACATTACCATAATTTTCAGCGGGGTTATAAAGGCGGAAGGAGTACGGCTTCTCCCATGATCTAGAGAGTTCTTTGTGTAGATCAGGGAAGAAGGGAAGGCTCCGTTTGGGGGGTGCTGACTTTGTCCGCAGGAAGCGTTCATCTAACCTGCTTCGCTGCGGCTCATGTTGTTGCTCAGCGGGCCATGAGATCTTTAATTTGGCTACCGCGCTAGTCAGCACCTCCACGAGCTCCTCGTAGTAAGGCGAACGGGGGGGGGGGGGGGGGGGCGGTTGGGGCTCTGCCAGGCTTTCAACATCAACCTCCTCGGAGGAAGATATGAGAAGCTCTGGGACCTCCTCCCGGGGGGAAGAAACCGCAGCGCGGGCTTCCGCATCCAGGAGGAGATCGCTCGAAACGCTGAGTGAGGGAGGAGATAGGGGGTCACCCGTCTCCATACCCTCCAGCAGATCGAGCTGCGAACCCCACGAGTGCAGCTGCCGCTCCGCCTCGGCGGAAGCGGGGCCAGACCCGGGGGGGAACGCTAGTGAAAGCCCCCTCCTCGAAGAGGGCTTTCCGGGAACGGAGCACCCGCAGCGGAAGACGCTCACACTGCGGACAGTCAGCCTTTTCGAGGGCTGACTGTGCGTGCTCCGCTCCCAAGCAAACCACGCATAGACTGTGTGTATCCCCACCAACAATGAAGCGTTGGCAGGGAGGGACACACTGTCTATGCGGGCGCTGAACCGCCATAAAACTTTTCCCCTTTTTGGTTGTCATAACTGCTCAAATAAAAGGTGTGCAAACTGGCACGAAAAAACAGCAGTATGAACGTTTTTTAGACAGACAGACACAGAGCGCTCTCGCTGAATGACAAAAGCTGCCGCCGGCTTCAAACGCACGTGCTTTATACTTCCTGGTCGCTGACGTCATCGCGCCTGTGACGTCACTCCCGTCGTTCATTGGTTGTAGACATGATTCAGAGTGCTGCCCGCCAATGGCGTTCCCCATAGCGTTCCATGACGCGGCTCGAGTTCCCGGAAGGGAACTCCCATCTCACTTTCTCCTCCATTTTCAAAATCGTCCTACATCACTGCAGAAGTACGACCCAGTGTTTACATGCAAAGAAACTCAAACGCCCTTCACAAAAAAAGGTAAAACAGCGATGTAGGGTGATTTTGAAGTTCGAGGAAAAAATTAGATTTGAGGGTTTTTTTGACATAACTGTCATGAACCAGAATACACAGAGTTCATGCAGAGCTAGACAAGACAAGTGTTTGAGGTAAAAAAGTATATAAATTGTAAATTTCTTTAGAAAATAACCAATTGTTTCGCTAGATAAGACTCTTTTTCCTCGGTTGGGATCGCTTTGAAGCAGCATTTTAACTGCATTTTGGAGGTTCAAACTTACGGCTGAAGAAAGAAAGACATGAACATCTTGCATGACAAGGGGGGGAGTACATTATCTGTAAATTTTTGTTCTGTAAGTGAACTACTCCTTTAATTAGTATTAGTTTTACAGTTTTGAGTAATAAATTGATAAAGACATTATATTGATTATATCCAATAATTATTGATTTATATGGCACTCACTGTGTCAGGTTCAAGTTTATTCACCTGAATAAGCCAGTAATTTTGCTAAGCTGCCAGTAATACAATACTGCTAAAGACAATTTATAGTGTGTTCATGCAACTACTGCATAATAATGGCTGATGTTCTTTTACTATTTCACATAATATTTTTTTTAGAAAACGTCTAGGCTATATTTTGCATGTTTATATTGTGTGAAAATATGTAACAAATTCCTGCTGTTTATTTTCTTATATTTCCTGTCACCATCAGATTTTTATCATCCTGGAGAGCAGTATTATTGTGCTGATATGAAACTGAAACATGTTAGTTTTTGAGTCTACATGAGGAGGTGATGGTACACAGTGTGAGTCTAAAGAGAAAACTCACCACCAGCTGACAGCGTGATGATCAACAATAGCAGACAATCCGTTCACAGCACTATATACTGTATCTGCTCAGCATCAGTTGATTTTTTTCAAATCTAAACCATCCATAACCATCATCCTTTAGTGAGAAGTGAATCAAACTGCAGGAACAGACACATTAAGACCCTCTTATGGATCATTTGATCGATGACATGGAAGTACCTCGGCCGTCCGTGGAACAGAATATTTCTTAATGTGCTTGTGATAAAAAGGAGCAAAAATACAAGATGCTATAGTAAAACTGGCTGCAGTTATCACATTAGAAAATACACTAACGTTAACTTACTTTAAGTAATTAACAAAATTACTTTAAAAATTTACGTAATTACTTAAAATGACGTAAAATTCATGTTTGGAATAGTATGCAGTGTGATATCAGACGATGACAGACCATGAGGTTCAATGACAATACAGAGTTTTATAAACAGATTAAACAGAGTTTGATGCCAATACAGTAAAGGTATCAAATGAAATGTAATTAGGCAATAATCCTAAGGCAAATAAGTATTTTACAGTATCATCACATGCCATACTAAAAAGTAAAATGTTACACACACCCAGTTTGAATATCACTTGTAACACTGTAAAAAGAATTCATTATACCTGGTTATCCAATTCAGAAATGCCATTCTATAGAGTCTATATATCAATGATCAGTTGGATTTAATTAAACTGAACGTAAAGAGATGCAAATAAAATTAAAGCTGCAAGCAGCGATGAACGGGCCCTCGCACCCGGGCTCACCGCCGACCGGTGGCTTTAGGAAAACAGCAAACGGTGGGCAGTATGCTTTTAATACAGTAAATGTAGGAAAAATAGATCAAAGTCACTTAAATGTGCCAAACTTCCTGCTGCCAGCTGGTGGCGCTATGCCTATAACTGATTATTGGCATGTAGATGTGTTCAGGCCAGCACTTTCATCAAACATATGAAGTTTAGTGCAGATTGACCTTAGTATGTTTGAGTTAGTGCAAGATATTATATATCCTACTGCCAATAGGTGGCGCTATGATAATATCTGAATATTTGCCTTTAGATGTCTTCAGGCCAGGACTTTTACCAAAAATGTGAAGTTTGAGGCAGATCGGACATTTTATGGCTGAGTTATAACAACTTCTATGTCCATGGCGAAACATCAAATTTTGTCAGGCCACCAAGGACACGCCCTTTGACGAAAACTCAAGATCTTCGCAATTTAACATCTCTAAGGCCTCTAGATCAGACTGTCCAAATATAATGTTGATATCATTAAATCTCTAGGAGGAGTTTGGTACAAGTCATTTCCTGATGCCAATAGGTGGCGCTGTGATTATAATAGAATATTTGCCTTCAGATTGGTTCAGGCCAGGACTCTTATCAAACATGTGAAGTTTGAGGCAAATCGGACATTTTATGGCTGAGTTATAACAAGTTTTATATCCATGGCGAGACCTCGAAATTTGTCAGGCCGCCACGGACACGCCCTTCAACGAAAACTCAAGATCTTCGCAATTTAACATCACTAAAGCCTTTTTATTAGACTGACCGATTTTGGTGTTGATCTGATTAAATCTCTTGGACGAGTTTGTTGCAGAGAACAGCATGACACTTCCTGTTGCCAGCAGGTGGCGCTATGAGTAAAACTGAATATGGGCATGTAGATGTCATCAGGTCAGGAGTGTTATCACACATGTGAAGTTTGGGACAGATCGGACTTTGTATGCCTGAGTTATAGCAACTTCCTTTTTCATGGCGAAACGTCGAAATTTGCGAGGCCGCCATGGACACGCCCTCTGATGAAAACTCTAGATCTTCACAATATAACGTCACAAAGGGCTTTAGACTAGACTCGGCAAATTTGGCGTTGATCCGAATAAATCTCTAGGAGGAGTTCGTTCAAGTACGACGCCTGAAAATGTCAAAAATGACACAAATTTTGTTGAGAATATTAATATTAACAGACTTCCTGTTGGGTTCCGGATTTTGCTCCAAGAGGGTTTTTTGTAGGTATTGGTGTGTTACATGTGTGTACCGATTTCCGTACATGTACGTGAATCACAGCTGAAAGCGCACATCGCTGAAAATCTAAAGGTGGCGCTGTCGAGCCATTTTGCCACACCCACTTCTGAAACCCATATCAGACGTAAATTTTCGCCAGGTTTGATGTGTGTGCAAAGTTTTGTGAGTTTTCGGGCATGTTTAGGTCCTCTAAAATGCGATTCATTTTGGAGAAGAATAATAATAATAATAATAATAATAATAATAATTAAAGCTGCAAGCAGCGATGAACGGGCCCTCGCACCCGGGCTCACCGCCGACCGGTGGCTTTAGGAAAACAGCAAATGGTGGGTAGTATGCTTTTAATACAGTAAAAATAGGAGAAATATGTCAAAGTCACTTAAATGTGCCAAATTTCCTGCTGCCAGCTGGTGGCGCTATGCCTATAACTGATTATTGGCATGTAGATGTGTTCAGGCCACCACTTTCATCAAACATATGAAGTTTGGTGCAGATTGACCTTGGTATGTTTGAGTTAGTGAAAGATATGATATATCCTGCTGCCAACAGGTGGCGCTATGATAATATCTGAATATTGGCCTTTAGGTGTCTTCAGGCCAGGACTCTTACCAAACCTGTGAAGTTTGAGGCAGATCGGACATTTTATACCTGAGTTATAACAACTTCTATGTCCATGGCGAAACATCAAACTTTGTCACGCCGCCACAGACACGCCATTTAACGAAAACTCAAGATCTTCGCAATTTAACATCTCTAAGGCCTCTAGATCAGACTGAACAAATATAAAGTTGATATCATTAAATCTCTAGGAGGAGTTTGCTACAAGTAATTTCCTGTTGCCAACAGGTGGCGCTGTGATTATAATAGAATATTGGCCTTCAGATTTGTTCAGGCCAGGACTCTTATCGAATATGTGAAGTTTGAGGCAAATCGGACATTTTATGGCTGAGTTATAACAAGTTTTATATCCATGGCGAGACCTCGAAATTTGTCAGGCCGCCACGGACACGCCCTTCAACGAAAACTCAAGATCTTCGCAATTTAACATCACTAAAGCCTTTTGCTTAGACTGACCGATTTTGGTGTTGATCTGTATAAATCTCTAGGAGGAGTTTGTTGCAGAGTACAGCATGACACTTCCTGTTGCCAGCAGGTGGCGCTATGACTATAACTGAATATGGACATATAGATGTCATCAGGTCAGGAGTGTTATCACACATGTGAAGTTTGGGACAGATCGGACATTTTATGCCTGAGTTGTAGCAACTTCCTTTTTCATGGCGAAGCATCGAAATTTGCCAGGCCGCCACGGACACGCCCTCTGATGAAAACTCTAGATCTTCGCAATTTAACGTCACAAAGGGCTTTAGATTAAACTCAGCAAATTTGGCGTTGATCCGAATAAATCTCTAGGAGGAGTTCGTTCAAGTACGAGGCCTGAAAATGGCAAAAATTACACAAAATTTGCTGAGAAAATTAAAAATAACCGACTTCCTGTTGGGTGTCAAATTTTGCTCCAAGAGGCTTTTTTGTAGGTATTGGTGTGTTACATGTGTGTACCGATTTCCGTGCATGTACGTGAATCACAGCTGAAAGCGCACACCGCTGAACGTCTAAAGGTGGCGCTGTCGAGCCATTTTGCCACACCCATCTCTGAAACCCATATCAGACGTAAATTTTCGCCAGGTTTGATGTGTGTGCAAAGTTTCATGAGTTTTCGGGTATGTCTAAGCCCTCAAAAATGCGATTCATTTTGGAGAAGAATAATAATAATAATAATTAAAGCTGCAAGCAGCGATGAACGGGCCCTCGCACACGGGCTCACCGCCGACCGGTGGCTTTTGGAACACAGCTAATGGTGGGCAGTATGCATTTAATCCGGTAAAAATAGGAAAAATTATGTCAAAGTCACTTAAATGTGCCAAATTTCCTGCTGCCAGCTGGTGGTGCTATGCCTATAACTGACTATTGGCATGTAGATGTGTTCAGGCTGGCACTTTCATCAAACATATGAAGTTTGGTGCAGATTGACCTTGGTATGTTTGAGTTAGTGAAAGATATGATATATCCTGCTGCCAACAGGTGGCGCTATGATAATATCTGAATATTGGCCTTTAGGTGTCTTCAGGCCAGGACTCTTACAAAACCTGTGAAGTTTGAGGCAGATCGGACATTTTATGGCTGAGTTATAACAACTTCTATGTACATGGCGAAACATCAAACTTTGTGACGCCGCCACGGACACGCCCTTTAACGAAAACTCAAGATCTTCACAATTTAACATCTCTAAGGCCTCTAGATCAGACTGAGCAAATATAAAGTTGATATCATTAAATCTCTAGGAGGAGTTTGCTACAAGTCATTTCCTGTTGCCAACAGGTGGCACTGTGATTATAATAGAATATTGGCCTTCAGATTTGTTCAGGCCAGGACTCTTATCGAATATGTGAAGTTTGAGGCAAATCGGACATTTTATGGCTGAGTTATAACAAGTTTTACATCCATGGCGAGACCTCGAAATTTGTCAGGCCGCCACGGACACGCCCTTCAACGAAAACTCAAGATCTTCGCAAATAAACATCACTAAAGCCTTTATATTAGACTGACCGATTTTGGTGTTGATCTGTATAAATCTCTAGGAGGAGTTTGTTGCAGAGTACAGCATGACACTTCCTGTTGCCAGCAGGTGGCGCTATGACTATAACTGAATATGGACATATAGATGTCATCAGTTCAGGAGTGTTATCACACATGTGAAGTTTGGGGCAGATCGGACATTTTATGCCTGAGTTATAACAACTTCCTTTTTCATGGCGAAGCATCGAAATTTGCGAGGCCGCCACGGACACGCCCTCCGATGAAAACTCTAGATCTTCACAATTTAACGTCACAAAGGGCTTTAGATTAGACTCACCAAATTTGGTGTTGATCGGAATAAATCTCTAGGAGGAGTTCGTTCAAGTATGACACCTGAAAATGGCAAAAATGACACATTTTGCTGAGAAAATTAATAATAACCGACTTCCTGTTGGGTTTCGGATTTTATCTCAAGAGGCTTTTTTGTAGGTATTGGTGTGTTACATGTGTGTACCGATTTTTGTGCATGTACGATAATCACAGCTGAATGCGCACACCGCGGAACGTGTAAAGGTGGCGCTATTGAGCCATTTTGCCACACCCACTTCTGCAATCCATATCAGACGTCCATTTTCGCCAGGTCTGATGTGTGTGCAAAGTTTCGTTCGTTTTCGGGTATGTTTAGGTCCTCAAAAATGCGATTCATTCCGGATAAGAATAATAATAATAATAATAATAATAATAATAATAATAAACGGAGCAGATTCAATAGGGTCCTCACACCATCGGTGCTCGGGCCCTAATAATAATAATAATAATAATAATAATAATAATAAACGGAGCAGATTCAATAGGGTCCTCACACCATCGGTGCTCGGGCCCTAATAATAATAATAATAATAATTAAAGCTGCAAGCAGCGATGAACGGGCCCTCGCACACGGGCTCACCGCCGACCGGTGGCTTTAGGAACACAGAAAATGGTGGGTAGTATGCTTTTTATACAGTAAAAATAGGAGAAATATGTCAAAGTCACTTAAATGTGCCAAATTTCCTGCTGCCAGCTGGTGGCGCTATGCCTATAACTGATTATTGGCATGTAGATGTGTTCAGGCCACCACTTTCATCAAACATATGAAGTTTGGTGCAGATTGACCTTGGTATGTTTGAGTTAGTGAAAGATATGATATATCCTGCTGCCAACAGGTGGCACTATGATAATATCTGAATATTGGCCTTTAGGTGTCTTCAGGCCAGGACTCTTACCAAACCTGTGAAGTTTGAGGCAGATCGGACATTTTATATCTGAGTTATAACAACTTCTATGTCCATGGCGAAACATCAAACTTTGTCACGCCGCCACAGACACGCCATTTAACGAAAACACAAGATCTTCGCAATTTAACATCTCTAAGGCCTCTAGATCAGACTGAGCAAATATAAAGTTGATATCATTAAATCTCTAGGAGGAGTTTGCTACAAGTCATTTCCTGTTGCCAACAGGTGGCGCTGTGATTATAATAGAATATTGGCCTTCAGATTTGTTCAGGCCAGGACTCTTATCGAATATGTGAAGTTTGAGGCAAATCGGACATTTTATGGCTGAGTTATAACAAGTTTTATATCCATGGCGAGACCTCGAAATTTGTCAGGCCGCCACGGACACGCCCTTCAACGAAAACTCAAGATCTTCGCAATTTAACATCACTAAAGCCTTTTGCTTAGACTGACCGATTTTGGTGTTGATCTGTATAAATCTCTAGGAGGAGTTTGTTGCAGAGTACAGCATGACACTTCCTGTTGCCAGCAGGTGGCGCTATGACTATAACTGAATATGGACATATAGATGTCATCAGGTCAGGAGTGTTATCACACATGTGAAGTTTGGGACAGATCGGACATTTTATGCCTGAGTTGTAGCAACTTCCTTTTTCATGGCGAAGCATCGAAATTTGCCAGGCCGCCACGGACACGCCCTCTGATGAAAACTCTAGATCTTCGCAATTTAACGTCACAAAGGGCTTTAGATTAAACTCAGCAAATTTGGCGTTGATCCGAATAAATCTCTAGGAGGAGTTCGTTCAAGTACGAGGCCTGAAAATGGCAAAAATGACACAAAATTTGCTGAGAAAATTAAAAATAACCGACTTCCTGTTGGGTGTCAAATTTTGCTCCAAGAGGCTTTTTTGTAGGTATTGGTGTGTTACATGTGTGTACCGATTTCCGTGCATGTACGTGAATCACAGCTGAAAGCGCACACCGCTGAACGTCTAAAGGTGGCGCTGTCGAGCCATTTTGCCACACCCATCTCTGAAACCCATATCAGACGTAAATTTTCGCCAGGTTTGATGTGTGTGCAAAGTTTCATGAGTTTTCGGGTATGTCTAAGCCCTCAAAAATGCGATTCATTTTGGAGAAGAATAATAATAATAATAATAATAATAATAATTAAAGCTGCAAGCAGCGATGAACGGGCCCTCGCACACGGGCTCACCGCCGACCGGTGGCTTTAGGAACACATCAAATGGTGGGTAGTATGCTTTTAATACAGTAAAAATAGGAGAAATATGTCAAAGTCACTTAAATGTGCCAAATTTCCTGCTGCCAGCTGGTGGCGCTATGCCTATAACTGATTATTGGCATGTAGATGTGTTCAGGCCACCACTTTCATCAAACATATGAAGTTTGGTGCAGATTGACCTTGGTATGTTTGAGTTAGTGAAAGATATGATATATCCTGCTGCCAACAGGTGGCGCTATGATAATATCTGAATTTTGGCCTTTAGGTGTCTTCAGGACAGGACTCTTACCAAACCTGTGAAGTTTGAGGCAGATCTGACATTTTATGGCTGAGTTATAACAACTTCTATGTCCATGGCGAAACATCAAACTTTGTCAGGCCGCCACGGACACGCCCTTTAACGAAAACTCAAGATCTTCGCAATTTAACATCTTTAAGGCCTCTAGATCAGAATGACCAAATATAATGTTGATATCATTAAATCTCTAAGAGGAGTTTGATACAAGTCATTTCCTGTTGCCAACAGGTGGCGCTGTGATTATAATAGAATGTTGGCCTTGAGATGTGTTCAGGCCAGGACTCTTATCGAATATGTGAAGTTTGAGGCAAATCGGACATTTTATGGCTGAGTTATAACAAGTTTTATATCCATGGCGAGACCTCGAAATTTGTCAGGCCGCCACGCACACGCCCTTTACCGAAAACTCAAGATCTTTACAATTTAACATCGCTAAAGCCTTTATATTAGACTGACCGTTTTTGGAGTTGATCTGTATAAATCTCTAGGAGGAGTTTGTTGTAGAGTACAGCATGACACTTCCTGTTGCCTGCAGGTGGCGCTATGACTATAACTGAATATGGGCATGTAGATGTCTTCAGGTCAGGAGTGTTATCACACATGTGAAGTTTGGTAAAGATCGGACATTTTATGCCTAAGTTATAGCAACTTCCTTTTTCATGGCGAAACATCGAAATTTGCGAGGCCGCCACGGACACGCCCTCCGATGAAAACTCTAGATCTTCACAATTTAACGTCACAAAGGGCTTTAGATTAGACTCACCAAATTTGGTGTTGATCGGAATAAATCTCTAGGAGGAGTTCGTTCAAGTATGACACCTGAAAATGGCAAAAATGACACAAATTTTGCTGAGAAAATTAATAATAACCGACTTCCTGTTGGGTTTCGGATTTTATCTCAAGAGGCTTTTTTGTAGGTATTGGTGTGTTACATGTGTGTACCGATTTTTGTGCATGTACGATAATCACAGCTGAATGCGCACACCGCGGAACGTGTAAAGGTGGCGCTATTGAGCCATTTTGCCACACCCACTTCTGCAACCCATATCAGATGTCCATTTTCGCCAGGTCTGATGTGTGTGCAAAGTTTCGTTAGTTTTCGGGTATGTTTAGGCCCTCAAAAATGCGATTCATTCCGGATAAGAATAATAATAATAATAATTAAAGCTGCAAGCAGCGATGAACGGGCCCTCGCACACGGGCTCACCGCCGACCGGTGGCTTTAGGAACACAGCAAACGGTGGGCAGTATGCTTTTAATACAGTAAATGTAGGAAAAATAGATCAAAGTCACTTAAATGTGCCAAACTTCCTGCTGCCAGCTGGTGGCGCTATGCCTATAACTGATTATTGGCATGTAGATGTGTTCAGGCCAGCACTTTCATCAAACATATGAAGTTTGGTGCAGATTGACCTTGGTATGTTTGAGTTAGTGCAAGATATGATATATCCTGCTGCCAATAGGTGGCACTATAATAATATCTGTATATTGGCCTTTAGATGTCTTCAGGCCAGGACTCTTACCAAACATGTGAAGTTTGAGGCAGATCGGACATTTTATGGCTGAGTTATAACAACTTTTATGTCCATGGCGAAACATCAAACTTTGTCAGGCCGCCATGGACACGCCCTTTAACGAAAACTCAAGATCTTCACAATTTAACATCTCTAAGGCCTCAAGATCAGACTGACCAAATATAATGTTGATATCATTAAATCTCTAGGAGGAGTTTGGTACAAGTAATTTCCTGTTGCCAACAGGTGGCGCTGTGATTATAATAGAATATAGGCCTTCAGATTGGTTCAGGCCAGGACTCTTATCGAACATGTGAAGTTTGAGGCAAATCGGACATTTTATGGCTGAGTTATAACAAGATTTATATCCATGGCGAGACCACGAAATTTGCCAGGCCGCCACGGACACGCCCTTCAACGAAAACTCAAGATCTTCGCAATTTAACATCGCTAAAGCCTTTTTATTAGACTGACCGATTTTGGTGTTGATCTGATTAAATCTCCAGGAGGAATTTGTTGCAGAGTACAGCATGACACTTCCTGGTGCCTGCAGGTGGCGCTATGAGTAAAACTGAATATGGGCATGTAGATGTCTTCAGGTCAGGAGTGTTATCACACATGTGAAGTTTGGGGCAGATCGGGCATTTTATGCCTGAGTTATAGCAACTTCCTTTTTCATGGCGAAACATCGAAATTTGCGAGGCCGCCACGGACACGCCCTCTGATGAAAACTCTAGATCTTCGCAATTTAACGTCACAAAGGGCTTTAGATTAGACTCACCAAATTTGGTGTTGATCCGAATAAATCTCTAGGAGGAGTTCGTTCAAGTATGACGCCTGAAAATGGCAAAAATGACACAAATTTTGCTAAGAAAATTAATAATAACCAACTTCCTGTTGGGTTTCGGATTTTGTCCCAGGAGGCTTTTTTGTAGGTATTGGTGAGTTACATGTGTCTACCGATTTGCGTGCATGTACGTGAATCACAGCTGAATGCGCACACCGCGGAACGTGTAAAGGTGGCGCTATTGAGCCATTTTGCCACACCCACTTCTGCAATCCATATCAGACGTCCATTTTCGCCAGGTTTGATGTGTGTGCAAAGTTTCATGAGTTTTCGGGTATGTTTAGGCCCTCAAAAATGCGATTCATTCCGGAGAAGAAGAATAATAATAATTAAAGCTGCAAGCAGCGATGAACGGGCCCTCGCACACGGGCTCACCGCTGACCGGTGGCTTTAGGAACACAGCTAATGGTGGGCAGTATGCTTTTAATACCATAAATATAGGAGAAATATGTCAAAGTCACTTAAATGTGCCAAATTTCCTGCTGCCAGCTGGTGGCGCTATGCCTATAACTGATTATTGGCATGTAGATGTGTTCAGGCCAGCACTTTCATCAAACATATGAAGTTTGGTGCAGATTGACCTTGGTATGTTTGAGTTAGTGAAAGATATGATATATCCTGCTGCAAACAGGTGGCGCTATGATAATATCTGAATATTGGCCTTTAGGTGTCTTCAGGCCAGGACTCTTACCAAACCTGTGAATTTTGAGGCAGATCGGACATTTTATGGTTGAGTTATAACAACTTATATGTCCATGGCGAAACATCAAACTTTGTCACGCCGCCACAGACACGCCCTTTAACGAAAACTCAAGATCTTCACAATTTAACATCTCTAAGACCTCTAGATCAGACTGACCAAATATAATGTTGATATCATTAAGTCTCTAGGAGGAGTTTGATACAAGTCATTTCCTGTGGCCAACAGGTGGCGCTGTGATTATAATAGAATATTGGCCTTCAGATGTGTTCAGGCCAGGACTCTTATCAAATATGTGAAGTTTGAGGCAAATCGGACATTTTATGGCTGAGTTATAACAAGTTTTATATCCATGGCGAGACCTCGAAATTTGTCAGGCCGCCACGGACACGCCCTTCAACGAAAACTCAAGATCTTCGCAATTTAACATTGCTAAAGCCTTTTTATTAGACTGACCGATTTTGGTGTTGATCTGATAAAATCTCTTGGAGGAGTTTGTTGCAGAGTACAGCATGACACTTCCTGTTGCCAGCAGGTGGCGCTATGAGTAAAACTGAATATGGGCATGTAGATGTCATCAGGTCAGGAATGTCATCACACATGTGAAGTTTGGGACAGATAGGACATTGTATGCCTGAGTTATAGCAACTTCCTTTTTCATGGCGAATCATCGAAATTTGCGAGGCCGCCATGGACACGCCCTCCGATGAAAACTCTAGATCTTCACAATTTAACGTCACAAAGGGCTTTAGACTAGACTCAGCAAATTTGGCGTTGATCCGAATAAACCTCTAGGAGGAGTTCGTTCAAGTACGACGCCTGAAAATGGCAAAAATGACACAAATTTTGTTGAGAATATTAATATTAACCGACTTCCTGTTGGGTTCCGGATTTTGCTCCAAGAGGCTTTTTTGTAGGTATTGGTGTGTTACATGTGAGTCCCGATTTCCGTGCATGTACGTGAATCACAGCTGAAAGCGCACACCGCTGAACGTCTAAAGGTGGCGCTGTCGAGCCATTTTGCCACACCCACTTCTGCAACCCATATCAGACGTAAATTTTCGCCAGGTTTGATGTTTGTGCAAAGTTTCATGAGTTTTCGGGTATGTTTAGGCCCTCAAAAATGCGATTCATTTTGAGAATAATAATAATAATAATAAACGGAGCAATTCCAATAGGGTCCTCACACCATCGGTGCTCGGGCCCTAATAAGAAACGGAGCAGATCCAATAGGGTCCTCACACCATCGGTGCTCGGGCCCTAATAATAATAATAATAAACGGAGCAGATTCAATAGGGTCCTCACACCATCGGTGCTCGGGCCCTAATAATAATAATAATAATTAAAGCTGCGAGCAGCGATGAACGGGCCCTCGCACCCGGGCTCACCGCCGACCGGTGGCTTCAGGAAAACAGCAAACGGTGGGCAGTATGCTTTTAATACAGTAAATGTAGGAGAAATATGTCAAAGTCACTTAAATGTGCCAAACTTGCCGCTGCCAGCTGGTGGCGCTATGCCTATAACTGATTATTGGCATGTAGATGTGTTCAGGCCAGCACTATTATCAAACATATGAAGTTTGGTGCAGATTGACCTTGGTATGTTTGAGTTAGTGAAATATATGAGATATCCTGCTGCCAACAGGTGGCGCTATGATAATATCTGAATATTGGTCTTTAGGTGTCTTCAGGCCAGGACTCTTACCAAACCTGTGAATTTTGTGGCAGATCAGACATTTTCAGGCTAAGTTATAACCACTTCTATGTCTATGCAGAAACATCTAACTTTGTCAGGCCACCACGGACATGCCCTTTAATGAAAACTCAAGATCTTCACAATTTAACATCTCTAAGGCTTCAAGATCAGACTGACCAAATATAATGTTGATTTAACTAAATGCAATCAATGCAAGGACTTCAGATAAATGCCAACTGTGAACCAGTATGCTACAAATGATGATAAGAACATGATTCATGATGATAGCAAAATGTTATTATTGCTTCCTTTACATCCACCACTTCTGCTTAAATGTCATTGTTACCTATCTGTACAATTTTTGTGTGGATATTGCTTTGCTGGTGACTCCTGTTATAAGACATCACTCTTAAGTGCTACATAACTAAGAATCAATAAGGAAGACGGTGCCCAGTTGGCACATGCATTCACAGTAATCCTCTGCTAGTTTGGATTTTAAGTTTACAGAATTGAAAGGGTTACACTTTAAAATCAACACACAGACACATACACACAAAATATAAAATGTTGCCATCCAGTTTCATTTGTTAAAATTAACTATATTAGTTAACATGACCAATACATAAATAGCATTTATTAATGTTAATTAATATTAAGCTAAAAAAAGTATTCATATAAAGTTTATGTACTGTGAATTAACATGAACATGAACACAGTTCATGTGGGTGTACAGCAATACACAATAAAGTGCTCTATAAACTCTTCATTCTTTCAAAATATCTTTAAAAATCAAGTTGAGTATTTTAACGGGGTGATATATATATATTTATAATTGATCTTAAAATTATGGTTTTCAGATGTTTTGAAGAGATAACAGTAACGTTTGTTTTGTTGTCAAAGTTTGTCATAATTTTTTATTATTATTATTTTATATTCAATAAATAACACTATGTAAATATTGTCTATCAATGAAGATAAATTGATCATGCTAAAAAGTTGTATTTTTTTTAATCTTTTGCTATGTGACTGAATAGGACAAGTTCATGGTACAGTTAAGTAAAAAATAAATAAAAAACAACAACTGCAAAATACGAACAATGAAAGACTAAGTGACCCTTTATATTTTCTCAAAATATCAGACTCTCAAAGATCAGACATATTTATGTAATTAAAATACATATGTGCATTTTTTGTTCAAAGATGGTCTGTAGGATGGCTCTCTACTCTGTCACCCTCTCTGCCTCTCACCCCTCCCCCCTGCAATAATGAGCTTCTCTGTGCCTGACTGAACGCACACACATACTGTAGAGACATTCACCAGAGTGACAGCAGGTTTCTGAGTTATTTTTTTAATTTTCTTTAATTCATTGAAGCTTGTATAAAATTAATATTTCCAGCACTTGCTCAGAATGATTAGATCTCTGTGTGAAAAAAGTTTTAAAGAGTTTGGATGCTGCACTTTAAAGATATAAAAAATTAGGGTTATGTTTTTTACTATATCTTTAAAAAATCACCACGTCAACACCGTTCGAGATATCCAAAATCCGCTCGCAATTTAACATCTTCAGAATCTTCTCTTCATGTTAAAAAAGTTTGGTGTGAACAGCTGGTTGTTCTTAGGAGTAGTGTGAATTTGTTTACTACCTGATTTTTCAAAAAATCCACCTTCAAATCAAAATAGCCGGCTTTCTGTTGGTCTTAGCTAATGAGTTTGATTTAGAAAGTTGTCCAGATTGATGAGAACAATATATGTACAGAGTTTGGTGACTGTAGGAAAAACTAACCCCCCAACTTTTGTCAAAAGATGGCGCTATAGAGTGCCTGCTCCACGCCCATTTATGACCTTTTGCCAGTGTCTAACTATCATTAATATTGATGTGTGTGTTGAGTTTCATGAAATTCTAAGCATGTTATCTGCCTTGAAAAGACAGGAATGTAATTTTAAAGTTTGACATGTTGCCATGGCAACAGCATTCGATTTATCATCGACCCCTTTACATATTCTTATCGGTCGTGTTTTGACATGATTTTGATGAAGTTTAAAGAAAATCGATTAAAATTAAGAGGCTGATTTCAAAGCATTTTGAAAATGACACGTTTCCTGCTCCCAGTTGGTGGCGCTATAACTTTGACTCATAATAGTCACATTTATGGAATCGGCATCATACAAGGAACAAACTGGTGAAGTTTCATCAGAATCAGGCAATGTGTGCAACAGTTATTAGACACTTCCTGTTTCTCATTTCTCGCCATAACTTTGTCGCCTTGCCACGGCCAAACCGTTCGAGATATCAAAAATCTCCTCGCAATTTAGCGTCCCCAATGTCTTGAGATCATGCTGACCGAGTTTGGTGACAATCCCATGGAATTCCTGGGAGGAGTACGTTAAATTCCAGAGCATGCGCTTTTTAAACAGCCCTAAATATCTCACTTCCTGTTGCGTGGAGCCCATGACATAGAGTACAAAAGTTGTTCAGCTCGATGAGTTCTATATGTGTACCGAGTTTCATATCAATACGCGCAAGTATGTGTGCGCAGTACATCAAGTTTTCAAACTGTGTTCCAGGGGGCGCTGTAGAGGCCCTGAACCACGCCCGGGTCCCAGCCTCTGTGGCGTCCGGACGACGGCAGATTCCGACGTGTGTGCAAATTTTCAAGAGTTTTTGAGTATGTTAAGGCCCCCAAAAGTGCCCCAACGGTTGAAAAAAAATAAAAATAAAAAAAAAACAAATAAGAATCCTTAGAAGAACAATAGGGCCTTCGCCCTTTTGGGCTCGGGCCCTAATAAACGGAGCAGATTCAATAGGGTCCTCACACCATCGGTGCTCGGGCCCTAATAATAAACGGAGCAGATTCAATAGGGTCCTCACACCATCGGTGCTCGGGCCCTAATAATAATAATAATAATAATAAACGGAGCAGATTCAATAGGGTCCTCACACCATCGGTGCTCGGGCCCTAAATATAGCTGCAAGCAGTGTTTTCCGGGGTTCAAGCTATTTAAGGAATTTAAACACATGAAAAAATACATAATTTAGCAAGCCTGTAACCGCCTAAATAAATGATTTATTTTTTTATTTTTTTGCAAATTCCATAGAAATATTATGTTTTTTAACATTTATGACTTTTATAGCGCCAGCTGTGGTCCAATCTCCTTAAAACTTTGCATGCATGTTTAGAATCACCTGTTGCATGTGCTCACCAGGTTTTGTGAAGTTTTGAGTTTTCGTTTTGGCTTTATAGGATTTTTAATAAATTTGGACAGGCCCCTTTTCTAAACAACCCTGTTATACAATTTTTTGATAACTAATAACCTAGAGCAGTGGTTCCCAACTACGGTCCTGGAAGCCCCCCAACACTGCATGTTTTCCATGTCACCTTAATCAAACACACCTGATTCAGATCATCAGCTCATTAGTAGAGACTCAAAGACCTGAAATTAGTGTGTCAGACAAAAGAGAGATGCAAATCGTGTAGTGTTGGGGGGCCTCCAGGAACATGGTTGGGAACCACTGACCTAGAAAGTCCAAAAAATTTTACTACAGTGTTTTTTTCCAGAGTGAAAAACATAGGACTGTTTGGCAAAAGTAGTTTTTTTACATCTTCTCAATCATTTAACAAAAATTTATATGACAGCAGGGGTTTTAGAGGCAAAGTGGTCCAGAATGAGATGAGAATTCTGTGATATTATATCACGTGCATGTGTGAAAAGCCGCTCAATGCACAATCTTTTAAACTTGACGGCCATGTTTTTAAGATATGCAAATGTCCTTACAGACATTTGTCGCACATTGGACCAAGACCGTGCACAGCGATTTTCATGTTGATAGAACAAATGGTTGCATAGGTAAAGTCATTTTTCTGATTTTTTTGCCCTCTTATAGTGCCAACAAGTGGCCAAGCTCCACCATTTTGTCCTGTGACCTCAGACTGAGCTCTTACATAAGTGTTCTGAGTTTGGCGGAGATATGTGACCCTGGACCACAAAACCAGTCTTAAGTCGCTGGGGTATATAGCAATAGCCAAAAATACATTGTATGGGTCAAAATTATTGATTTTTCTTTTATGTCAAAAATCATTAGGAAATTAAGTAAAGATCATGTTACATTAAGATTTTTAGTAAAATTCCTACTGTAAACCTATCAAAATGTAATTTTTTATTAGTAATTTGCATTGTTAAGAACTTAATTTGGACAACTTTAAAGGTGATTTTCTCAGTATTTTGATTTTTTTGCACCCTCAGATTCCAGATTTTCAAATAGATGTATCTCAGCCAAATATTGTCCTATCCTGACAAACTATACATCAATAGAAAGCTTATTTATTGAGCTTTCATATGATGTATATATCTCAGTTAAAATTTAACCTTATGACTGGTTTTGTGGTCCAGGGTCACATATATCAATCTGTTCAGGAGTTATAGGCATTTTACTAAAAGTGGCCCTGCCTCTTTTCAGACGTTTTGTCGTCCTTTTGCGACAATGAGTCGAAGTGCAAATCTTTTTTTTTTCTTTTTTTTTTTTTTGATAATTATTGATATTCACTCTAGATAATCTTTCTGCACTGGTTTGGTTCCGATCATGGTAAAAAACCTAGGACTAGTTCACAAAAGTATGTTGTTGTTGTTTTGTTTTGTTTTTTTCAAAAAATCCAAAATACCTAAAATTTCGCCACGCTCACAATCAAATCTGAGGCTTGCGATTCCAACGACATAAGACACTTGAGCCTGTGAATAGGCGTGTTTCCATTGCAGATTTGCACAAAACTTTGGCGATATTTTATAAATGTCGATTAAAAGTTTTGCAAAATGACGGCGTTTCCATTAACCTATGTTATGCGACTGAAAGTTCTTTTTTTTTCCTCTCGCAATAAGTCACGGCAACGGATTTTTATGGGATTTGGGCTATATTTAATAGAATATGACCTGTAAATGCGAAAAAAAAAAAAAAAAACGTTTCCATTGCTGTTTCGCACAATAGTCCTTTTTCAAATTGCCTGAAAAACCACCTCATGCAAGCGTATTGCAATATATGGTGGTTTTTGCGCAACTGACGCGTTTCCATTAGGCATTTTTTTTAATCCGCAATTTCAATTTGCGCAATTTAAGGGGTAATGGAAACGCAGCTAATGATGGTTTAGGGGTTATGAGCAAATTCATACCTTTGATCGCTGTAGCTCCCATCAGGCCGATTGGGGTGAGACTTGGTTACATTGTTGATGGTGTGAGTACTACCATCCCTCCAAGTTTCGAATCTCTACAACTTACGGTTTGGTCTACACGATCAGTTTTACGTGGAGATTGCTGATCCTTGGCTTACAATAGGGTTTCAGGGCTATGTGCTTGAACCCCTAAAAAAAAGATAACAGCATTGTAAAATAGATAGAAAATTTGTATTTAAAAGGATGAATATGCTGAAATGTTTAAAATGTTTTAGTTGATCAATTGTGATCACTTGCTTTAAAAAAAAAAAAAAAAAAGTAGTACTGAAAAAGAAAGAACTGTAGCAGAATTGCTGGCCATAGCTGTAGGGCAGAGAATAAGGTCACTTCCATCAGGAACTGGTCTATGCTCATTTGTGAGTGAGTAAAGAATGAAGAGAAAGAGAGAAAAAAAAGATTTAAAAGCTTCTTTCCCATCCGTTATACTTGATACAACTCATTGAACCACCCTGGGAGGTTTTTCATTCACATGAACAAAAAAGAATGGCTTATCAAGAATGTTAAAACTACCAAGTGATGAGGCAAGAAGAAATCAGAAACCCAGGATTGCTAGAATAGTCTCAAATTTAGAAAAAAAAAAAATAAATAAAAATTCTGTGAGCTGACTTGTTTTAACTTTATCAGTCTTCTGCTCAAGAAGGGCCAGCTGAATTGAAAACTAATATGATTTGTTCTGCACTGACTGACCTCTGAGCTTGTGCTCTGAATCTAAAATTGACAAGAAGACAGTTTGACAATCAAGGCAGAGACCTGAGAATGCAAACACATTTGTTTTAAAGACATCAAAGCAGCAGTTTCATTGATCTGGACCATGTATAAACGTACAGTTATTCTGCCAATTCATCACAATCATAATTTTAACAGGGAACCAGAAAGCATTGTTATAGTAATTTCTAATGATAAATTTAAGGACCGATCTTCCATCTTGGTGAGCTGCCCAGACATGAGAAAAATATGACTGCTTGTATTGCTTTGATGCAAGTAAGCAAAATAAAGAAAGAAAAAGAAAACAGCAAGGAGGGAGAAATAATGTTGTCGTTTATCAACTTAATTAATGAGCTAAGACGGCCCAGTTTGTATGTAAGTTGTCTCAAAGGCAAGGTGAAATGAGGCAGAAAAAAAATGTATTCTCTCATAAGTTTCTTATCTTCTAAAATAACAGGCAAGCGTCAGTAAAACAGACACAGAGATGTGTATTACAAATTATGATAAAAATGCTAAAGCAAAATATTGCAGGATTTCTCCAGGTTTTGTAAGTGTAGGTAAATGTAAGAAATTCAAAGAAATTCATTCAAATTAAGCCAGTTATGGCTAAAACAAGAACAAATCTACCAGTGTGGTCGGAAAAATTGGAAAAATTAAAAATGGTAAACAAGGCTTTATACTGCATTGGCAGATAATTGTTCTTGTTTTAAGTATAAATTCAGTTCATTTTGTTCAGTTTCTCAGAAATCAAGACTTCATGTCTTCATTTTGCATCTCAAGAAACTGTTGAATTAACAATATTTAGATATTTGTACTGTAAAACAAAACAAAAATACTGAGGAATACAGTACCCTCCACTAATATTGGCATCCTTAGTAAATATGAGCAAAGGTGACTGTGAAAATACATCTGCATCGTTGATCCTTTAGATCTTTCATTCGAAAAATTCACAAAATTCTAACCTTTCATTGAAGTAAAATGATGGAAAATGGGGGGGAATCTCATTATAAAATAAATGTTTTTCTCTAGTTCACGTTGGCCACAATTATTGGCACCCCTAGAAATTTGTCTAAGTAAAATATCTCTGAAGTATATTCCTATTAATATTGACATTTTTTTTTGCACACCAGGGTGGCTAGGAGTATAAAATTGTCCAGTCATGACTTTCTGTTCCACAGGATTATAAATATGAGGAACACAAAAGCCAAATTCACTTAATCATCCATCACAAGAAGTAAAACCAAAGAATGTAGTTCTAATGTGCAGAATAATTTGTTGAGCTTCACAAAATAGAAAGTGGCTGTAAGAAAAGAGCTAAAGCATTGAAAATCCCCATTCCCACCATCAGGGCAATAATTAAGAAGTTCCAATCAACTAAAGATGTTACAAATCTGCCTAGAAGAGGACGTGTATCTATATCATCCTAATGCACGATAATGAGGAGAGTTTGAGTGGCCAAAGAATTGCAGAGAACTGTTGAGTCTTGGGGTCAGAAAGCCTAAAATAAAATGATCAAACAGCCCCTACATCACCACATGTTGTTCCAGAGGGTTTCAAGAAAAAATCCTCCTGGCTCATCCAAAAACAAACTCCAGCATATTCACTTGTCAGACATGATTGGAACTTCAAACAGGACTGGCTTCTATAGTCAGATGAAACTAAAAATGAGCTTTTTAGCAGCTAACCCTCTAGATGGTTTTGGTGCAGACAGGGATAAAAACGTACCCCATGCCCACGGTTAAAAATACTGCTGGGTCTTTAATGTTGTGGACCAATTTTTCTGCCGGAGGTCCTGGACATCTTGTTTAGATACATGGCTTTATGGATTCTATCAAATACCAGCAGATAAAAAATCAAAACCTGACTGCCTCTGTTAGAAATCTTATAATGGGCCATGGTTGCATCTTCCAGCAGGACGATGATCCAAAACAAACTTCAAAATCAACACAAAATTGTGTCACTGAGCACAGAATGAAGCTTCTACTATGGCTGTCCCAGTTCCCTGACCTGAACCCTGTATAGAAACTGAAGAGAAGAAGCACCAACATGAAGCTCTGATGGCTCTGGATGCTCGGGCGAGACGTGACTTGGCTCTGGACACTCGGGCGAGACGTGACCTGGCTCTGAAGGAACGACTGTGACTTGACTTGGCTTCATTGGAACAACTGTGGCTTGACTTGGCTTTGCTGGAGAGGCTGTGACTTGACTTGGCTTGGAAGGAACAGCGGTGACTTGACTAGACACTGGCGGAGCAGCTGCGATTTGACTTGGTTCTGCTGGATCTCTGGCTCTGGCTTGGCAGACATGGCGTTAGCGGGCGTTGGCTTGGCAGACGTGACGTTAGAGGGTGCAGGCTCTGGCGTGGCAGCCATCTTGGGTGCAGGCTCTGGCGTGGCGGCCATCTTTGCGACAGGCTCTGGAAGGGCGGCCATCTTGCGAACAGGCTCTGGAAGGGCGGCCAGCATGTGCGGTGGCTCTGGGCTGGCGGCCATCTTGCGAACAGGCTCTGGAAGGGCGGCCATCTTGTGCGGTGGCTCTGGAAGGGCGGCCATCTTGTGAACTGTCTCTGGAGGGGCAGCCATCTTGTGCTGTGGCTCTGGGCTAGCAGACATCTTGTGCTGTGGCTCTGAGCTAGCAGACATCTTGTGCTGTGGCCCTGGGCTGGCAGACATCTTGTGCTGTGGCTCTGAGCTAGCAGACATCTTGTGCTGTGGCCCTGGGCTGGCAGACATCTTGTGCTGTGGCTCTGAGCTAGCAGACATCTTGTGCTGTGGCTCTGAGCTAGCAGACATCTTGTGCTGTGGCCCTAGGCTGGCAGACATCTTGTGCTGTGGCCCTTCTAGAACACCCACAGTAAGCGGAGAGCCACATAGCAACAATGCATAATTCATACAGTCTTCCAATGAGCATTTAAATTCCCCTCCAGGCAACATTGATCTAGTTGGCTCATTCAGTCCCAAGCGGAATAAGTCCTTAAACCAGACTTCATCGTAAAAAGGTACTTGGTGTGAAAACGTACGAAACTGGCGAACACATTCCTCAATGTGGAGATCTCTTTGTCGGAGGAGCAGAAGCTGGTCGACTGGGTCCATGTTGTGATGCTGGTGGTGAAATAAAGCTGCTGGATCCGGGTTTGGTGAAGTATTCTGTAACAAAATGGGACGACTGAGAATGAGGATCCAAATGCAGGCTTTATTGAAGATCGTAGTCAGGGCAAACAGGGTCGAACACCAGCAAACAGGAACAAACAGGGCAAGACAAAAGCATAATCCAATAAGGCAGGCGGGGGTCGAAAACCAAGAGGGCAGTCCAAAGTATCAAAGAAACAAAACAATGAAACTGGGAAGAACTATGGCTATGACTGAGAAGCAAAAGACAGAACTATGGCTAGGGCTAGGGAAAACAACAAGGAAACTAGGAAACTAGGAAAACGCTTGGTAGAGTCCGTAGGAGCAAAACAATACTTCGCATGGTTCGTTTGGCATGGTCTGCCTTTATGGCTGCCAAACAGAAAGCTACCATAGAGACAGCAGAGGGAGCAGCAACAGTCAGTGTGGGTAAGGGCTCCCTCTGCTGGCCTGGCGTTACAATTTCATAATGAGATTTCACCCCTAGGTTTTATTGATTTACTTCAATGACAGGTTAGAATTTTGTGAATTTTTTGAATGAAAGATCAAAAGGATAAATTATGCAGATTTATTTTCACATCCACTTTTGCTCATATTTACCAACGGTGCCATTATAAGTGGAGGGCACTGTATATTCATTTATATTCAATTTAAGACTTTCTGCATCTATTTTAATAATTTGTGGAGGGATGAATTGAGACATTTTAAGACCTTTTTATCACCAACAGAAACAATGTTTTATACACAAGATAATTAATTGTATGAATTTTAAGTTGACAAAAAGACATATGCTAATTTAACCATATAATCACATAACAAAGTGAGTGCAGTACACTAGATGCAGGAAGTGGTTTGATTTCTCCACTGGCACATCTTACCCCACTTTCACTTGTTTCACTACAGAGCAGATTCAAATACTAGATGACAGATTTTGAAAATAATTTGTGCTCGACCCTTGACCTGAGCTAACAGAAGGCCAGTGTTTCATGTCTAAATCTACATAAATCTATAAAAAAAATGGTGCTGTTTCAGTGGCAGCCAAGCCCCTAAGCACAGCTGTGCTTCTCTATTTCCAGATGATCCATCCATTCATTATTTACACTGCATCAGTTTCTTACATAATTAATTGGAACCATTAATGCATAATTTGGCAGATTAATGAGTTTTAATTAAGCAAGTGTTTTATTGTGCTGTTGATTAGGCTTGCTGGAGAATGAGGTGGGGGTGTGGCTTGTGTCTAATCACTGTATGCCTAATTAAATGAAGTAATTCTGGACACTAGAACGTACTGCCACTATAGGGCTACAGATACAAGTGTGTGTGTCTTCTTACTTTCTTACTTATTGATATGCAGCTTATACGGTAGAGCTTATGTACGTTTTGTACACAATACATAATAGCAAATGGCATGAACTTTATAATCAAAAAAGTAGAAATAGTAGAAATGATTTCTGTCTATGTTATCCTACATTGTTAAACACAATAGCAAAGTTGACATTATATGTTTTAGCATCCCAAAGGTCATTGTGTCCGACCAACAAATGCACAGTACAACTCTATTTGTTTATGTCTGAACAGGAAAGCGCTGACCTTAAGCGAAATCCTGAGAAACACAGAAAAAGCACGTAAAATAAAGGTCTTTCCTGTTGTGGGATGACTGTTGCTGTGAGACATCTTTAGATCAAGACCCAACTGTCAGACCTTGTAAATGAGATCTGATACGCAGAGTGCAGAAACTGACTGACTAAAAAAATCGCAGAGGTGATCCGTGACAGTTAATGTATGAACTACTGGAGCTTTCCACTTCAATGACAACTATCAGATCATTCAGTCAGATCATTCAATCATTTACGCTTGTGATATATTTATCGTTTGAATATCTAAAAGACAGGTTTGTATGATTTATTGAACCCAACTGTCGTGAATCACAAATTCAAAATAACTCTAAGGCATATAAGACTAGTCTAAAAGTTGTCATGAAATAAAAATTTACCCTATATTCTAAATGCAACTTATTTATACCTTAATTCATCCACGCATATATACACACACACACATACAGTCAAACCAAAAATTATTCGGACACCATATATAATTTTTGGTATTTTTTTACTAGTGGGTGCAGGACACTATAGTTCATTTATGTAAGTGAGGATAGCAAAAAAAAGTAAACTGTGACATAGTATACCCAAAAATTCTTCATAGAGTGGACTACCAGTAAAATTTAGGATCAAAATTCAGACACTTTGACCTGAACATGTTTTGCTTAAGTGTTTTTTCTTTAATTGCTAATGCAACTTTTTTTCCACCACACACTGTACATAATTTAGCATTGCTTGGTAATTGATTAACAAATGATTGATAGTTGTGTAAATATTGTCATACTACACTCTTAAAAATAAAGGTGCTTTAAATGGTTCTTCACAGCGATGTCATAGAAGATCCATTTTTGGTTCCACAAAGAACCATTCAGTCAAAGGTTCTTAGATAAACCATCTCTTTCTTACCTTTTTATAATATGAAATATATAATATGATTTGTGAAACAAAGGTTCTTCAGATGTTAAAGGTCCTTTTTGGAACTATTTAGACAAAAAGGGTTCTTCTATGGCATTGTGAAGCACCTTTATTTTTAAGAGTGTAACAGTTGTCTGAATTTTTGATTGTAATCCATAACATACCTTTCTATCAAAATTATCTGACATTATCAAGATGAATTTGTTCTTACATGGTTTAACTCTGAGTTCTTGTCATATTTTATTACAATTTTCTAAACTACAGAGAATAAACTGTGATAATGTAAGAAATGTTGAAGATGTCTGAATAAATTTTGGTTTGACTGTATGTGTGTGTGGATTGTAAAGAGGGTCAGGGTTTAAGCAGACTAAATGATTGGTGTGAAGTCAAAGTTATGACTATTTGATTTAAATTATGAGCTTACAACCCACTGCAATTTTCCATTTAGATCTACTGCCATCCAATTATCAACTGATAAACAGAGGCCTGCCCTACATTCCTTCTTTTTTGGTACATGTCATTATATGAAAGAAAAAAATCTGTCACTACTTCTGTTGCATCATGACTTCAAAGAGGTAATTCACCAACAACATTTATTTCTTTCATGTTTTAGGCACCTTCATGTTGTTCCAAACCTTTATGACTTTTTTTTTCTCCTGTGGAACACAAAAAAAGATATTTTGAAGAAAGTTGAAACTGTTTTTGAGCACAAAATGTATGTCAGCGGTGTCCAAACCAAGATTAAAGGTATAGTTCTCTGTCATAAATTCTGTCATAATTACTCACTCTCATGTCATTCCAAACCTGTAAGACCTTCATTCATCTTCAGAACACAAATTAAAATGTTTTTGATGAAATCCGAGAGCTTTCTGACCCTGCATAGACAGCAACGCAGCTACCAGGTTCAAGGCCCAAAAAGCTATGAGACTTTTTGTGCACTTTTTGTGCACAAAGAAAACAAAAATAACAACTTTATTCAACAACTTCTTCTCTTTCATGTCAGTCCTTGACATGCGTTCATGAGAGTATCACACATGGTGCTGCAGACGTTCTGACATGTCCATGAATGTCCATCTCTCTTAGTTCATTGTCTGTACAGTCGTGGCCAAAAGTTTTGAGAATGACACAAATATTAGTTTTCACAAAGTTTGCTGCTAAACTGCTTTTAGATCTTTGTTTCAGTTGTTTCTGTGATGTACTGAAATATAATTACAAGCACTTCATACGTTTCAAAGGCTTTTATCGACAATTATATGACATTTATGCAAAGAGTCAGTATTTGCAGTGTTGGCCCTTCTTTTTCAGGACCTCTGCAATTCGACTGGGCATGCTCTCAATCCACTTCTGGGCCAAATCCTGACTGATAGCAACCCATTCTTTCATAATCACTTCTTGGAGTTTGACAGAATTAGTGGGTTTTTGTTTGTCCACCCGCCTCTTGAGGATTGACCACAAGTTCTCAATGGGATTAAGATCTGGGGAGTTTCCAGGCCATGGACCCAAAATATCAACGTTTTGGTCCCCGAGCCACTTAGTTATCACTTTTGCCTTATGGCACGGTGCTCCATCGTGCTGGAAAATGCATTGTTCTTCACCAACCTGTTGTTGGATTGTTGGAAGAAGTTGCTGTTGGAGGGTGTTTTGGTACCATTCTTTATTCATGGCTGTGTTTTTGGGCAAAATTGTGAGTGAGCCCATTCCCTTGGATGAGAAGCAACACCACACATGAATGGTCTCAGGATGCTTTACTGTTGGCATGACACAGGACTGATGGTAGCACTCACCTTTTCTTCTCCGGACAAGCCTTTTTCCAGATGCCCCAAACAATCGGAAAGAGGCTTCATCGGAGAATATGACTTTGCCCCAGTCCTCAGCAGTCCATTCGCCATACTTTTTGCAGAAGATCAATCTATCCCTGATGTTTTGTTTTGTTTTTTTGGAGAGAAGTGGCTTCTTTGCTGCCCTTCTTGACACCAGGCCATCTTCCAAAATCTGAATCCACTTTAGGAGACGATCCTGGCGCTTGCTGGACATTTCTGGACGCCCTGAAGCCTTCTTAACAAGAATTGAACCTCTTTCCTTGAAGTTCTTGATGATCTTATAAATTGTTGATTTAGGTGCAATCTTAGTAGCCACAATATCCTTGCCTGTGAAGCCATTTTTATGCAATGCAATGATGGCTGCACGCGTTTCTTTGCAGGTCACAATGGTTAACAATGGAAGAACAATGATTCCAAGCATAACCCTCCTTTTAACATGTCAAGTCTGCCATTCTAACCCAATCAGCCTGATATAATGATCTCCAGCCTTGTGCTCGTCAACATTCTCACCTGAGTTAACAAGACGATTAATGACATGATCTCGGCAGGTCCTTTAATGACAGCAATGAAATGCAGTGGAAAGTTTTTTTCAGGATTAAGTTCATTTTCATGGCAAAGAAGGACTATGCAATTCATCTGATCACTCTTCATAACATTCTGGAGTATATGCAAATTGCTATTATAAAAACGTAAGCAGCAACTTTTCCAATTTCCAATATTTATGTAATTCTCAAAACTTTTGGCCACGACTGTATATTCTGGCTTGAATAAGTAAGGCTGGGCAAAAATTGCAAGTCATTCTATCTGTAGAAATCTTCACATCTTTTTGCAGCGTACGTTTTTCTCTGCTTGTTAACAAGGCGCAGTGGGTTCTACATCAAAACGCCAGCTCCAGCGTCAACAGCATCAACAGCAGGAAGGAAACACATGGAGGAAAATATATATTTAATTACGGAGCTCAAGCCACCATTAATATGCGGGGCATTGAAACTGCCGTTTTGAATACACGATAAGTTTTTACTTTCAATCGCACATGTTTTGTGTAACGTTATATTACAGCGGCAGTAGTTACCACACATTTGACAAGTTTAGATGCTTGTCAGCGGTGATCAGGATCTGAAAATCATTCATCATTGTCCACGCAGTCATCTTTTCTTACTTTGTTTATGTAGTAAGTGAAATTTTATGTACTGCAATGTAACAGGCAAGAAGCCAACTGTGTCCCTTTACTGGTTCACCTTATTTTATTAGAACGCCTTTTTGTTTTCCGTGCCTTTCACCAACCCATCCCTGCACTTAACATCCCCTTCACAACCTGGAACATAACATTTATTTCCGTGATCTGCCATTTTCGCTATTGTCCTCACTTCGTTTTTTCACAATAGCCTGCCTGCAGAACTTCTGATGATTTGCCTATGCAAATGTTGGGGGCATAACTATTAATGATCTGGACTATAACGTCATAGTCGTTGTTATGTTGGAATTGGCTTTTGCAAATACCAGATTTATATAAGAAGGAGGAAAAGTTTTTTTTTGGTGTTTAAGATTCACAGTCATGTCCATGTACAGAACTGTTTTTATTCAACTATGCCAAGGTAAATACAGTTTTCCATTCTATGGCACCTTTAAGAAAAACAGAGACATTTTTCAGAATATATTTTTTCGTGTTCCACTGAAGACAGTCATACAGGTTTGGAACAACTAGTAAATCAGGACAAAATCCTCGAAAATCTGTACAAGAGACAATGACAATTGCATAAAACCATGGAATTTTACACGTAATAAAAAGATTCTACAGAGGAAAGTACATGTTTGACTCTTCCTGGGACCAAATGAGAAAGCGAGAGAGAGCTGTGACTATGTCTGAGACATCCGACATCCCAAACCCTCTGTCTGTGAGTTGGCAAGCCTGGTGCACACAAGCGTCAGTGGGCGTGACATTGGGGTGAGTGCGGGTAGCAGGCGACTGTCTTGCTGGAAAAACCACACAGACTATATTTCTGTCTGAGTACGTCACTGCGCAGACCTAGATTATTTATGAATAAGCTTAAATGAGAGACTTGAG
This sequence comes from Garra rufa, assembly GCF_049309525.1. Classification (NCBI taxonomy): domain Eukaryota; kingdom Metazoa; phylum Chordata; class Actinopteri; order Cypriniformes; family Cyprinidae; genus Garra; species Garra rufa. Next base: position 33,453,256 of record NC_133366.1, on the reverse strand, counting down.
GAGACTCTCTGGGTGGGACACAAAACCAACAGACTCGACTGTTACATAAGAGTGGATAGCCAAATTATCTGTCAGCTCAAGATAAGAGAGGGAGACTGCCTCGGAGTACCTTACACAACTTCCTATTCATCTGGCAGACGGGCTACACTGAATATATGGCCGCCATAAAACACAGCATAACAACGTGACTGAGGAGAGAGGAAGGAGGGGGAGCACTTACACCAGTAATGGAAGGAACGCTTTCTCTAGCATTTTAGAGCAGCAGGGGGCTTTTCTGATGTGTTAATGTGTTGACGGAGACAAATGAGGCCGTTCGGTCACGAGGGGACATGGAACAAGAACCCTGTTGTACACTGCACAGCCCAGAATACAGGAGCCCCTGCCTAGCCAAACAACAGCACAGGAAGCCAGGCCTGCCAAACACAAAGGCTGTTTATTTACCCTCATGTCAACCAATCATGAGTACACAAATCAATAAAGTGTTAGACCACAAGAGACAAGCCAGGTTAAACAGAGGCTGCAGGTTAAATAATGGCTGCTTTAAATAAAGAAGTCATTAGAGCTACAAAGATGTTTACAAATTTTTGTTTCGGATGTTTTTCAGGCCACAATATGTGGCCTGCTAGGGTTTTCGTGAAATATAAATTAAATCTACAAGAAAAAATCACTGTAAAATTCAAATTTTGCCTTAATTTAACCAATGTAGGCTCATTGGAAATACGTGCCTTTATTTACATTTCTGCAAACCTAAAAAACCTGTACCTATACATGCGAATCACTGCAGTTTTAAGTTGAAATGAACACTAGAGGAAGTAAATTTTTATTCCTTTTCAGACAAAGTATGATTTAAACACAGAGTTTTGATTAAATTATCTTAATTTTCACACAATTACTACTGCAGAATATTATATTACGACATCAGAACAATTTTAACATCCTGTGTGATTTGAAAATGAATACTTTTGAACATTGTCGTCACATACTGTATACAGCTTCATATGCATGAGTTTCTAATGCAGTCCACTCCGGTACAAGCCCTGTGAAACTACGGTTTGACAAAACAGGTCAAATCTGCATGAGAACGTTTTTTTTTTTTTTTATCACTTTTGCATTTGTTAACACTATCGGTTAGGTTTAGGGTCGGATTTGGTGTAGGGGATATTTCCAACACGATAGAGCATAAACCTTTATTTGAACAGCTGCAATACGTATCTCAAGCAGCGTAATGAAAACGCAGCAATACATGCCAGTACCAATGTTAAAAAATGTATTGAACATGTGTTTTAGCCCCACTCTCTGGACATTGTATGTTGAAACTGCTGAGAAATGTGCAGTAAGGTATACCAAATTGCAGAAATGTATGTAGAGGCACGTATTTCCAATGAGCCTTGGTTGAATTTAACTTTAGCTTTAGCTTCATGTCGTTCCAAACATATTTGACCTTTTTCTTTTGTGAAATAAAAGAGGAGAAATTTAGCAGAATGTTTAAACCAGTGGTTTTAGAAGGGATAGTTCACGCAAAACTGAAAATTCTGTCATTAATTACTCACCTGCATGCTGTTCAAAACCCGTAAGATGTTTGTTCATCTTCTAAATACAAAGTAAGATTTTTTTTATGAAATCCGAGAGCTTCTTGCATAGACCCGGCTTAGACAGTAACATAACTACCATGTTTAAGGCCCAGAAATGTAGTAAGGATATCATTAATATAGTCCATGCAACATCAGTGCTTCAACCGTAATTTTATGAAGTTACAAGAACTGCTAAATAAAGTTATTTTTGTTTTCTTTGCACACAAAAAGTATTCTCATAGCTGCATAAAATTACAGTTGAACCACTACCTTTCTAGGCCTTGAACATGGTAATTATGTTGCTTTGTATGCAGGGTAAGAAAGCTCTTGGATTTCATCAAAAATATCTTAATTTGCATTCAGAAGATGAAAGGTCTTCAACCCTATCTAATGGCAATTAATTACTCACCCTCATGTCATTCCAAACCCATAAGGCCTCTATCTCACTAGCAATTGGTACGTATTTTATGAGGTGGCTAATTCGTACAACCTTACAAGTACAATTTTGTACAATCTGTCTAGACCCCACTAACGGATAAGTTTAGACGTGGCTAATTCGTATGACTTTGTACGAATTTGCCAAATCATACCTATTTTACAAGTTCCCCAATTTGTATGAATTCGTACAAATTATCTATTCTAGCCCTAACCCTGCTCCTAAACCAACCTGTCCCTGGGGTCTAAACTAATTATACAAAATCATATAAGTCAAGTCGTACGACTTAGCCACCTCGTAAAATACGTACGAATTGGTTGTAAGATAGCGTTGAGGTCTTAGGTTTGGAATGACATGAGGGTAATTAATGACGGAAATTTCATTTTTGGGTGAACTGTCCCTTTAATAATAATAAAATAACAAAAAACCCTGGTCTAAATCATACTATACAAAGTAAATTGCGACCATGTCAGGCTGGCAATATTTCCACTTAATAATGACTTCAAATTTTAGCCATCTGCTTACTTTGTAAGTAAGAGAACAGCTTGGATATTTAACTAAACAATATCTTCTTTTGTGTTCCACACATGAAAGAAGGTCATATAGGTTTGAGACAACATCAAGTTGTGGTTGAATTACCAGTTTAACTGTATAGACATGCTGTTTCCTTATCACCCAGTGCTGTCGTCTCTGTTTACACTCTAAACTATCAATAGCCAAGACCACCACACACAGTCAACAGGCCTGACCTTCTTTCAACAATAACATGTCTTCAGCTTCCCGTCGGTCTGATAAACTTCACGACTGTTCCTCTCAGTAGAACCATCACTCCTCAGCCGGAGAAAGAAAAAGAGAGAGAATCATATGCTTTGAGATGCTGTGATAAGAATCAGGAGCATGTGTCTCTTTCAGCTTCTCTGAGCGTGACGCCGAGGGCAGATCGCAACTCTCCACAGGTGACAGAAAGGAAGTTCACAGAGCTGCCACATGACGCCTCCAGTGGATCACTGTCTTGCCTCTAAAAATGGGATATGAGATAATGACCTGCCAGTCAAAGAATTGGACAGGTAAAAAAAAAAAGCTTAAGGAAGAAATAGATATGAGTCAGACAAAGAGAAAGAGAGGGTAGGGACGAGAGAAAGAGAGAGATTCATTGAAACACAGATAATTGGGGCCTGAAAATTGGGACAGCAATGTACTGCAAGACTCACTAGTGAGTGTCGCTGGTACTTGAGAATGAACTCATCAGGGATTAAAATGGCATTATGATTTACCGTAGACATAACACAAGGGCCGAACACAAAACAGGTCATGACGCAAAACAAATTAGCACACACCCGATCGGAAACACTTGCTTGTTTGTGTGCGTTCTCACACTCCCGCAATCAAACCTGTAGGCCTTTCTTGTATTTTCATGACTTCTGACCTGTTTTTACAGCCTGGTCTCTTTTTTTATACGTAACGTTTTGAGGCACAAAACGTACATTTTTGTACGTTTTTATTGATGCTAAAACGTACAATTTAGACGTATTTCAACTTTTAAAACGTACAAATAGCTACATATTTTTAGCTAAAAAACGTAAAATATTTACATATCTTTTATTTTATTAAGATATTCGTATCAATGCTTTTTTCATAATTTTATTAAGAAGCGATTTAGATTTTTAGCCCCCTTAACCCAATCCCAAACCTAAACCTAGCCATTTTATAGCGAATATGCATTCTTATCATTTTATTAATAAGCTATTTAGATTTTTAGCTCTCTTAACCTACCCCCAAACCTAAATCTACCGATTTTATAGCGAATATAAAAGGATATAAAACGTAACTGACCAAAATATGCAGTGATATTACCATTTTAGCAACAATATAGCATAAAAATATATATTTTTATAGTCGCTAATCCCACTCCAAACGTTAGCTAAACCTAACGTTAACCATCTCGGTAACGTTACAGTAATAATGAAAAACATGACAGACGTAAAAGTGCAATCACAATCATTTATTTAATGCAAAACTGTCAACAGCCGTTCCAAAAAGTGATCCAAATGACGATGCGTTTGCAGCTGCAGTCCTCTCTGTCGGAATACAGTAGGTTTGTTTGAGGTGCAGAGCAAAATTTAAATTGTTAATCGCTGAAAATTGTTATCCTGATCCACTCGAGAATGCACCCGCGTCAGTATGTTCTTTGCCCGCGCATCATTCAAACACATCTCACCAGAAACACGGCATGTCGTAATCTGTGACGAATGCAGGCGAGAGCCAATGAGCGTTCTTAATGCGGCAATATTTGAATTTGAAAAAAGCACTTCAGCGCAGGTTTATTACTGTTGCTGCTGGATTCGCTGCTCGGGATGGAGATGAAGATCACCGGATGAAGGCTTGAATTTGGGTCTGTATGTATTTGTACGTTTAGATACTGTAAATACGTCAGTTTTGTACATTTTAGTGTCTGGAAAAACGTAAGTAAATGTACGTTTTGTAGAACCATATTTTACGTAAAATACATACAAATTACCATGAGATCACGTTGGTTTTTATGGGTTTCCTTTTGGAACTTCTAATTTATATCCTTATTTATATGTAATATCTCATTCTTAATTTCCACAATCAGTCTCTCTGCATCCATGTTTGTTCCCTTTCCGAGGGAACTCTCACCGCGTCCCCTAGGGGTCGCTATTGGGGAACGCTGCAGCGTGACTCGTGTCTGAAGAATGCATATAGAAAAACTACATGAAATGGCCGGCGACAGCGTATGACGTCACCGCGGCGCGCTCGTCACTGCTGGTGCGTCACTACCGGGCGACACAGTATAAAGAGCCACCGGTGTAAACCAGGGGAGTTGCTAGACCTAAAGCTCTACTGGGGCACAGGCCCCCCATTACTCGTTAATTCAGTTGTTGCATGTAGTTTCATGTCTTTATTTTTGGATTAACAATGTAAATTATAACTCAAATTTGAGATTTTACTGGGGCACAGCATATTTTTACTGGGGCACGTGCCCCAGTAAAAAGGGTCTAGCAACGCCCCTGGTGTAAACACATATCCTCTTCGCTGTCTTCAGCTTCTCTTTGTCTAGGAGTGCATATTCTCTCACCGGAGGCCTGCTTGTGACGTGTGTGGTAAGATTAGCAAGATTAGCTCTTGAGAGAGTAGAATGCAATCGGTGCATTCATTGCTTGTGTTTAACGAGAGGCACGCTCTCATACCCACTTGCAATGACTCTCTGCTGCATGGGTGTGGTAAATTACAGCCCATCCAGCTCCCTCGGCTGGATGGGCGTTCCTCCCTGGCCTTCAGGGTTAGGAGTCTGTCCTCATAAGTTCCTGCTCCGGGGGATTTATGTCCCGTTGAGACAGGAACATAAGTCCACCTAGACTGGGGTCTGTCAATCCCCCTGTTAGCCCGAGGGCAGGGTCGATTTAACCGAGGTAGTACTCCCCTTTCTGCGGAAGGGGTTTATTTAGAGTACCATTTCTCGCTGACAGAGCCAGGTTCTCCTCCCGGTTCATCTGGGTTAGGGGCCTGTCCTTCTTGTCCAGGCTGATTCTCACTCTTCAGGCCTCACGCACGAGCTGGGCTGTCCCCTTTCCGAGGAAAGGGTCCCCAATGAGCGCCCCTCGTCAGGACGGGCGTTCCTCCCTGGCCTTCAGGGTTAGGAGTCTGTCCCCATGACTATCCAGGAGCCCCCTTCTCAGGAACTTGAAGTAACTTTAGTAGCTCCCCTTTCCGTGGAAAGGGTCCTCTCAGAGCTCTTCAACGACAGCAGCTCACCTTAATTCAAGGTTCGTCAGTAGCATCACTGTCGTATGGACAAATTCCCCTTTGGTTGGGTAGAATCTGTCATCAGGCTTCCTGAGTCAGGTATGATTGCTCCCCTTTGAGAAAGGGTTCCACTTAAGAGCGCTGCTCCTGGCAGGAGGAGTAAGCTCCCCTTCTGAAGAAGGGTGAAATCCAAGCGCTGCCTCCTGGCGGGCGGGTTTTCCTCTCTGTTAATCAGGGTTAGGAGCCTGTCTGCGCCTGACTTCCAGGTCGAGTGTCACCTCCCCTTCAGGCTTTATGACTAACTAGGAGTTCCCCCTTTTCAGGACCTTGAAATGACTTTGGCTGCTCCCCTTTCTGCGGAAAGGGTCCTACTAGAGCACCACCTTCTGGCGGGTGTTGGCATTTCTCCCTGTTTCTCAGGGTTTTGAAGCCTACCCTTAACGCACTAGAAGCGAAGGCTCCTACGATTGAAGCCTATTCAGGCTGCTGGCAGCTCACCTTTCAAGGTTCCCTCAAAGCAGCGCCACTGCCGCATGGTGAATTTTTCTCCCTTGACTAAAGAAGAAATAACCACTATCTTTTCTCAAGGTCCTGATTTGAGCACGTTCGCTCCCCTTCGCAAGGGTTCCGTTTTAGAGCACGGCTCCTAGTGGGATGAGTATGCTCCCCCTTCTAACGAAGGGTAATTCCTGAGCACCACCTTCTCCTAGTAAGCATCCATGTGGACTGGCATTAGTATGCTCCCCTTCACACTAAGGGTCCCTTCAGAGTATAGCCTTTTAAGGACGGATGTTCCTCCCTGCAAGTCGGGGTTAGGGGTCTGTCCGCCGTCTGCGTCCACTATCATGATGGTCAGTAGCTCCATGATTTCATCAGTTGACTAACAGTTTGAGGACTGTCTGTCCTGAATAGGGTGTAGCATTGCTACCCTCTCTAATACAGGGAGGGTCCTCCCCTATTTTAATTCTTGTCATCCTATGACAAATCTGGAGCTTTAACATTAGAACCCCCAAAATGGGGGAAAACACAGCCTCCAAATCCCATTTTACTAGGGTAAGTGTCCCACGCTAAACCCTGGGCACTTTCTGAAATCCACAATAGTGGTAAGTGCGCACGGAATCCTTGTGCACCTCCTAAAATCCACATAAGTGGTAAGTTCCCACCAAGCTTTTGGTTCTTTCTAAAAATCCTATACGGTATGGGTTACGCGGTCCTGAGAAGGGAACGAGACACCGCGTCCCCTACGCTTTTTTCCATGCTTCGGACGAGAAGCTTCAGACAATGAAGCGGATATGTGTTTGCACCGGTGGCTCTTTATACTGTGTCGCCCGGAAGTGACGCACCAGCAGCGACGAGCGCTCCGCGGTGACGTCATACGCTGTCGCCGGCCATTTCATGTAGTTTTTCTATATGCATTCTTCAGACACGAGTCACGCTGCAGCGTTCCCCAATAGCGACCCCTAGGGGACGCAGTGTCTCGTTCCCTTCTCAGGGAACCATGGTTACATATGTAACCTAGAGACGTTTTTCAGCATACAGTTGAAGTCAAAAGTTTACATACACCTTGCAGACTCTGCAAAATGTAAATTAGTTTACCAAAACAAGAGGGATCATACAAAATGCATGTTATTTTTTATTTAGTAATGACCTGAATAATATATTTCACATTAAAGACGTTTACATAATCCACAAGAGCAAATCATAGTTGAATTTATAAAAATGACCCTATTCAAAAGTTTACTTACACTTGATTCTTAATACTGTGTTGTTACTTGAATGACCCACAGCTGTGTTTTTTTTTAGTGATAGTTGTTCATGTGTCTCTTTTTAACTGCATCCTTCAGGTCCCACAAACCCCTTTGGTTTTTCAGCATTTTTGTGTATTTGAACCCTTTCCAACCATGACTATGATTTTGAGATCCATCTTTTCACACTGAGGTTCTAACTATTACGGAAGGCTCTAATGCTCACTGATGCTTTAGAAGAAAACATGATGTATGAAGAGCCTAGGGTGTAAACTTTTGAACAGAATGAAGATGTGTACATTTTCTTATTTTGTCTAAATATCATATTTTTTTTAGTACTGCCCTTCAGAAGATACAGAGGATATTTACATGTTTCCCAAAAGACAAAATAAGTTAAATGTACCCTTATCTTCAAATTAAAAAAGTTTTCATCCCTCAGCTCTTAATGCATTGTTTCCTTTTGATGCATCAGTGAGAATTTGAACCTTTTGTAATAATTGTATATGAGTCCTTCAGTTGTCCTCAGTGTGAAAAGATAGATATCAAAATCACACAGTCATTGTTGGAAAGGGTTCAAAAATGCTAAAACACTAAAGAATATGTTGGACCTGAAAGATTTTGCTGAAGAACAGCAGGCAGTTTAACTGTTCAGGACAAATAAGCGACCCACGAAAAACTATAACTAAACAAACAAACAAAAAAATGCACCTGTGGATCATTCAGGTAACAACACAGTATTAAGAATTAAGTGTATGTAAACTTTTGAACTGGGTTATTTTTATACATTTTTTATAAATTAAACAAACTGGGGAAGTCATTTTTAAAGTAAGTTTAGTGTGTAATCTTATACCTGAGAGACTCAGAAAAGGTCAGATAATCGCTGGCTGAGACTGAAAGATCTTCATCATTACTCTCAGCTTATGTGAAGACACAGCAGTTGAGTTCTCATAATAAGAGACCTGAAGCTGTTCTTTTATGGTTTTGCCACATGCATTATTTAAAGATTGAATCAATATTGCAGATTGTGCTGGTACTGTGAGGGAGAATTCACAGAGGCACACTGTATATGGCTTTCCTGCTTAATCCGTATGGTAAAATCATGTTCCTGCAAACTTTTATTTTACTAGTGAGCATGTCACTTACTCAAATGACAGATGACTCAAATGTTTCAGAACCATTTGTGTAACGTGACGTTCTTGAATTAAATGAATCTCTAGCTGTGGTGATACCGTCATGGTCAAGCTGTGTCACTAGTATCAAGCCCCCTATTTAACAAAACCATGTTCCAAAAGTCAGGTCCTATTCCTTTTGGCATTTTGATATTTAACAGCTAAATATCAGCAAGTAATGAAAAGGTGAGAATTGTTGCCCCAGCAACCTGGAGTTGAACCACACCACTGGCAAGATTTTATCATTTAATGCACTGAGAGCAGAACAGACCTCTGACCTTCTATGAAAAGATGAACATTTAATACCCGAAAATAACCTCCAAACCTCCAATCCATACGTCAGTCTAATCATTCGTTCATGCCACTGTGGTGACATTTCAAAAAAATTATATTATGTTGCTTCTTGAATGTTCGGGAGTGGTGCTAAAAGAATGACAAGCTACTTATTGTTTCTTGTATGTATCGCAGTAGTTCTGAAATGTCTGGTGAGTGGCAATAAAAGGTTCTGTCTTCTATTGTGTTTGAAAATGGTGTACCACCTACAAAACCCAAAACCATTACCAAAGGTATAACAAAAGCAAATGTAGATTAAAAATGCATTTGCTGAAGCAGCCATGTCATTTTTGCTAGTTTAATACTGATAATTCACTGCACAAATCACACTGTGGTTGTGAAAAATGTTTCAAACTTTTGTTTTTGGTTTTGAACTATGGTACGTTTGCTCATAGTGAGAGTTGTTTACCCCCTTTTTCTAGGTAATTTTTTGTGTTTTGGATTTGGATTTTGGATTTTTCAAAGTGCCAACACAGAACAAAACATGTGTCTATCTGTCACGAATGTGATGCAAAGGTTCAGAAGAACATGAAAGTCTATTGCTGCTGAAGGTGAGTGGAAAAGAGATATAAATTCTCTCTGCTTGCAGCACGCCATTCATGCTTGTGAGCGAAGTGAGTGAGAAAACATAAATGCACAATTTGACCAATCATACGTCATCAACAGTGGTAAATTTCTGTGATTTAGGATGACTGCATTTGTAACCCTTCACACTCGGGTCCTACCGCACCTGCTCTGAGCTGGTCTCGAACCCGGGTCTCCGGCATGGGAGGCGGACGCACTAACAAGGAGGCTAAAGGCTGCAACCTCTAGCGTCTGTCACTAGTGCGTCTCTTGAGTTCAGGGGAGTGAGGTTTACCTGCACAGCACCTACTAGCTGACCTTTGTTACACTCACCCCCCTAAACCTCACTCCCATTCGGGTCACGGCACCAATGTAACCCCTCACACCCGGGTCCTACCACACCTGCTCCGAGCGGGTCTCGAACCCCGGTCTCCGGCACAGGAGGCGGACACACTAACAAGGAGGCTAAAGGCTGCAACCTCTAGCGTCTGTCACTAGTGCGTCTCTTGAGATCAGGGGAGTGAGGTTTACCTGCACAGCACCTACTAGCTGGCCTCTGTTACACTTTCACACCAGAAACAAACCATACAAAGAACTGATTACCCTTTTTAGGTGGAATCAGATATGGTTCCCAGGTGCACACCCAAGTTCAGAAAACAGTATTTACATTGTCCAGATGAACCAAACTCTGACGTCAAACGAACATGGGTAAAGGGTTGTAGCTGGGGTTTGTGAGGCCCTGATGCAGGTTGTAACCTGCGAGCTATGCTTGAAATTATGTACATAACACAAATCAATAGAACAAAGATAATAAACAATGATTTAAGTTTTTTCAGGTTTGTACATGTTTAGGTACAGAAACCGAATAATCAAATGTAAAATAGCATTGTGTAGTCTTTACTGTATAAATTAAATATAGATTAATTCCCGTTAAAACTACAAAAGTAATTCAGTCAAGAGCAGTGAGTGATTTTCTCTATTTTTTTTCTTTTTCTTGGATTAACATTAAGGACACCAACTACAACTAGTAAATTAGGCAAAGTCACTTTAAGACTTGTATGCAGTATAATCAGAGATGGTCTTATTATTGTGAGATATCAAGGTTTGGTAGAACTTAGGGGTTTGTGAGACATAACAGTCAACTTGGATCACGTGTATCTTGATAACTAATCACATTACAGCCTTGACGTCACTGAATTTCAAAGCTGTGCAACAGTCAATCACCATTTTCAGATACTATAGGAATGAATGAGAAGTGTCATAAGCTGAATCCTACTTGTCACAATTATACTTGACTTCTCTTATAAAATGGTGTAAGCTCAGTGTAAACTCTAAAAATAGTGTAAAAACTGTAAAACATGTTGAAGATTAGTGCATAGGCTGTCAATTCATTAAATTATATGCTGTTTTCTCACAAAAGCTGTTTATTCAGCGTAGTGAAGCCTCTCTTTCAGTGATGGACATTCATTCCAAAAACAACCTCTGTTCTCCCTCCCTGCATACAACTAGAGCAGCAGTGTTAGCATTAGCCCTTACGCCTTTTTGGCTGAAGGTTGGAAGCTTGCCTTCCAGTGGCTTTGATATAATCATACACATCCGATTTCTTTCTCAACTGTTTATGCTCATTTAGGCTGGCTGCACACTAGAAGATTTTAAGGCCGATTTTAAGCCTGATTTGCACCCTGAACGATCGAGAGGTGTGGCCCGATTCGAGGCTTGTCACAAACGATTTTCTGTTTAAATAATCTTCTATTGCATGGTGTCATTACAATTATTTAACTGCTCCCGATCAAGACTCCCATCTCATTTTCTCCTCCAATTTCAAAATTGTTCTACATCGCTGCAGAAGTACTGATCTAGAGTTTACAAAGTGAACGTGCAAAGTAGATCAAACACCCTTTACAAAAAAAAGGTAAAACAGCAATGAACAGAATGAGTGTTTGACGTTTAAAAGTATATAAATTTTTTTTTTTTTTTTTTTAGAAAATAACCGATCGTTTCGCTAGATAAGACCCTTCTTCCTCGTCTAGGATTGTTTACAGCCCTTTGAAGCTGCTCTTAACTCTTAAAGCTTTTAAACTGCATTTTGGAAATTCAAACTCGGGGCACCATAGAAGTCCACTATATGGAGAGAAATCCTGAAATGTTTTCAAACCATTTTTGTTCTGGATGTGAACTTCTCCTTTTTTAGCTCTTTCACATCTTTTTGCGCTTAAATGTTTAAATTGGTGAGGTGTAGCCTACTTGTTTGTTCAAGTGCAAGAAGACACAAAATAACTCAATTCGGACTTCTCAGTTAAGTTCCTTCTCATTTTCTTGTGCTTGAGTGCTTTAAAATATTTGAATATTTAAATTGGCAAGGCTTAAAAATACATGCAAACGATAAGCTTTCGTGATGACGAGCAGCAGTGGCCCATCAACTGCCCTGAGCATCTTTCATGGTGGCCTCAGGCAGTCGGTTGAAATCGCCAGGGGCCCTCCAGTCCTGCAGCACTTTTGGGTTTCTGGAGGTACTGGTCTATATGAAATTTGTTCATTTAAATAATTTGTTTACTTATAATGCTAACAGGGTGGCACTGTAAGAAGGTTTTTGTTTTGAGTCCCAACTGAGCCAGGAGGCTTTTCTGTCGGTCTCTTCTGGCTGTTCTGGTTTCCTCCACAATCCAAATACTTGCAGGACATGGGAACTAGAAACACTGAAATGTCTGTAAGGGTGAATGTGTTTTTTAGCCCAGTGATGGACATGCTGTTTCCCCCTCTGGGACAGGCTGCAGGATCCCTTTGACCCTTCAGAGTTTAAGTCATTTCCATTTACAAAATGGAAAGAAATGCAAACATCAGGTGTCTTTGGAATTGGTTTTAATAACTCTGTTTGTTATCACACACAACAGAAACCTGTCATTCGGTCAGACCTTTCCTATAATTGCTTTGCATGAGGCAAAACAGTCTTTTCGGTGAGTCTGTGGGTTGTGCAGCAGGTAGAATAGATCAATGCTGTCAGAACGGTTGTCCAGAGGGACTGCTGACACTGTCAGATTTACTGCCTGTAGGGCTGCCCATTGACTGCAGACATTTCAGCACACACAATCTCACTCCTCCCAGGAAAGATGTGCCTCAAACACATACAGAGACTACAGAACAGGTACGATCTGGTCCAGTCCAGGCATGTTCTCAGGTCATTATTCCTGAACAAGCTGTGTCTTGAGATCCAGACAGGACCCCACCTCTTTACACACGTAAAGTATGTGTTTGGTTATGCTTTTTAGGTTTTGACAGTAGAACATCTTCAGATAATTGGACACGGGTTAATTAGTAAGAGTGAAGTGTTGATCGATTGATGTCTTGGATTCCAGAGGAGTAGCCACAGACTTATGCAACGGCTCTCTAATGGTTTGCGTATCTAAGGAAAAACATGAATCATCACTATCTTTTATCATTTTTCTACATACAGCTTAAAGGACAATCAAATTATTTATATTTGATTTATATAATGACTTATGATTTATATCTTGAATTTGTAATCGAAAGGATGGCATCTTATTGGATTTCCCAATAGAGCAGAAACGCATGCAAAAAGTAAATCTACTTTTTAAAGTGAGCCTTTCAGTGGTTATAAAAATATGCTGCAAATATAATGAACCCAAGGTGACTGCTGCACTAATATTCCTCCATATTATGTACTTTACAGAAGACTTTTATCAAACACAAGCTGTCTGACGTTCTCATCTAAAGTGTATACGTAACTAGTTTAGTGTCAGGCCACCTAATGGAATATTAATGTGATTTTATTTCTCCAAACATTTCAGACAGACAGGCTAAATCACAGCTAATTGTTCTTTCAAGAAATACAGAGTCAAAAACAAAACCCTCTCAGTCAATTTGCATTTGATTGTTCTAATGTTATTTAATCAGCCTATTCAATTCAATAAAGGCTTCACGGTTTGGAGGCCAGCTAGTGAATCATGCAAGTAATTTCCTCACACTGAGAAGGTGCTTTTAACTGTGTGTATGCAGAATATTAATTTGAATAGACTATGGGTTTTGATGCTGGTGTTGTTTGGTTTATTACAGAGAATGTGTTCAAACTTAACAGTCCTCATTCACTGAGAACGCACAATTTTACCACGCAATCATAAAAATGACTGAGAGAGCGAGCAGCTTTGAGAAGACATAGTCACTTGAATAGTCTGTTTTAGATCTTATTATGCCCTACAAAATTTACAGCTCAAATCGGATGTGGAAGGAAAATGTATTTTATGTTTTGCCTCCTTCAAGTCTTCAAGTCCTAAGTCTTGAATGTTAACACCAGAGCTGTAAGAAATCAGCCACAGTTTTATATTCCTTTTCACATCCCTCCTCATGCTGTAATTTTAAAATATACAAATTCCTCCTGTTGGCACTCTGGTAATGAAATATGAAGAAAATTACATTTTTCCTCTAAATATTTCCTGTTGTTGATGTATGTGCCTTCCATAGCAATGATTTAGACTGAGAAAACATGACAGTCATCTTTTGATTGACAGGCAATGGCAGGCCGCTTCTTGCCTGTCCCTGATGCTTCTTCTGAGAATGCTTTGATCAGCTCCTATAAAAACACATTATTATGCAAGTCATTCCACATGGCCAGAGGCGACGATGTTATCGCACATCATCTGTACCTCCTTCACAGACTTCAACTTGACCAACAATAGCAGCAGTGCTTTTATGTTTGCATGTAAAACAGGGAAGAGAAGAATGTCAATGGTGTTGAAAAGCATCTCATGTACTTCTTTAATTATGTCTTATGGGGGGGTCATGTGTTTCTTCCTGAAGTCCTTGGACCTTTTGACTCTGTTGCTTCAATTTCAATTTCATAATTAGCAATGATAACAGAGAATATATAAACTGTGAAATCTCATTTATAATAGCACTCACATTTTTGAAATACTGCATCAGCATCCTAAGTTTTATTTTCTGAATGCATGTTATTGATCTTATTGTGTATTATAGATTAATTATTTTTTGACCTTGTAATTTTATATTAAAATATCATCACTCAATCTTTCAGTGAAACAGATCTGCCCCCATCCAATCAACAACAACTGACTTTTCTTTTTCGATAATTAATTTCACACAGAAGGATAAGATCTGTAATTACTTCTGTTACATTGTGACTTTAAAGCAACTGGACTGCTCCAAGTTTACACATATGAAGACTTGGTACACACTTTATTTTAAGTTGTCCTTTAATAGTAAGTACATGTTACATACTATTATAATAACAATAAATTATGCATAATTACATGCAAGTAACTCTAAGCCAAACTCTAATCCTAACCCTAACCGTATAGTAAGTACATGTAGTTAATTAATATTACTCAGTACTTTCAGTACTTAAAAGTATAATTACACTGTAACAAGGACACCTCAAAACAAAGTGTAACTGAAGATTTCACTGAATCAACCATAGGCGGAGGGTGAACCAGCCTAATGTTTGACGTCTGTTCGACGTCAGGCTTCCAACCAGTTGACCCTATGGAGTCAGCAGTGAATCAATATGTCTTAAAGTGAAAAGTTTCTCGCCCGTCTGTTCAAGAACTGGTCATCTTTTGACAAAATCCTACTGACACACTTAAAACCGGAAAATCAAGTGGACCAGTTTCTGCTAAGGCCATGAATCATAAAACTGCTGAAGTGAAAGTTGGGTAATGTCTTGTTATAAATAGGAATTTGAAGACAAGCCAATTGGATATGCAAACATTGGGGTATTTCTCGTTAACTCTGAATCACAAGTTAATTAAATTAGTTTTGATGACCCCATTAATCAAATGAAGCCAGACATTATGAAGATGGTGATGATATCAGTATGTTGAGTAGCTCAGCTCAAATATTTGACTAAACATGATTAAATAACTGGGAAGAAAACTTTCACATTTACATTTGTGGTAGACATTTGTATGTGTATTTTTCCTTGAGACACCCATCTTAATAAAACTACATTTAGATAGTAAACAGTTATATAACTGTTATAAACAATATACAGTTGAAGTCAAAAGTTGGATCCCCCTTTTCAGAATCTGCAAAATGTTATATATTTTACCAAAATAAGAGGGATCATACAAAATACATGTTATTGTTTATTTAGTACTGACCTGAATAAGATATTTCACATAAAAAATGTTCACATACAGTCCACAAAGAAAATAATAATTGAATTTATAAAAATGACCCGGTTCAAAAGTTTACATTCCCTTGATTCTTAATACTTATTTTTTGTGTATTTGAACCCTTTCCAACAATGACTGTATGATTTTGAAATCCATCTTTTCACACTGAGGAAAACTGAGGGACTTGTATGCAACTATTATAGAATGTTCAAATGCTCACTGATGCGCTAGAAAAAAAAATGTGCATTAAGACCCTGGGGATGAAAACTTTTTAACAGAATGGAGATGTGTACATTTTTCAAATTTTGCCGAAATATCATATTTTTTTCATTTAGTACTGCCCTTCAGATGCTACAGAAGATAGTAACATGTTTCCCAGAAGACAAAATAAGTTACATTTACCCTGATCTTCAAATTTAAAAACTTTTCACCCCCAGCTCTTAATGCATGTTTTTTCTTCTGGAGCATCACTGAGCATTTGAACTTTCTGTAATAGTTGCATAGTTGAGTCCCTCAGTTGTCCTCAGTGTGAAAAGATGAATCTCAAAACCATACAGTCATTGTTGGAAAGGATTCAAATACACAAAAATGCTGGAAAACCAAAGAATTTGTGCGACCTGAAGGGTTTTTCTGAAGAACAGCTGGCAGTTTAATTGTTCAGGACAAACAAGGGACTTATACGCAACTATCACCAAACAAAAAAAACATAGCTGTGGATCATTGAGGTAACAACACTGTATTAAGAATCAAGGGGGTGTAAACTTTTAAACTGGGTTTTTTTTTATAACTTTTTTATAAATTCAACTATTATTTTCTCTTGTGGGCTATATGTAAACATCTTTTATGTGAAATATTATATTTAGGTCAGTACTAAATAAACAATAACATGCAGTTTGTATGATCCCTCTTGTTTTGGTAAAATAATTAACATTTTGCAGATTCTGAAAGGGGGTGTAAACTTTTGACCTCAACTATATTGTATGAAAGGATAAATATGTATTCATACATTTTTATAAAATAAAATCTATTCAGAGTATAGATTTATAATTCACCATTTAAGCAGCTTTAAATGAGGAGACCAGGGGGTCATTAGTAAATTACAGTCTGATTTCCTGATTAAAAACACTCTTTTCTGACTTTTGACTTTCTAGAGGCACGCCATTACAGTTTTGAAGCGTTCATGAACTGCCTTTTTATTATTTTGTACTGTTCTCTGAGGACCACTTATAATGTTATCAAGATTTTTACATCAAAAACATGATAATTTAGAAGCCACATGGTATTTTCGGTCCTGTTTTGACCTACCTCATCGGAACACTCTCTTTGAAAAGGTGTGGCAGATTGTAGACTCTGAAGTAAATGCTAACTGCTATAATTGGCTAATAATTGTGTATGTTTGACAGCCTACATCCTTCATAGATGGGCACTGCTGTGATTTAGGTCAAAAACGCATAAATACTTAATATAAAACTGTAATAATAACAGACAAAGCAATAGTTACCAAGCAATAAAAACAATTATTCACACTTGTGTGGTGAGACATTACTGTCAAATCCAATATAGTCAGCACAGCATCATCTTTTAGTTCAAATTTTTCTAAAAATCTTTCTGATGCGGTCTCTAAAGAATTCATCCACTCTTTTCTAATGTTGGGATCAGAAGGAAAGCAATGCAAAGACTGTGTTTTTCCACAACTTTGTACTGCTCAACTTCTTGTTGCCTTCAGAGCTATCTTTATTCTTTGGTTTCTGCGTAGACCTGCGTTTGCCTCTCTCATTAATTGCCTACTACATGCGCAAATTGGTAGGCAGGGCTAAACAGGCAGTGATGTAAAATCAGGAGTTGATCTTCTTCTTTGGAGGTGGTGTTTAGCCACACTAATACATCATAGAGTGGCGCATTCCACATTCTGTCATTTTGGCAGACTGGTTTTATTATAAGCTGTTTTAGCACTAACAAGAAAGTTCTGAGTTCTGAAACTTACAGAATGACCTCTTATGTGTCAAAAGATCAAATGAATTTTGTATTTTCAGTTCATGACCCCTTTAGTGAAAACCAGTTAAGTTCTGTTTCCATGGTTGTCATTGTTGGCATAATTTAAAATCACTCCCTAGAAGTTGTGCACAGTACTGAACACTCATCATAGCATAAAACTGCAGTGTTGCATGTGAAAACACTTGATGTGACAAGACGTAATAGCACATTTACAGATCCAAGCTTATTATGCGGCACAATAATCAATTGCGATTTAAGTGTTTACATTCATACTGCCTCTATTGTTCTGTGAAATGTAAATGGTCTTTTACACTGACCAGCTCTTTTGATGAATGAGGTGATTAAACACATAACTGTGGTTCTTGGTGACTGCACACTTCAAAAACAATTAAACAAAAGAAAATGAAATATAATTACTGATGCCAGATCATTTTATTTACTGGTCCACGGTCACACTGCAATATCTAACAGCGACTTCCAAAGTTATTTAAGCATCTCTGCTATGAAGTGTTTTTCCCAAAGCTGGATAAACCCTACAAATATCTCTCTACTAGTCAAGTTTTATTTCTAACAGTGTGTATCTGATATATTTTTCCTGTCTCCCATTTTTGTTTTATAGAGGTGTTATTGAATTTAAAGGCTCAGCCATTGAGTAGTATGGATCTAAGAAGGGGGTCAAGCGTACAGCGGCGGTGTGTATGCTAGGAATCCTTGTTTGGAGTTTATCAGCATTAAATAGAAGAGAGAAAAGCAACACCAGCTCAAGTGTTTCAGGCAAATGTCATAAAGAGCTTTTCTTTCCACTTCCCTGAGGTGTTTGTTAAGGATTCTTGCACTAGACACCACAATGCAATGCAATGCAACATTGTAATTTAGTTTTACAGTGAGTTTTGACATATCATGAAAATCTGGCTTTTTCAGTGTTAAGTGCTATAATAGGGTGCCCAGTGCATCAACCAACACAAAAAAAGGTGAAAAAGGACAACCGAGTAACTTTGTTTTGGTCAAGCATGTCAGATTTTGCTCTCCCCATGACATGGTAAAGGGATCTTATTATAATATCACCGCCCCTTAATCTGCATGTTTCCACTCATGGTGCCATCATTCTGTTTTCATAAGCGACAGTGGTGTACTAGTTCTAACGCCATGGCAAAAGTTTGAGCAAAACATGCAAAATGTTCTGTTGTTGGCTCTGAGACTAGAGAGCTGTGGATTTATTGATTTATTTACTGTATAATACGTTGCTGCCAAACACATCCTATATAAATGTGATTTCTTTCCTAGTAATTTCTTTCCTGTTTATCTTCACAGACATAACTGTCTGTTTTGTGTTTTTAAAATAAATGTGTGTATTAGACAGTTTACACAATAAGACATGAAAAAAAACTTTGTTTAGTACTCACATGCCGTGTGACAGCCGTTTTCTGAGTGTGTGCTTCGGATTTGTGCACACTGAAAACCTTATATCAGAAGTTTAAACAAATATAGTTTAAAACGCTTGATTTTAGGGCAAAAGACATGATAATCAAAACCAAACAGATGTTTTTTTAGCAGAGTAACAGAGGTATGAGCTATAAAGGCACACTCCTATTCTGGAAAAAGGGGTGGGGAGCAGCAGCTCATTTGCATTTAAAGAGGCATTCAAGAAAACAGTGTGTTTCTGCTTCCCCTCAAAATAGGCATTTTCAAAATGATATAATAAATCTGTGGGGTATTTTGAGCTGAAACTTCACAGACACATTCTGGGGACACCTGAGACTTATATTACATCTAAGTCTGGATAAAAGGGCTCTTTTAAGTCTGTTTGAAACTGCATGCATAAGAAGCATGTACTGAAAGTGAAGCAGCAGTTTAACTACAATACAACTACAGCTCTTTACACAAAATAAAGTGACTTCTGGGTATTTCCTCACCTGCTATAAATTTTAAAATGCTTGTGTCATTGAAAATTATATTAAACTTATCATGACAACATCTTTACATAAAGATACATAAAACACCCAAATTGGAGTTAATTTTCATGCAAAAGAAGCTTTAACATCATCCAAGTTTATTCATATTTACATTTTAACAACATTTTGAATACAGAAATATGCTGCTTAGAGATGTCCTGCTTTAAGTTTAAAATGTAATCATTTATTATTAACTTCTTGATTATAATTGTTGTAT
>NC_133366.1:33306918-33432863 GCF_049309525.1 Garra rufa | reverse complement strand
TTTGAACCTGAATAAATAGGCTTTCCATTTTTGTATGTTTTGTTAGGATAGGACACTATTTGGCTGAGATTTGAATATCTGGAATCTGAGGGTGCAAAAAATCAAAATACTGAGAAAATCGCCTTTAAAGTTGTCCAAATGAAGTTCCTAGCAATGCATATTACTAATCAAAAAATAAGTTTGATATATTTATGGTAGGAAATTTACAAAATATCTTTCATCATTTTAGTTCATGTTTATTTTATTTCAAGTGTTTTTTTCATGGTTTTTGTTTTAGTTAACCATAATAACCCTGCCCCAATTTTAATTAATTTTGGAGGCATTTTTGCCCTAAACCTTATTACTTTCTGACTCTGAATAGATTTTAGATTAGCCACATTTCTGGTTAAGAGACAGTTGATTCGGAAACATCCTTTAGAAGGCGTATTCTACCTTCAATTTACACCCACAACACAAAGTGACAGACCTCTGGCACTGTGCATTAAGCTGACTTCTCCACACCAGTGGACACATACCACTAGAATTAAATAGGCTATTTTTGCTACTGTACCAATATGTAAATAAACACTTGTATGACTGCCTAACCTCTGCATACTAGCATAGTTCACACTCACTGAATACTAAATAGGTGTTGAAGTGTACATGTGGGCAGCCATAACAGAAACAAGATGTATTCCACACACTCACAATGATATACAACAATAGCAGCATTTGTGCTTAGCTGAACCAATCAGAGGCCAAGCTAAGGAGTACAATATCTCCACAAACCTCTGAATAGTTTATGGGGAAATAAACAGAGCTTGTGCATTTTATATGGGCACAATAACTGGAAGTGGCTCTGCCTGCTGCATGGCTGACTATAATCATTTGCATGCTCTGTAAAAAGATGGAGGTGGAAAGAGAGCATGAGCTTCCTTCCCTCTTGGGTGAGTGGTGACCATGCCAGTGTAATAACAGAGCTGTCATGGTAGGCAACAAGCTGCAGATCTGTTAGATGGAGGGTGTAATTACTTGGTGAGTCTGGCCTGCTGCTATTTGTGATAATTGCTTGTATATGCAGCCTCCTCCTCTATAAACCATCTCTCGTCAACTGGTCTGCAGAGGCGAGCATGTATAATGAAGCACGGTTGGTAAAAATGTAATGTAGTGATGACCTTTCAGGGCTCACAACACACAGTTGTGACTTGATGTTTATCAAATAGACCTCCATCTGAGCGGATGTGGTAAGCAAAATGACTGAACACACTGAAAAAATAGGGCTGGCAAATAGAATTGGTAAAATACAAGAGTGAAATAGACAGCTGGACCAGTGTAGTCTAATGATCTGGTTCTTTTTAGTGAAACAAAAAAATACAGTGCAGTAGTCTGACTTCCAAACAAATTACTATTATTAGTCAGCTATTTTTAATGAATAAAAAACAAACAGCAGTCAAACTCTCAAACAAATGTCACTTATGAGTTGGTTCTCTTTAGTCAGCCAAAAACATATTCTGATTCCCAAACGATTGACAATTATTCATTAGTCATTTTCAATCAGTTGTAAACTGTTGAATAAATGATACTTATGAGCTGGTTCTTTTTAGTAAAAATCTACAGCCCAACCAGAGTAGTCTGACAAAACATAGAATTCTTATGAGCCCATTTGTTTTTAGTGAATCAAAAATGTCCAAAACTAAAAAAAGTCACATGAACCTTCAGAAATCATTCTAATTTGCTGATTTGGGGCTTAAGAAACATCTTTTCATTATTTTGCAAACAATGATGCCGTTATTTGTGGGTGTTATCTGGTTGCAGAAAATGTTTTCAAGTAGTCTATGGAAGCCATGGAATTAAAGAATAAAAAGGTCAAAGGTCATACATTTGAGTTTATATTTTAAAATTATGGCTTTATTCTTGCAATTCCGAGATAATATTTCACAATTCTAATAAGAAAAATCAACTCATCATTCTTTTCCCCTCGGCTCAGAATCATGAGTTTATATCCCACACTTCTGGCTTTTTTTCTGTGCATTAAGCTGACTTCTCCACACCAGTGGACACATACCACTAGAATTAAATAGGCTATTTTTGCTACTGTACCAATATGTAAATAAACACTTGTATGACTGCCTAACCTCTGCATACTAGCATAGTTCACACTCACTGAATACTTAATAGGTGTTGAAGTGTACATGTGGCCAGCCATAACAGAAACAAGATGTATTCCACACACTCACAATGATATACAACAATAGCAGCATTTGTGCTTAGCTGAACCAATCAGAGGCCAAGCTAAGGAGTACAATATCTCCACAAACCTCTGAATAGTTTATGGGGAATTACTATTTACTATTATTAAATTACTATTATTAGTCAGCTATTTTTAATGAATAAAAAACAAACAGCAGTCAAACTCTCAAACAAATGTCACTTATGAGTTGGTTCTCTTTAGTCAGCCAAAAACATATTCTGATTCCCAAACGATTGACAATTATTCATTAGTCATTTTAAATCAGTTGTAAACTGTTGAATAAATGATACTTATGAGCTGGT
The DNA here is from genome assembly GCF_049309525.1 of Garra rufa. NCBI lineage: Eukaryota > Metazoa > Chordata > Actinopteri > Cypriniformes > Cyprinidae > Garra > Garra rufa. The sequence goes on along the minus strand of NC_133366.1, from coordinate 33,430,331 downwards.
TCTTTTTAGTACATTTAAAAATCTATAGCCCAACTAGAGTAGTCTGACAAAACATAATTCTTATGAGCCCATTTGTTTTTAGTGAATCAAAAATGTCCGAAACTAAAAAAAGTCACATGAACCTTCAGAAATCATTCTAATATGCTGATTTGGGGCAGAAAATGTTTTCAAGTAGTCTATGGAAGCCATGGAATTAAAGAATAAAAAAGGTCAAAGGTCATACATTTGAGTTTATATTTTAAAATTATGGCTTTATTCTTGCAATTCCGAGATAATATTTCACAATTCTAATAAGAAAAATCAACTCATCATTCTTTTCCCCTCGGCTCAGAATCATGAGTTTATATCCCACACTTCTGGCTTTTTTTTCCGAATTTTGTTTCAGAATTGACAAACTCGCTAATGTTGAGTTAAATTGAGTTATAGTCCGAATTAGGAAATATAAACTAGCATTTGTAAGAAAAATAGTCAGAATTGTGAGATAAAATAAGTAAATGTTATTTAAATGTTATAGGTTTGAATAGGTTTTGTAGGGCTAATACAATATGCCCCCTATGAACTGCATATGAGAATATTATGTAGACCTATTATTAAAATCAAACTTATGCTTTAAAAGTAGGGTTGTTACAGCAGGTTTTATCCATAGTATGTCCATTTAAATGTCTGCGTTTATCTTCAAATGGCATCTTTGATGACAGTATTCTATAAAAATTATTTGCATTCCGATTCTGACTTTTAAAGACACAACAATACATTTTTTCTCTCATAGATTTTACCTGTTTCTCTCCACTTGTTACCAGTGTTTTTCTGCCACCACAATGCACGCACAGCTGAAAGTGACGGAACTGTCATAACTAACGTCTACTCTAAATTGGTCTATTAAAAAAGCCTTTAGTTGGAACAGAAATCTTTTGTAATCTTATACATGTCTTTTCAGACACTTTTGATCAATTTAAGGCATCCTTGTTTGATAAAAGTGTTAATTTATTTCAAAAAAGAAAATCTCACTGGCCTCAAACTGTAGGAAAGTAGACAAAATTCCAACCATTACATGAGTAATTCTGCTGTGATTCGAAAAACATATAACTTTCTTTTGTGGAACACAACAAGAGAATTTTGTGATGGTTTGCTCATCTGTCTTTTTAGTGCAGTTACAATCAGTTTGGGCTAAGGCTTCAGAGAAGAAAGCAAAAAACACCTGAACATACATGAAAATAATAAATGCCACCAATTATTTTAATTGAATCAGTTAATAATAGGATCATAATTTAGCCATCTCAGAACTTTCGTTTTTGGTGAACCTTTCCTTTAACTAAGATGTCTAATCCAATACCTATGAAATTAGCAAAAATATTGTCACTTTCAGAAGAAAAATTAATAGATAATTTATTTACCCCCTTGTCATCCAAGATGTTCATGTCTTTCTTTCTTCAGTCATAAAGAAATTGTTTTTTGTGGCACATATTTCAGGATTTTTCTCCATACAGTGGACTTCAATAGTGCCTGCGAGTTTGAATTTCCAAAATGCAGTTTAAATGCCACTTCAAAGAGGAAGAAGGGTCTTATCTAGCGAAACGTTCAGTTATTATCTATAAAAATCCGCAATTTATATACTTTTAAACCTTAAATGCTCATCTTGTCTAGCTCTGCGTGAACTCTATGTATTCCAGGTCAGTACAGTTAGGGTATGTCGAAAAACACCTCTTTTTCTCCTCTAACTTCAAAATCATCCTACATCGCTGCAGAAGTACTGACCCAGTGCTTACAGTGAACGTGCGAGGGTCAAAAACCCTTTACAAAAAAAGTTTAAATAGTGATGTAAGAGAGGACTTCAACGATTTTGAAGTTGGAGGAGAAAATGAGATAGGAGTTTTTCGTCATACCCTGACTGTATTGAACTGGAATACAGATAGTTCACACAGAGCTAGACGAGACAAGCATTTGAGGTTAAAAAGTAGACCCTACTTCCTCAGGTTGGGATTGTTTAGAGCCATTTGAAGCTGCATTTAAACTGCATTTTGGAAGTTCAAACTCACAGGCACCATTGAAGTCCACGTTTGCCTCAAAAAACATAATTTCTTTACGACTGAAGAAAAAAAAGACATGAACATCTTGGATGACAAGGGTTTGAGTAGATTATCTGCAACTTTTTGTTCTGGAAGCAAACTTCTTCTTTAAGTTACCTTTGTATAACAGATTTGTTGGTTTGTTGGTTTTCTCTACAGAGAATGTGAACTCTTGCCCCAGTCCACCTAGGCATTTACCGGGACATGATTTGCACCTAAAGATGAGTGACATTTTCAGTCACCTTTCAGCTCTTGAGGGAAGGGACATTTGAGCACATTGGCATTCTGTATCACCGTGACCCGTTTTAGAATAATCCCGTTAGCTCATTGCCAGCTGGGGCACCATTGGTCATTGCTCTGCCAGCTTGGTGCCCAGGGAAGCTCTGATGCTCACTAAATCACGCCTGTTTTTCCCATGTGCACTACAGTAAGCCAGCTTGTCCATTTGCTTCAGAAAGAGCTCAATGATGCAAGTCAAACACAGTCAGTCTTTTGTTTCATGGACTTACTCTGCTCATTGCACAGCTTGATCTGTGCCACTTAACAACTGGATCACTGACTAGGATGGTTTGAAACAATGCACAGCATTCAAAAACATCTATGCTCTAATTTTTTGGCAATTATTCCAAATTACTATATAACAGAAATGCTCTTTCTGTCTGCTCAGTGCATAAGATTATTGTCTATACTCCTTGTATAGACAGATAACTCTGCTAATTAGGCGATTAATTGTTTATTCACAAGGATTTAAGTTTGGTGTGATTTGAAAAGACATTTGAGAAATTACATCACAACAGAGGGTTTTCAGTAGGGATTGGAATCAGAAAGAATTTACTGGTGTCTGGTTCCTCATAAATCAGTCATTTGACCATAGACCACAAAACCAGTCATAAGGGTCAATTTATAATTTATTTGAAAGCTAAATAAATAAGATCTCCACTGACTTGTGGTTTGTTATGATAGGACAAGATACAACTATTTGAAAATCTGGAATCTCCATGCAAAAAAATTTGGAATATTGAGAAAATCGCCTTTAAAGTTGTCCAAAAGAAGTTCTTAGCCATGCATATTACTAATCAAAAAATAAGTTTTGATATATTTATGGATATATTTTGGATATTTATAGTGGAAATGTACAAAATATCTTCATGGAACATGATCTTTACTTACTATCCTAATGATTTTTGGCATAAAAGAAAATCCATAATTTTGACCCTTACAATGTATTTTTGGCTATTGCTACAAATATACCTGTGCTACTTAAGACTGGTTTACATTTTTATTAACAGAAACTGGGAGTGTTGATGTATAATAACTGAACTGATGGTCAATTGATTCACCAGAAAAGAACATTAGAATTATCTCTTCAGGAATCGAGCAACACTTGAAGCTTGGAGTAATGTCTGCTGAAAATTCAGCTTTGCCATCACAGAAATAAATTACATTTTAAATTTTTAATTGTAATAATACTTCACAACATTGCTGTTTTATTGCCTTTTTGAGCTAATAAAAGTGGCTTGGTGAGCATGAGAGACTTCTTTCAAAAACATTTGAGAATCTTACCGAACCTAAACTTTTGAACGGTAGCTATTAATGTTTGCAAAAACCAACATTATGCAGCTAAAAAAAAGGAAAATAGACTGAACAATATCTTCAGTTATCTTCTAACCCTTAGTTAGAACCACAGCTCAAACAGGCTTGTTACCTAATTGGCACTTTATCTCTTCAGCAATACAGCAAGTAAATGAAGCATGAAGCAGTAATACAGCATCCTCAAACGTTTCGCCTGTGGAATATATTTTATAAAGGAAAACATTAGAAACCATGCAGAATCATTCCAGTTTCCAACCGTCTAAAATATATTCTCAAAGACCTAGCTTGCATATTCACTGGCATTCTTCTAAATTAAACGGTTCATTGTAACACATCAACATTTATGGACAACAGAGATTTGCCTCTAATTATACAAAGTGATTTTGTGTTGCAAAAATCATATGTTTTCCTTCCTTAAGCAAAATGTATGACTCTGACTGGGTTGGGTAAGATTGCTTTGTTTTGTTTTTTTACATCCCTCAGATTATCGCAGCAGTGAATATGATTGTAGATGAGTTATCTATTGTGGTGCCGGTAGTATCAGACTGTACAGACAGGATTCTCCCATGGAGTGCCACTCGTGCTGGGAGGCAGGATTACAGGAACAAAGAAACCAGGGTGAAGAAAAAGATCCTAATCCTTTATCACCCACCCCCCCACCCCCCACCCCTTTCCACTTATAAATTCTTCATCTCTTCAATATAGGCCTCCCTTTCTTCTTATCATAAGAATGATACGCTCTCTCCCTTTTTTCTCTTTCATATTGTGTTTGACTAATAGACAGGGCTCTGTGAACTTCTGAATCAAGCTCGTCTACATTGAGGGGTATTTATTCGTCAATAAACTGCCTGAATAGGGAAAAAAAGATCAAATGTTAATGAATGAAGGAGATTTCATGCAACTTTTCTCAGTGAAACGGATTCATACAAACTAAAATTGAAAATGGCTTGCCAGCATCTAAATAAGATTAGTGAGTCAAGTGATGTCAAGAGTAGATGTGTCAAAGGTGAACCATATAACAGCAACTGACATCCAATCCAATGAAAGTCCACTGCGATTAGTCACCGACTGTCAAACGAGTCAATCTTCAAGTTTGATTTTCGAATATTCCTTAAAATGCCAAAACTGAGTTGATGGTCAAGAATTTGAATTCTGTTAAACAGTTCTTCTCTCACAGGGCTCAGGTTGATTTTTAATGCATGTTAGTCTTAATTTTTGTGTAATGAATAAAGAACCATATAACCAGAGCTGACAGAGAGAGCAGATGTCTAAAGCTCTTTATATAAAAACAACAAGATGCATAAATTGTTGCTTTGTATTGATGTAGATGCAGAGCATCCAGAGGCGGACTGGGACAAAATTTCAGGCCAGAAAATCTCACACCCATCCTAGCCATCCTATGCACCCACACCAAATTTTGAATCCACAAACAATATTGTTTGTATGGCCATCATCATCATCACATAGAAAAAAAGTTTAAATCCCTAGGCTGTAGCCACACAAAATAATAAAAGGTTATCTCTTGAACTTCCAATTTCCTTTTTAGTCTCTTCATCATATGTTAAACTACTTTAATTACTTTTTTCCCCACATCAATCTACACTCCCTACTCCATAATGGCAAAGCAAAAAATAGGTTTTTAACATTTGTGCAAATGTATTAAAAATAAAAAACTGAAAAGTATAAATATTTAGGGAAAAGTGTATTTTAGTAGTTCAATTAGTGGTAGTTAAGTGCTTACATAACTTGATGAAATATATAGTTTGAAGTTGTAAATATAGGCACAAATATGCCATCTTGTAATACCAGAATCTCACCATAGTAATTTGTGACCCTGGACCACAAAACCAGTCATAAGGGTCAATTTTGTCCAAAGTTGAAAAAAAAAAAAAGTTCTTAGCAATGCATATTACTAGTCAAAAATGAAGTTTTGATATATTTATGGTAGGAAATTAACAAAATATCTTAATGGAACATGATCTTTACTTAATATCCTAATGATTTTTGGCATAAAAGAAAAATCTTATCATTTTGACTCATACAGTGTATTTTTGGCTATTGCTATAAATATATACCCATTATGACTGGTTTTGTGGTCCAGGGTCACATATGATTATGTTTTATTGACAGTTTTGTGTTTATCAGTAATGTACATTAGGGTGATTTGTGTTAAAGTAAAAAAAAATGTTAGTTAATATGTTATTTTAGTGTTCTTGTTGGTCTGTATATCAATACAGGACACAATTGATTTCATCTGGAAACTGATTCATCATGTGGCTTACTATTTTACCACATTATTATTGTGGTTATCAGTTTATATATATTCAGAAAAAGCTTATTTCAAGTAGTAGTAGTTAAGTCATTCTATAACTTGATGAAATATATAGTTTTAAGATGTAAATATAGGTAAAAAAAAAAAATGTCATCTTGTAATACCAGAAACTCACCATAGTAATTTGTGACCCTGGACCACAAAACTAGCCTTTTTTGGGGGGGGGTCAGTTTTTTGAATTTAAGATTTATACATCTGAAAGCTAAATAAATAAGCTTTCCATTGATGTATAGTTTGTTAGGAAAGGAAAGTATTTGGCCGAAATACAACTATTTGAAAATCTGGAATCTAAGGGTGCAAAAAAAAAAAAAAAAGTTTTGATAGATTTATGGTAGAAAGTTGACAAAATATCTTTAGGGAACATGATCTTTACTTAATATCCTAATGATTTTTGGCATAAAAGAATCATTTTGACCCATACAGTGCATTTTTGGCTATTGATCCTAATATACCCGTGCGACTTATGACTGGTTTTGCAGTCCAGGGTCACATATGATTATATTTTATTGACAGTTTTGTGTTTATCAGTAATGTACATTAGAGTGCTTTGTGTTAATTTTTTTTGTTAGTTAATGTTATTTTAGTGTTCTTGTTGGTCTATATATAAATATTGGCCACAATAAACTCTAATTTATCATGTGGCTTTCTATTTTACATTATTATTGTGGTAACCATTATAAATATTTAGAAAAAAACTTATTTTAGTAGTTCAAGTAGTAGTTGGTAAGTAGTTATATAACTTGATGAAATATAGTTCAAAGTAAACTCACCACACTAAGTTGTGACCCATGACCACAAAACCAGTCATAAGGGTCAATTTTTTTTTAAAATTGAGATTTATACATCTAAAAGCTGAATAAATAAGATTTCTATTGATGTTTTGTTAGGATAGGACAATATTTGGCTGAGATACAACTATTTGAAAATCTGAAATCCGAGGGTGCAAAAAAAAATCTAAATATTGAGAAAATCACCTTTAAAGTTGTCCAAATTAAGTTTTAGCAACGCATATTACTAATCAAAAATTAAGTTTTTATATATTCTCGACAGGACATTACAAAATATCTTCCTGGAACATGATCTTCACTTAATATCCTAATGATTTTTGGCATAAAAGAAAAATCGATCATTTTAACCTATACAATGTATTTTTGGCTATTGCTACAAATATAACCATGCTACTCTAGACTAGTTTTGTGGTCTAGAGTCACACATTACTGTGAAATTCTGGCAACCACCACTGCTTTTGTTTTTAAACCATAGATTTTATGCACTTTTGTTACAATGCAGAGAACATAATATGGATTTTCTTCCAGTATTCATTCTTGATTTATAATAAGTATTCAAACACTGTGGTAACTAAGCGGAGCTGAACCATTGCTAGGCAACAGTCTATGAACATCCTTGTAGCTTCAGGCAGGATGACTCTGCAATAGATACAGAGAAACACATCTTCCCTCAACTGACAAATGTTTGGTTAAGTCTAAGAGGTCAGACTTGCATTCTCCTGATGCCGAAGGTTTGTGACCACGGAGGCCTACAAAGACTGAACATGATACTTATGAGTTGCAGACTCTAAAGAATGAACAAGCACTAGCTGGTTTAGAAGGATTACTAATCTACCCTTGAGAAATATCAGTCGGATATTTTGGGCTGATTCATAAGCGGTTCTGCAGGACACACTGCAGTGTAACTCAAGCATCTGGGCCTTTAATGAAAGAATAAGATGTAGGAGGAAAAGGCGAAGAGATGTCATTCTGTCTAGAAGACTTGAGAAGACAAGCGATTCTGCCTTGTTAAATGAATTTCACATTAAGCAATAAGCCCCATGGTTGGAATGGCGTTTTCTTAAGCAGAACAAACTCTAGAAGCTTTATTGGACAAATGAGACACATTCACACATTGAGAAAAACACACAAGCAAAATCGTTGAAATGAACAAAGAAAAACCCACATTTTATTGCACTTAAGTTATAAGAAAATAAAAATTCTAAATGAATCAAACAAATACACAATCCCTTTAAGGTTTCTTTTTTATCTGTCTGTTATGCCAGGCAGTTTACATAAACTGAAAAAATAAAACAGCTCCAACATCTGATTTCACAAACCAGATTATAAATTAAACAGGAAGAGAAAAAAACGAGAAAAAAAAAAAAAAAAAACAGGAGAAAGAACAAGATTGTTTTTTCTTTTAATATACAGTGTTAAACCACTTTCACAGTTCAGCTTGAGTTGTGTGACTTGGAGGATGAGACGAATCGTTTGGCTACGGATGCGGTTACGTCCTGTTTATCTATGAAGCTGCTTTACCATTCAAAACAAAAAAAAGAAAAAAACAAGAAAACAAACAAACAAAAAAAAAATCCATGAGAGCGTCACCAACGGAACCAGGTTAGCTCTAGCACTTAAAATGTAATCCGATTTCTGTACACTAAGACCACCTTTTTTCTTCGGTAACTTAACGTTGGTTCCAACAATCTCGTTTTTCAACTAATTAAAAACAAGAACGGTATTCTTTTTCGTTGAAGCATACATTTCCACACAGAACAGGCTGTCAGAGCTTTTGTCCCAAGGAATGTGTGAACAATTTGCTCAAACACACACCCGCACGCACACCCAGTCATGCTCGCAAACACGCGCAAAATAGTTTCTACACGTCCGTCGTTTCATCTCAGCAGACAAACCCGTCTCTTTGTCAGACATTCTCCCTCCTCTACGCCTCGTAGAGGCACATTTGGCTCAAGTTTCAGTGGCAAAAAAAAGAAGCTGTTATGTCGATATCTTGCTTTTGTTGGTACGTTTGTGTCGTTTTTACAAGTTCAAACTCTACAAGTTACTTTTGTTTAGAATTTCGTCTGGGACTAAAACGTCACAGCCAGTTAAAGTTCCACCTTATTTTTCTGTGAGTCTAGCAGCATAAAATCCAGTTTGGCCACTGGGATGGACAGTACTGGGGGAAAATAGGTGGGGGGGGGGGGGACATATTCCCAGGAGCTTATGGGAAAACATTCCCATTCCCACAGAGCACCAGCACTGATGAGCTAATGAGACCAGACTGGTTGAAAAACATAACAAACGCAGGTCATCTCCGATCCGGAGAGGCACTGCTTATGAATTACTAAATAAAATTAAAAAAACAAACAAAACAAAACCCCAAAAATGTGTGAAACAGCAGAGTGGGTTTAGCTTAATACTGAAACCTGTTGTTTGCAACAGTAGGCAGAAAGTGAACAAAAAAAAAAAAATGCTGAACTTGAAAAGAAAGCACAAAACTTTAATTCACAGCTGTTGACGCGAAAACCAAAAGACGAGTCGTGGGGGAAAAAAAACGAACTGAAAAAACGGATACAAAAGAAAATCAACAACACATGAGGAAGAAAGGGATATTTGGCGTGTGCTGAGGTTGATGAGGACTGACAAAATTGGCTTCCTTTGTCTCTCTCTCGAATCACTCCCGCAGTACAAAGCTCTTCGAAATTCTCATCATTCTCCGTTAAAATTTAATTTGTATACACTATTTATCACTCGGTGTCCGTGTTGATGCGTTAGGGTTTCATGTATACAGTGTTGACTGTTTTGATCAAAAAAATAACGTTTGTACATATGGGTGTGAGTTTCAGTCAGGCTTGAGCGAACAAGTCTCTGTGCAAGGTCGCCTTGAGTGGTAGGAAAAGGGACTATCCTGTCTTCCCAAGTCCTTCTTGTCAGTTTCCTTCCCAGAATGCTGTGGTGCATGAGCGTCTGCCCCCACCCCTCCCCCCTTCGGAAGGTGAACGGAACTGTGGCGGCAGTCGTGGACCGTGGCACGACGGGGAGAAATGTTGGCGGCAACATATCGGGGAGGTGGAGATGCCATGAAGTGAGCGATCGGTCCTGGCGCGGAGAGACCCGGGGCAGGTTGCTCTCCCCCCACCCTCCCCGTTTTCCAAACAAGTCCCCATTAAGTTCACCCCCTTCACTTCATGTCCACATCGAAGTCCAGCACCAGGAGCTTGGTTTCCTCTGTGCCGTTACGGCTGCCCACCGCGCACACTAGTTTGGTATTGGAGGCGCGGATGCGCCACACCACGCCGCCGCTGCCTCCGCTCTCCAGTGTGACCAGGTTGCGGATGAACTCGCCCGTCCGAAGGTCCCACAACTTCACCGTACCGTCATCGGAGCTGGTGATGACAAAATTCTTGTTGAACTGCAGGCATGTTACTGCACTCTGGTGCTTGTGGGGACCTGAGAGCAAAATTAAAGAAACAGAAGTTAGAGACTCACATGCCTTTAAAAAAAGAAGTGTATGCTTGTAATGCATTTCAAATATTTACAGTACAGAATTATTAAAAAATATCCTGCAGATATAATATTGCTGAAATCGAAGGCAAGTAAAAAGATAGTTCGAGACGAAAACATCTAAGGTTTCTTAAAAAAGACGACGTTTTATAGGTTTGGAACTACTTCAGGGTTGAGTAAATGATGACAGAATTCATTTTTGGGTGGAATATTTATAGTGTGTACACTCGCATAACTATGTTTTTTAACTTATTTTAAAAAGTCTAATAATGTCGAATCAAAAGTTTTACCCTAAAGTACATTTTAAATCATTGTTTTAATAATCTTTTGTTGTGCTTTTGAAGCAATTTTTGATCTGCTTACTAGCATACTAAAGCACATGTAAAGGACTGTCAAATAAATTTCAACATTAAATTCCAAAAAGCTGCACAATATGAAATATGAACAAACTCAACGATTGGGTTGTTTTGACCCAGGGGTTGGGTCAAATGTTTAACCAAATCTTCTGGGTAGTTTTATTTAACTCAACTGTTTTACCAAAATAAGAGGGATAATACAAAATGCACGTTTTTTTATTTACTACTGAGTCTGACCTGAATAAAATAAAAATGAACCCATTCAAAAGTTTACATACACTTGATTCTTAATACTGTATTGTTATCTGAATGATCTGCTGAATGAACAGCTCTGTTTCTTTTGTTTAGTGGTAGTTGTATGATTTTGAGGTCTATCTTCTAACACACAGGACAACTGATGGACTCATATGCAACTATTACAGGAGGATCAAATGCTCACTGATGCTTTAGAATGAAAAACTATGCATCAAGAGCCAGGGGGTGAAAACTTTTGAACAGATTGAAGCTGTGTACATTTTTCTTATTTTGCCTACATATGATATTTTTTCCATTTAGTACTGCCCTTCAGAAGCTACATAAGATACTTGCATGTTTCCCAGAAAACAAAATAAATTAAATTTACCCAAATTCAAAAAGCTCTCACTCTCTTAATGCATTGTTTCTCCTTTTAAAGCATCAGTGAGCACCTTCTTTAATAGTTGCATATGAGTCCCTCAGTGTGAAAAGATGGATCTCAAAACCATTCAAACCATCCAATCCTTTTTGGAAAGGGTTCAAATACACAGAAATGCCGAAAAAACAAATAAATGTGTGGGACCTAAAGGATTTTTCTGAAGAATAGTGGGCAGTTTAACTGTTCAGGACAAACAAGGGACTATTTTGGTATTCTGCAGATTCTGCAAGGTGTATGTAAACTTTTGACCTCAACTGTTTATGGCTGGCTTAAAATGAACCCAAATTAGGTTGTAAATTAAAAATCAGACACAATTACTAGAAGCATTAGGGTGAACATCTACTAATAACAGAATGTTTAGTTTTTAATTGTTTCTTTAAATTATTAATAAATGTTAATTTATTGAACATATTAATAAATGCTCATTTTCAACCTATAGTAATATAGTAATTTTTAACAATACCTGAGTTAAATAATACTACCCAGAAGGTTGGGTTAAACATTTAACCCAAATACTGGGTCAAAACAAACCTCTCTGGGTTTATCCATATTTCACCCATCATTTTTTAGAGTGTATGCTAAAGTGTGCTTCTTATGGAATTCCAGATGGAGTGGCTCATCACACACTGCAACGTTGAAATCACCAATAGACAAGAAATCGAACTGCAGCTACTTGCCGCGGCAGAGAGAGCGAAGAGAGAACGTGTAACTATGGTTACTGGAAATACTGTGGCATAAATGGCTTTGATTCTATGCCCTTGAGGTATTGAATTGAGCCAGTCTTTCTGATAGGCCAAGAAACATGCGAGTCTAAACAGAAGTCCTTAGACTGCTGTCAGCGAGGAATATAAAGCAAAACAGAGATGCGCTACAATGGCTCTTGTTACTGCAGAGGGGTGTGGTGAGCTATTACAGCAACATCACAGACAATCCGCAGAGTCAAATACGGAAAATATCGTTATCAAACATCTCTAGGCCTGAGAACAAAGACAGTATGAAGTTCGTGAGTGAATGAAAACTAAAAAATATCCATTTCAAAGGCATGAATTGCTTCATGAATACCCATTAGCAGAGTGCTAAAGTCAACTGTGAATGTAAATGAGATGGCCGCTCTCTATTGATGTGCAAGACACTACACAGAGTGCCACAATAGTCCCTTTTCTTTAATGAGTGACTCTGTGTTTGAGCATTCGCACTTCAAAGCTCCGCCGCTGAGTTGAGCATCTTTTCTCGGGTTAAATGTGTTTGTGTGTATTATGTCAAACGAGAGTCATTAAGTGATAACAGGAAATGCTTAATGACCTAATTAAATGATCTACAAACTGATATAGGGTCCATCCCCCTCTTTAGTGCCCTCTGGGCACCCTCAACAACACACCCCAACCCCCTCCAATTCCTTTCATCATGTCATATATTCCTCACCATTCTACAAGATTAAGGCACAAGATGCTAATAGAGGTTGCAAATGATGAAAAATAAATCTTTGGAAACAAACGGCTGTGAGGTAGTGCTACTGCTCAATATTGTTTGTCTAAAATGGATATTCCATTGTTTTCAGCATAAAGTGCTTGAGGCACAAAGAAATTTGATATTTAAAACTGAAGAACATTTTATTAAATTAAATAACCGCACAAAAGGCAGTCTGATTATTAAAGTGCAGGTTAAGTAATATTAAATATGTTCTAAGTTTGTCACACCACAGAAAATGTTTTATTAACCACCCAGCCAAGTGTGAATGATTAAAAAAAAAACACCAAGTAAATAAAATGAGTTATCAAAATTTGGAAGAAATAAGCAGTATTGTTTGCTCTCAAACGCTGGGTGTGTGTCACTTGCATTTAAATAAGAAGACCGAGCTGTTTTGTAAATTATCGCAGCCAGGTAAAATACATTTACATGATGAAGGCATAGCTAGCTAGGAAACTGTAGTCTGTAGTAATGACAGTAACTTGAGACTGAGTGGGCAAATCACTGATGCTAATGCGCTCTAGTTATTATAGTGTTAGGGCAAGGGCCATGCTTAGTGGCTCCAGTGCTTCATCTAGACAATTTCAGGCCTGCCCAAAAAGTCCTTACCATAAAAAAAACTCCACAATTTAGTACTACATAGTTCACAGTCTTTGTAACATGTTTCCGCTATACATTTCTAACATTTATAGTGTGTTTAGAAACAATTCTATGAATTGCCTTTAAACAGACTTTAATTCATGAGCTAAAAGCTCTTAAAGAATGATTCACCCCCCCAAAAATATTTTTATTTTCATTTATTTACTTATTCATGTCGTTCCAAATTTATGTGTGCTATTTTTTTCACATATGTAGAACACTTTGAATAATCTTTTCATACAGACAGTTCATTGGCTGCCAAGCTCCACAAATGAGAAACAAAAACTGCATTTTATGAATTTTCCTTCAAAAGAACAATAAATTGCTTTTGAAATCGGCAGAAATTGGGATCTTTTCTTTCCTATCATGGCGTACAGTGAAGGCAAAATTATTAGAACACTAGTAATTTCATTAGCTAAAAAATGGTATTAAGTCAGTTATTTCTATCTTTTGCTGTAGTGTCAGAAGGAAATATCAGAGTCTGACAACAGTCTGTGCTTTACAGAGATCTGATCTCATCATCATCCAGTCTGTCTGGAATGACATGAAGAAACAGAACAAACTGAGATCGACTAATTCCAAAAGAACTGTGGCAATGTCTCCAAGATGCTTCAAGAAACCTACATGCAAAGCTTCAGTACTGTTAAAAGTTTTAGGCAACTAACTTCTATTAACTAATTAACTTAAAACTAATGGCAAAATTAATGTTTGGAAATGTAAACTGATATTTCCTACTGACACACTACAGCAAAAGATAAAAATAATAAACGATTTTTAGCTGGTGAAAATACTAGTGTTCTAATAATTTTGGCCACCACTGTATATTAGAGTGAAACAGCTTGTCAAATGAGAAAAATAATATAGAGTGGGACTACAAGGGGGCTTTAATTAAAAAAGTAATGAGTTAATGGATAAATCATTCCATTAAATTTGATATCATGGTTTTAAATCACAGACACCAGGCTCTGCTCACCTTGCAGTGTCTGTAGGCACTGGCCGGTCTTGATGTCCCAGATCTTGACGGTGGAGTCTGCATTTCCGGAGACTAGGATATTATCTTTAAGCTCCATGCCGCTGGTGAGAGACTGATGACCTGTGAGCGTGTGAATACAGTTTCCAGTCTCTACATCCCACACCCGAATTGACGTGTCCAATGATCCGCTCACCACGTGGATGCCATCAAACTGTTGAAAGAGCGGATTAAATAAATCATTGTTCAGTAATTATTAAATGACATGTTATATAAGAAAATGACTGTGGCTAAACACCCAGAGTGGTCATTTGGCTTATTCTCCGTCTAGAATAAAAGCCAAGAACAATTCAATAAAAGCTGCACTGAGTATGGCAGGATTTGATTCATTTCTCAATGAGATGCAGCACAAGCCGAATTCCAGATATTCTCCATTCTATTGTTATTGTATTGAACGCCACTATGTTTGATTAAATTTTTCTAATGTAATTATTGCAAAGCTCTTAAAATTATGGATATATGAACAAACCAGGACAAACGCGGATTAGTACGGACTACAGCACAATTGCTTTGTCGCACAATTGCTAGGTCAATGACAAAAGAAAATACCCAAGACAAAATAACAAAAATCTTGTTTACACCGCTTTGTAATTCAAGTTCAATGTAATCTTTGCATTCATGTTGGTTTCATATGGTTTAGAATTTCTATACCATTTTCAACAATAATGACTTACTAATTAATGTGTATGAATAATGTATAAACAACAATTTAAATGCACTTTTGAATGAGTGTTACTGATTAAGAACAAAAACCTTTTAAATTGGGCAGTGACAAACAATCTTAACAGTTTTGCAGATCCTATTATTGTTACAACTAATAGCACTTATGTAAACCTCCTGCACAGTTAACAGAAGGATGGGTCATGAATGCTTTTCAAAAGAAAAGGCAAAATGATGGCGCTTCTTATTTAGACAAAATATTTCTTTAACCTATGCTTCGCAATGAGTGATGGTTGAGCTTTAAAGATTTTTTGCCTTACTGCTGAAGAATTAACAGAGCAATGATCCACAAAAACATAAATTTTCCTTTAAGCAAAAGGCTTAAGTGGTTTAATGTCTGTTTACCTGTAGGGAGTAGACTCTGTTGGTGTGACCCTGGAGTGTGTGTAGGCAGGTCTCGGTTTCAGGATCCCACACTTTCACCATGAAGTCATAGGCCCCGCTGACCACCCTACGGCCGTCATACTGTACACAGCGAACGGCCGCCACATGACCCATGAGCACGTGCAAACACTGACCCGTCTCTATGTCCCAAACCCGCAGCGTGGCGTCCCGGGAACCGCTCACCACCCTAAGAGAGAAAAACCAAGGGGTTTACTTCCCAGAGTCTTAAAGTAGTGTACCTGCATTAAAAGTTTCATACAATACTGTTTAAATGATTTCTTTCTCAACTTATAATGGGAGAATTTAATCAGGCATTAATTCAGCAGTCTACCACAGTCGATTCTGTGTACCTTCGAGGGATGTGTTTGCTTATAGCATTACATAAATCAAAGGAAAAACATTATTTGCTTACAAAACCAGACCCCTAGGACACAAGTTTGATAAATATGTATATATTTTTTAAAACGAGTAAAATGAACATTAAAATTGGTGCTGGTGAAGAAAAGAGCTACAAACAGAAACTACTATTGTTGTTGTTGAATGAAGCCTGCGGTCATTGCACAAAATAAGCAATCATGCACGGTACAAAGGGAAAATATGCACACCAATAGACCTAGAGGCATTGAAAACACTGAGAATATTTGTCAGACAAGCAATTGTGTAATTTACAACAGAGCATAAAGAAGAAAAGCCCCTTGACTGTATATGAATAGTCTACATGGTCAGTGTGTACAGCTGAAACCAGATGGGAACTGTGTGGTTTAGCTAGCACACAATCATGTATTGTTTGCTGCTATTGAAGAGAATTATCTTTAAAGTAGAATGTAATGTACAGTATATAATGCTTGAAAGTAAATTAACTCATGAATGGTAGTTGTTTATTCAAATTTGATACTCTACATCAGTGTTTCACAGTTTTTTTAATTCATTACATTATCTTTAATATTTAAATTAATTGATTAAAAAAAATTCAAATGTTTTAATATCTATTTTTTATGGAATTCAGAAAAAAATCCATAGTGGGTAAAAAAAACCATTGAAACAAATGTATAAAATTGGTACTTTTTTGATCTTCCCATAAAAACTATAATAACCTATTTACTACAGTATTTACATTGCATTTAATTCATGTAAATCTGTTCAATTCCATTTAATATGCTTAAAGCAAAATTACTTATTGGCTTACAAAACTAGTGATGATTATTGAAAATATAAAATGAAGGATCTGAAGGATCATGTGACACTAAAGACTGACGTAATGGCTGAAAATAAACTGATTTTTTATTAATATTAAATTTTATTTTTCACAATACATTACCTTTTCTCATGCAAGTGCATACAGCGCACTGTTGAGGTATGACCGTACAGCGTGTGGATACATTCTCCCGTCTCTGCATTCCAGACCTTCAGCGTTCGGTCTGTGGAGCCACTGATAATGATGTTGTCTCGCATCTGAGAGGACCAGACCCCTCCGGTGTGGCCGACTAACGTCCGCAAACACTGGCGAAAGATGACAAATGAAGGTAAATCAATTGAATTACAATGCTACATATCAGCAACTCTGAAAGAAAGGCCAACAAAAAAATTTCAAATAAATTACCCAACGCCTGGAGTAATTATAAGCACTCTGATCCATCACTTTGACCTTTACCCAAGACATAACGTCTGCTTATCAACATACATCAAATAACTTTACAGTCCATTCGAAGCAGGAAGCAATGTTAATGGAAATAGAAACGCTCATATGATATATTAGATATTGATCAGCATGATGAGAGAATTCCCTTAGAATAATCCATAAGGCTAAGGCCCATTTCCTCTAAAAATAATTAAACCAAATTCAATTTAATTCCAGAGGCAAACACTGAATCAAAGGTGCCTTTGGTGATTTCATTGTGTTATGAGGCAAGTGGAAAGTGTTGCAAGTGTCAAAGGCGTAACCTCTGAACCATGACCGATAAAAGCAGGGGTGATAAACCCAGGAGATGTGAAAGAGGAGGTCTCAAGGCCTTTAATTCATAATGCAGCTGCTCCTATTTCTGTCTCCATCTCGATCATGATCAACTGTAATGCATCATTAATCTTCAGAAGCGGTGACCAACCTCCAAGACACCCGGGGCTTTCAAGCGTTTTAACGCGTTTTGCTTTGTTCCGTCGCCGTATGTGGCAGTCGATGGAACAAAAGATCAACTACTGAGAAAATTAAACCAATTAACAGTCGTTTCAAACCATTACTGTACTAGCAAAAAATGACAAATTGGAGGGTAAAATGAAGGGGTTAAAAGCAGCATAGCTCTTCAAGGGAACTGGAGGAACAACAGGGATGTCATCTCTGAACAATCCGCGATGAAAAGTGGCTCAAAGACAATTTCTTATCATCTTGTGATCAAAAGCTGCTCCACTCACATTTGTAGTGTCCATAACATGCCAGAGAGAAAAGGGAGGGGGTGAAATCATGAATATTAATGCACTTCTTACTGCATTATGCATGAGGTGTTGTGTTCCATAATGAGTATGTGTTACTAAGGCAATGGATCTTTCCCATGGAATGTCGAGGTGGTTTAAATAATGCCGGCGAGCACAGAAAGCTTTCAGGCCGTGTTCTCAGGCGATTACAGCCTGCTCAGGCTGTGTCTGGGAGAGGACCTTTGAAACCAAATGGCTTAGGTGTCTGTTTATCTGCCCGTTGAGAAACCATAAAAGAGCAAGTCTGTGGCACCCATGAGGCATAGAGATTAGCATTCCGTTTGAGTGGCTGGTGGGAAATGTTTGAAGCCAAGGATCGAGGTTTAAATCCATTTGAGTAACCCCTTCCAAATTCCACTCATTTTACAGTCCACATCTAATCTTAGGGAAGAAGATACCGTGCAAATTGCGGCCGGGGCGGTAAAGTGCCAGTGCTTATTTTGTTTAGTCTCCTTCCAAAAATCCACATCGCGCTCGTCGGACTGAAGCGGCTCGCATTTCAACACCCTCGTCCTTGTGATCGAAACCCACCGTATCTCTGAATGGCCAGCATTGGCGTGCATATTCGTGTCTCAGATGGTGAGCAGACTGTTTGGAGCAGCTGTTTTCATTTCTAACCCTCCCATTTTCATACCAAAAAAGTCCTCTCCCATCTGGAAGAGCACCATTATTAAAGCTTTTCATTATCCAACCACAGACTACAATGGTTTGTGGGAACTGTAGTTTCGACAACATCTGTCTGGTAAATACAGTTAAGCTGTTGAGCCTGGGCTCTGTAAAGGGAGTTAAAGGAGGGTATACAAGGTAAACAAAGGAAATGATAGTGTGCGAAATGGTTCTCGTGGACAAAATGTTTCTGGGGCCAACAAAGGCTGATGGCTATTTGTGTAAACAGATGGGTAAAAAGAGTCTTGAATGCAAACCCTAGCAAGTCACCGCCATATTACATCACTAAACCAAATTAGTACCAAGCTTTCTGGGAAAGACCAGTTGGTTAGAGGTTAGACCAATGTTGTTGATATTTTAAATTTAAATATGATATAAGCTCTAAAACTCTAAAATGTGACCCTGGACCAAAAAAAAAAAAAAAACCCCAAAAGGGTCAGTCTTTTTTATTGAGATTTATACATAATATAAGAATAAATAAGCTTTCCATTAATGTATGGATTGTTAGGATAGCACAATATTTGTCTGAGATGCAACTATTTGTAAATCTGAAATCGCCTTTATAGTTGTTCAAATGAAGTTCTTAGCAATGCATACTATTAATCAAGAAAAAAAGTTTTGATATATTTATGGCAGTAAATTTACAAAATGTCTTCATGGAATACGATCTTTACTGGCATAAAAGAAAAATCAATAATTTTGACCCATACAATGTATTTTGGCTATTGCTACAAATATACCCATGCTACTTATTTGTGGTCCAGGGTCACAAATAAGTTCTAAAAAGATAGCATATAAAATTTCTAATACTTAAATTACAAAAAAAGCTAATTTATCAACACACAATAAGAGTATAAACAACTAAAATAACACTGGGCTATTTTCAATGCATATGAATGGAGCTAATTATCCAACTACAGCTACCATAAAATCCATTTGAATATCTACAGCCGTGGTGATAAGACCATCAGGCCACAAACAAGAGGTTTGTGCTGATTCAAGAACAGATTTAGATGTATTTTCTATTATATATGATTTGCAGGATCAGCATAAGAAGGTAATCTCCGGCTGGGTGTGTTTGTTTCTCTGATGCAGAAGTGGGTGGAGGGTTTGGGCAGGAGTGCTGCAGTCTGCATGTTAAGGAGTTGGTGGTCAGCCAAAGGTGCAGTCTGAGTCATGGCTGAAGAGAGCGAGGGAGGGGGAGGAGAGAGTCGCAGGAAATTAAAAGCAGAATAAAGCAGCGAAAATGAGGGGAGAGAGCATGAAATGCAGCCAAAAGGCTTTAGAATGAGTGAAAGATGTGATGAAAGAAAGAAGTAAACAGGAGGGATGGAGGCCGGAGGGCTGTTTTCACAGTATGAGCAAACGCATATGCTCATACTCTCCCTGTGACCTCCTCACTCCTCTCTACAGTACGCCCTGTCACACCCAGGCCTCCTGCGTCAGTATAAACATCTCCACGAAAGGTGACCTCCAGAGGCACAGAGCTGCTTTTGAACATTGCATAAACAGTCTCATGGGATTTAGGACTTGAAATTGTTGATATAAAACCAGGGTTTCACAGAATTCATACTTCACCCTTGGTTAGTAAAGAATCCTGGAAAAGTTTTAAGATTTCACACTGTACCTTTGTAAACATCAGGTTAATGTTTGTTTGCATATTCTTAGGGAACAAAACGCAAGTAGCTGCTTTAATACTTGCTAGTTAATCTGTGGAAAAATTTAGCAAAATAAATTACTTGTCATTTTAAATCTTCTGAAATGTAGTACAAACATAATACAGATGCTACTTCATTCCAGTTAACATTTGTTGCCGCTGTTCAATATTTTTTTCCCCTCAGGTGCTGAAACTAAATGAAACAAAAGGCTTATGAAAATTTAATGAAGTAAGCACTGAGAATGTTTATGATCAGTTGTTTGTTTTCAAAAAACTTGCTGTAACTGTCTAGCAATTTTTTTCAAGATCTAATCTATCTATCCTTCCATCCATCCATCCATCCATCCAAGGGATCTTACAGAGAAAAAAAAAAAAAAAAAAAAACAGTATAACAGAGCATAATAATTTTTATATTCACTACTTAGCATTAATCATTATGACTTTCCCACAAAAAAATGGTGGTTTTGAATCTATTTGATTTTTTTTTTAGTAATATTGCTCACCCCTAAAGAAACCCTAACTTCAGCCAATACTGCATATCTTAAAAACGGTTTTGATGTGTTCAAATATATTATCCGTATTTATACATTTATTTATTTAACTATGTTTCTTCCCTCGAGAGATTAAACATTCAAGAGATTTTTATTTAAACCAAATAAATATTTTATAACTGCACATACAAAACATTTCTATTAACTATAACTATAAAGGACACTGCATGACCTTTCCAGGCTAGAAAAATCTCATCTCATCTTATTGAAAAAAAGGGACATACCTAGCTAGGTTTCCCTTTCAAAATTACAAGTGGGAAATGCAGCTTTAAGCATAGTGTGAAAAGGCTTTTAACTATTTATTTAGGCTTATTTTCAAGCCATCCACATAACGTTTTGTGGACACCAAAACCTTCCACGCCACTCATCACTGCACAGGTAAAAAGAGCTGTGGGGTAAATCCTGTCGACACATCTCAGTGAAGCCAGATTAAATACGTCTTAGCCCAGGGCTGGTTGTGATGTGACAGAAAGAGAGAGAGATGTTGGCCAAGTGTCACTGTCACTATATAAGGAATATTCCACAGGCATTTTGAAACCGAGACGCCAGGCATGTCCATAAAGGAAACCTCCGCTGCTTCAGAGTTGGTGATCGTCTTTGAAGTTTTAGGAAGAATCCTTTTCGACTCAGGGAGATGAGTCTGACAGCTCACACAGAGATAGAGAGAGTGCTACATATAATCTGTGAAGTGGTGCAAATTTCTAAAACGCCAGTGTCGTTTTTGGTGGTCATGCCATGGAGACAACAACATTAAAACCAAAGACCATAGAAGCCCCTATTCTTAACTTGATCCTAATCCAAAACAACTCATCTCTTTGCTTATGTTTCAGTCACATTTCATCCCTCATCAGACGCTTATCGTGGTGTACACATCCTCAAGCATGGCACACATTCAAATGAGCAGGATGCTGCGTTAGAGCCTAATCTTTCCTCAGAATCACTTTCCTATTACACACAGCATGAGGCCCATTCATTTACTATGGAAGGGGGCCAGTAATAGCATTATCATGCTAGTGCGGGTGAAGATGGTCTGTAATCCACAACGCCCATCAGATCTTTATCTACTGTTCATATCAGGCGTCGCTCAGACATTTACTTATTTTCATGCCTGGCTAATGATACTGGGATTAGCTCTAAAGCAATAACAATTTGTCAACCAGTTTATATTTTATATATTAAGTGGTTATGCAAGCGCTTCCTAAACAGCTTTTCAGATTCAGCAGAAAACATATCCACAGTTGAGGTTAAAATTTACATTTCAGAATCTGCAAAATGTTAATTATTTTACCAAAATGCATTTTGTTTATTTAGTACTGACCCGAAGATGATATTTCCATTAAAGATGTTTACACATAGTCCACAAGAGAAAATAGTTAAATTTCAGCATTTTTGTGTATTGTAACCCTTTCCAACAATAACTGTACGCTTTTGAGATCCATCTTTTTACACTGAGGACAACTCATATGCAACTATTACAGAAGGTTCAAACACTCACTAAAGCTCCAGAAGGAAAGACCATAAATTAGAAGCAAGAGGTGAAAACTTCTGAACAGAATGGAAATTTCTTATTTTGCCTTAATATCATACAGTATTTTTTCCATTTAGTACTGCCCTTCAGAAGGGTTTTTCTGAAGAACAGCAGGCAGTTTAACTGTTCAGGACAAACAAGGGACTTATAAACAACTATTACTAAACAAAAAAAAAAAACAGTGGATCATTCAGGTAATAACAAAGTATTAAGAATCAAGAGGATGTAAACTTTTGAACGGGGTAATTTTTATAAATTCAAGTATTATTTTCTCTTGTGGACTATATGTAAACATCTTTTATGTAAAATATCATATTCAGGTCAGTACTAAATAAACAATAACATGCATTTTGTATGATCTGTCTGTCTTTGGTAAAATAATCAGCATTTTGCAGATTCTGAAAGGGGGATGTAAACTTTTGACCTCAACTGTATGTCAAATTATTCTCAAGCAAGGCTCATAACTCTTATGGGCAAATTCTTCAGTTATGTTACAAATCTGGGTATGATAATAATAATTCAAGCAACAGAGCATGGCTCTTAATTACAGGATCAGTTTCCAGCAAACTGAAAGTACATGAACTCAAATATCAAAAGGGGTCAGACTCAACCAACAATTGAAGTGAACTATTTAAAAAGACTAAATGTTAAGACTACATGTCTCAAAAACTGCTTTTAATGTGTATAGATAGAATATCTTTAATACAAAAACTACTTTTAGCAATCAGTATTTCTCTAGAAACTATTCTTCTCCCAAGTTATTCATGAATCACTTCTACAAACAGAGGAAACTAGCCCATGGTGGTGGTGTTGCCAACTCCCAATAAACATTATCTATTATGGGAAAAGCTGTTAATCTGGTCTCAAATCAGCAGTGAAGGGCACCTTCTTACCTACACAGAAAGAAACCTGCTGCTTCCAACAGATGGACTGAAGCAAAAAGGCCCCTTTGGACAGATTTTTTGCTTGTGAAAAAGCAGCAAATGGCAGTTTTCTGTTTTAATCTATAAACCCAAAATGGATGGCAATATAATGAGTAGAATGAGAACGGAGCACTTGTGTGCAAAGGAATTCCAAGTATTTTCTCACTATGACATTCTTTGGCCTGCTTTATCCTCAGACAATATGAGAGCAAAGCAAACAAAGAATGGAGAGAAACTTGGACAATGAGACATCCAACCACCATACAAAGAGAAAGCACACACTTTCATTCTTTAGACAAAATGGAGTTCAACTCATAAAAAAAAGTGTTTGTGTGAGAATGTGTGTATATGGGGGTTGGTGATGTACAAAATCTGGACCCATGACCCACAGGAGCCTATTTGTCTAGATCTGCTATCGATCCCAACCCGAGAAGGTTTTAGTCTCAGAGGGTGAGTATCTGCCTGTGAGCGTCGTTGCTGAGCTCCAGGGGTTTACAGCACTTAAATGGTGAACTGAAGTGTAGCGAAAGGAAAAAGTAAACAGACCCAAGGTCAAGAAGACAGAGAGACTGTAAGAGAGGCGGAAAGAGAAGAACGAAGCAATGAAAAAGAAGTGAGGGAGGCCACATCCACAGATTCAGAGAGGCAATGCAGCCGAAATAACATTTGCGGCCGTGGCCATGACAACAGGACTGCAGATTGCTGATCAAAAGTGACTGTGGTGTGGAAAACACAAATGTTTAAAAACACACAAAAAATGCATTGGACATTATAAATGTACTCAAACAGACAGTTAATAGTTTACAGCTGAGTGAGTGGCAGAAAATAGAATAGAAAGTAGGAAAGAACAGTAGAAGAAAAGCAGTCGCACTAAATCCCATCGTATCCTGTTTCACTTTCTCTGACAGGCGCTTCAAAGGATACAGCATTTCCTGTTTAATTGGCCACAGTCAGTGCCGACGGACTCTCTAAAGCATTGCATCAGACTTGAGACACTATTCATCCATTTATATTCTCTTTCATATTAGGGGTGAACAATACACCGGCACCATAAAATTATCTGATAGCGGTAATTAAAATATATATATTATGATAATTTAACTAAATTTAAATATTGAATTAAAATAATATACGCTACCAGTCAAAAGTTTTTGAACAGTAAGAGTTTTAATATTTTTTAATATCTTACCAGGTCTGCATTTACTTGACCCAAAGTACAGCAAAAACAACAAATATATTTAAAAAATTTAATATATTCCTGTGATCACATTTTCAGCATCATTACTCGTCTTCAGTGTCACATGATCCTTTAGAAATCAATCTAATGTGATTTTTTTGGGGAAATTATAGAAATTAATACTTTTTAGTATTTATTTAGTATTAATGCTTTAAATTGATCAAAGTGATGATGAAGACATTTATATTGTTACAAAATATTTCTATTTCAGATAAATACTGTTCTTCTGAATTTTCTACTTAAAGAAACCTAATAATTTTTTAATTCAACAATAATAATAATAATAATAATAATAACAACAACAACAATAACAATAATAATGGTTTTTGAGCAGCAAATCAGAATATTAGAATGATTTTTAAAGGATCGTGTGACTGGAGTAATGATGCTAAATATCAAGCTTTGAAATAACAGAAATAAAATCACATTTTAACATATATTCAAATAGAAAACTGTTATTTTAAATAGTAAAAATATTTCTAAATTTTACTGTACTTTGCTGTATTTTTGCTGTACTTTGGATCAAATAAATACATGCTTGGTGAGCAGAAGAGACTTCTTTAAAAACCATTAAATTCTTATTACTGTTCAAAAACGTTTGCATATTGAACAACTTTTAGCTATTTATTTTATTTTAGATGTATATTTTATTAGCCAATATGAAATATTTATTGACGACATTGGGTATCGCGCTTAAAATTACTTCTGAAATCCTTTACAAACCATTTGTTTTTACAAATATTTGTACAACTATGAATACATTTTTAAACATGCATATATGCGTATTCAATGCAAAATAGTTTGCTCACTCTCTGATTGGACGAATGACTGTTTTAGCCTTATTTGAAAGATTTTGGATATAATTCTCAGTAACAGAAGCTGATCCAAGCTTTACAAGCATTTTCAAGCTGGTGCTTCTTTTCGACAGCTCCGCAAACAGCACTGCATGATGGGAACAAAAAGGCAGCCTGCCATATATGCAGCGATGACCCTAATCATGGCGCATCTGCCATCTGCTACGATGATGTCTCTCATCAGACAGCATGTTGCTGCTGAACCAATCACGTCTCTGCCGTGATAAGACGAGAGCCAATCAATGTGCGCTAAATTTGATTAGAGAAGGTCAAAGGCTGATAACCTTGGGAATGATTTGAGATCCTCTTCTGTGAAAAGCGGGCTAGCGAGAGTCACATGGACGACGGTAGAGAGAAAAATCGAACAGATAACACACGCCTGCGTTAGTATCTAGTATGATAGCGAACATTAGAAGGAGAGATTTCATTAGACTCTCTGAATGAAAATGGAGGTCAGGATGGAAAGGGCAGCGCTTCGTGATGAGTAAAACGCATACACAGTATTTTACAACTGCCATAAACTTCCAGCACAAGGACCATGTCACAGCATCAGCTAGTGCAATGAATCCTTAAAGTGCAAGAGGAAGGGAATGGCAGAGAATGGAGGTGAGAAAGAGAGAGAGAGAGACAGTCAGCCAGAAAAACATGGTGTTTGTAGTTAGTGATCATCTCAGTGTTCAACAGAACATGACTCCTCACGTTCTCATATGAATAAGTGATGAAGATGGTCATGTGCAGGTTTTCTGGATGAACTGAGATGCTGCAGTACAAGCATGTTCAATGAAAACACACCTCCCATGAGAGAGATAGTGAGAAGACAGAGCGAGAGGAGGACAGAGAGGAGACATCTATGCACATCTATACCTCAAATATCTAAAAACATTTAGAAAATTCAAGCAAAGCTACCAACCCTTATAAAAATGGGGGAAAGAAAGCTAAGTTGCACAATATATATATCTTACCATTGAATTATTCAGTCACAAGTAGGAAAATTAAGTTATCTTTGACACGAATAGTGGATTTGAAGGCAATTATTTTAACCATTAATATGTAAGTGTGACCCAAATAGATACAGTATTTGATCACTGTGTTTGACCTCATTTTAAGCAGAATTATCTGCTGTAATTAAAACTTTTGCAGTAGATTTGCAACAGAATATTTTCTTTAATTCGCGAAAATTCATGAAATTAAACATTTGTGATCCTCGATCACAAAACCAGCAAGTAGCATGGGTATATTTTTAGCAATAGCCAACAATACATTGTATGCGTGGAAATTATCGGTTTTCCTTTTATTCCAAAAATCATTAGGATATTAAGTAACGATCATGTTCCATGAAGATATTTTTGTAAATTTTCTACCATATCTCAATACTTAATTTTTGATTAGCAATAAGCATTGCTAAGAATTTCATTTAAAACAACTTTAAGATAAATTTCTCAATATTTAGATTTTTTTGCACCTTCAGATTCCAGTTATTCAAATAGTGTATCTCGACTTTTGGTTTCAGGTGATGTATAAATCTCAATAAAAAAAATTAAAAAAACAGACCCTTATGACTGGTTTTGTGCTCCAGTTTCACATTTGTGTATTTATCAGTGCTTATGCTTTTACTATGTGCTTAAAATAAAAAAATAAAAACTCACCTTTCCAGTAACAGCAGACCATACTTTGAGTGTGTTGTCGTCTGAGCCGCTCACTATGCGGTTTCCACAGAACTGGAGACAGGTGATGACGTGATCGTCGTGGCCTTTCAGCACCTGAAAGTAGAGGAAAGCCACAGGAGAGAAAAAGGAGTGATTACAAAATGAACAGAAATGCTAGTATTTTAGATGATGTGTGAGAATGATGCGATGCTGCTGATGTGGCAAATGACACAGCAGCTTTCAATAACATGACAGATGAGCAGGAGCCCACAGGTTTATGGTCACCATGGCAACAAACGAGTCAGGTAAACCACTGCTGTTGCCGGTCGGTGTGGTGCAGCTAAAGCGTGTACATGTGTAACAGAAGAATCCCAGTTTTTGGCATCTAATGCACCTTTGAGTGATTTTTTTAAGCAGCTCTTTACAGGCTGGTGCAGGTAATTTCTTAAACATTTCTGTTCCAGGCCTGGGCCCCAGGTGACAGACTGATGGGTGTCTCTCAATAGGAATTCCAAATTAGATAGACAAAGACTAAGGCTATAAAAAGCAATAAAAATCAGTTTTAAGTGCCAATTCTGCCTAAGTGAATAAAGCGATTTAATATTATGTCTTACTGTAGCAAAGAACTAGGATAATGAATTGTAGGCAAAAGGGTAGAAGCAAATCTACCTGTAGTCTGTCCAAAAGTTTGGGGTTGGTAAGATTTTTGAATGTTTTTGAAAGTACCTAATTCTCATCAAGGCTGCATATGTGAACTACTACAATTTTAAATAATCGTTTTCTATTTTAATATTCTTTTTATACATCATTTACTCCTGTGATGGCAAAGCCAAATATACAGCAGCTATTACTTAGACTTCACATGATCAGACATCATTCTAATATGCTGATTGGTGCCCAAAAAAAATGTTGAAAACAACTGTGCTACTTCATATTTTGGTGGATTATTTTTTCAGGACTCACTGATGAATAGAAAGAACAGGAATTTTGTGAAACAGAAATGTTTTGCAACATGACTAATCTGTACTGTCACTTTTGATCAAATTATTGTATAATTTGTTTTTCTTTAAAAAAAAACAAAAAAAAAAACATACTGACTATACTACCAGTCAAAAGTTTTTGAACAGTAATATTTTTAATGTTTTTAAAGATGATTCTTCTCACCAAGCCTGCATTTATTTGATTCAAAGTACAGCAACAACAGTAAAATTAAAAACTGAAATTTTTACTATTCAAGACAACTGTTTTCTATTTGAATATATTATAAAACATAATTTATTCCTGTGATCAAAGCTACATTTTCAGCATCATTACTCCAGTCTTCAGTGTTACATGATCCTTTAAAAATCATTCTAATATGCTGACTTACTGCTGAAGAAATATTTTTTATTATTAATATTATCAATATTTAAAACACTTGCGTACATTTTTTTCAGGATTCTTTGATGAATTGCAAGCTCAAACGATCAGCATTTTTTTTTTTTTTATAAAAAGCTTTTGTAGTTTTGGAGTCAGTATTTTTGTTTTTTGGGAAACAATGTTTAGAAATGAATATTTAGCAAGGATGCTTTAAATTGTTCAAAAGTGATTATAAAAACATGTATGTTACATAAATGTTACAAAAGATTTCCATTTTAAACAAATGCTGTTCTTTAAATCAGCCGTTTTTAACATAACAAAAAATAAATGTTTTTTGAGCACCAATTCAATATATTAAAATGCTTTCTGGAGAATCATGTGACTAGAGTACTGATGCTAAAAATTCAGCTTGAAATCACAGGAATAAATTACATTTTAAAATATATTCAAATAGAAAACAGTTATTTTGAATAGTAAACATATTTGCTGTACTTTGGGTTAAATAAATGCAGGCTTGATGAGCAGAAGAGACTTCTTTAAATCTTAGTGTTCAAAAACTTTTGACTGGTAGTGTACCTGTCTGTCTGTCCAAAAGTCTGGGGGTAGTAAGATTTTTAAATAGTTTTGAAAGTATCTAATGCCCATCAAGGCTGCATTCAATCAAAAATACAGTAAAATAACAGTAATATTGTGAAATACTACAATTGGAAATATTTTAAACAATTGTTTTCCATTTTAATATACTTTATAATTAATTCCAGTCATGGCAAAGCTGAATTTTCAGCAGCCATTACTTAGGTTCATCATTCCAATACGCCCAATGGTGCTCAAGAAATAGTACTTATGAATGTTCAAAACTTTTTGTGGATTATTTTTATAGGAATCATTGATTAATAAAAAGAACCGGATTTATGTAACATAATCTGCAACATTACACATCTATACTGTCACTTTTGAGCAATTTACTATTTATCATCTATAGAAAATATTCATTTCTTTCTTTCAAAGTAAAAAAACCAAAACACTATGTATATACTTAAACTTATTTACCTTCTAAAATGAAGATTATAGTTTATATTTATTTTTTCCCTAGATATATTAATATGTACTTCCTGTGATGTATCGATGTACACTTGTGCCATTTGCTGTGCCTTACAGACTGGGCATAAACATTTGAAATCTCTAGAAGAAAGAATAATAAGTGAAAAACACCACTACCTTAGGTGATTTGAGGTCTCCTCTCCTCCAGTTGGTGTCTATTCTGTGTTGTTTAATGTAGGCACTCTTCCAGGGACTGTG
This sequence comes from Garra rufa, assembly GCF_049309525.1. Classification (NCBI taxonomy): domain Eukaryota; kingdom Metazoa; phylum Chordata; class Actinopteri; order Cypriniformes; family Cyprinidae; genus Garra; species Garra rufa. Next base: position 33,400,608 of record NC_133366.1, on the reverse strand, counting down.
TGTGAACCCTGGCTTGATAACCTTCCTTCTCTTTATGTGCAAGGGTTCATCAATACCTGCAAAACAGATTTCTTATATGTTGGTGACACTAAAGATTCAGTATGATGATATATGTGACCCTGGACCACAAAACCAATAGCTAAAAATACATTGTATGGGTCAAAATTATTGATTTTTTTTTAATGCCAAAAATCATTAGGAAATTAAGTAAAGATCATGTTCCATGAAGATTTTTTGTAAAATTCCTACTATAAATATATCAAAATGTAATTTTTGATTAGTAATATGCATTGTTAAGGACTTAATTTGGAGAACTTTAAAGGTGATTTTCTCAGTATTTAGATTTGTTTGCACCCTCAGATTCCAGATTTTCAAATAGATGCATCTCGGCCAAATATTGTCCTATCCTAACAAACCATATATCAATAGAAAGCTCATTTATTGAGCTTTTATATGATGTATACATCTCAGTTTTGTAAAATTTAACCTAATGACTGGTTTTGTGGTCCAGGGTCACATAAAACCATATATTAACCATATACATGTGGTTAAGGGATGAATTTCCAAAGTCACAGTTTGTGGAAAGAAGTGAAATCACCTTCTTCTTTGCATTTTTCTCTCCAGAGCAGGTTATCCTCTGCTAGAATGCGCCAGTAACGACACGTCTGAGCTGCCTGAAGCAGATCCTTTGGCTCCAGAAATGACAATACGTGTAAGGCCAACTACAACACAAGACAGACAGACAGAGTCAGACATCAGGAGAGAGGTTTTATAGGTTTATACAGCATAGGACTTTACAAAAAACACATTAAAGTTTGACAGAAGTGATTAAATAATATTAGACAACTGAAACCAATTTTAGTATGTTTTTAATACTAATACTTTTCTTTTAGAAAAGTATAAAATCTAAATATATCAAAAGCATTAAAAGAATATCAAAATGTTCTAATTAAAAGCACTTCTATATGATAACTAATAACTAGCCATAATTTATTCAATAAAACATTCAATAAAAATGTTTTTAGATCACAACACTTTGTGAAGTAAAAAAAAAAAGGGAGGGAAAAAAAACTGAAGTGTGTTGAATTTTGCAAAGACCTCAGTGAAGACAGAGCATGTCCAAACAGTTCCACCATTTCTTATGCAATCTAATATAAAGGTTGCAGTCTGAGATTCCACTGTGTGTACAGTATTAGCCTAGAGGTGCTTTTTCCACAATCTGCTTCAATCAGGCAGACAGACACACCCTGAATACTACTGCACTGACACTGAAGAAAAACAACCTGATGGGGAGGAGAGCCAGGAAAAGGGAAGACGAGATGACAGGTGATGGAGAACAAGAAAGGCTAGCTGAAACTGTGACAGGAAGATGAGAGGATGAAAGGAAGAGAGGGCTGCCATTAAAGAAAGAAAAAGAGCAGAGAAACAGAAGGGGATGGGGGAGTTTCCTCTCGATATTCCTGAATAGCAGCTGAGAGAGTTGTAACATCTCTCTGAAGAGGTGTAAGAGAGGACATGCCTGTCAAATGAACTCTAGCACTTACTATGCTCTAACACCATCCTGTCAACTGTCAGAGCCATAAGTGCAAGACTGAGTTAAAATTAAAATTAGGAGAAATGAATAGGACTGCTTAGAGTTCAGAGCTTTAGTAGTTTCACTGATGTAATTAAAATAAAATAAAAAAAGAGACTGAAGGTCCATTCCTAACCTAACTCATGAATGAGACTGTACAAATTCATACAAATTTGCAAACAATTTACCAAATCCAAACTGATACAAACAGCCATGAGAGCATGTTTGATGAATACAGTTTAACTTTTTTCAGCTTCCTTAACTCTAGAATATTTTTCCCATTCATTCTCCATTTTTTTTAAAAGTATTAACTAAAGAGATAAAAGCCATGAACCAACCATCCAGCTAAATGGTAAATCATACATAACACTACCAGTCAACATTTTTTGAACAGTAAGATTTTTAATGTTTTTTAAAGAATGTTCTTCTGCTCACCAAGCCTGCATTTATTTGATCCAAAATACAGCAAAAACTGTTTTCTATTTGAATATATTTTAAAATGTAATTTATTCCTGTGATCAAAGCTCAATTTTCAGCATCATTACTCCAGTCTTCAGTGTCACACGATCCTTCAGAAATCATTCTAATATGCTGATTTGCTGTTCAAGATTTTTTTATTATTATTATTATCAATATTTAAAATGGTTAGGTAAATTTGATGATTTAATGAATAGAAAGATCCACAGATCAGCATTATCTAAAATATGGGCCAGTATGGGAAAGAAATTATAGAAATTAATACTTTTTTATTTAGCAAGGATGGCTCAAATTGATCAAAAGTGATCAGACATATTACAAAAGATTTCTATTTCAGATAAATGCTGTTCTTCTGAACTTTGAATTCACAGGAATAAATTACATTTTAAAATATATTTAAATAGAAAACCATTTTAAATAGTAAAAATATTTCACATTTTTACTTTTTTTGCTGTACTTTTGAGTAAAAAAAAAAGAGGCTTGGTGAGAAGAGGCTTCATTAAAAAAAAAAATTAAATTACAGTTCAAAAACTTTTGACAGGTAGTGTATGTGACAAACTGTCAAAAATTCAAAGGTAGTAGTGCAGACAACAATAAACAATATATATATAAAAATGTAGTTGAAAATGTAGATTATATATTCAAAAACAATATATTTTATGTCAATGGCAAAATATGCATTCATATAAAAATGGGTGAGCACTAAAGTGTTATTCTGGTGTTATTCTTTGCAGAATTATGGGTCAATTGCACTGACCTGATTTAAAAAAAAAAGTTATAATCGAGCGGGTTCAACAAAGTATTCATTAACAATCTCTTTCCTCAGAGTAGGTATGAATTTAGCTGTTTATAAGTTATCATTACAATCAGTAACACTATGGAGAAAATGAATAGGATTTTTACTTCAGGAACCTGACTCCTGCACTCTATTGATACAAATTTGTCTTCATCTGGTCTTATCTAATCTGACTGGTAGACTATGCAGCTTCTACATAAAGAGCACATTGTTTGTAAACTACCAGCTGGGAAGTTCTTTTTCCAAGGCTGATACAGCACTGAAGAAAAGGTGACTGGATTTGCCCAAGTTTGCTAGGTTAGTAACATCAAAACTTTGAAAGATAAGTGTATTGACTTAATTACCTTCAGTATTTCTCGGGAAAAGAGTGCATTTGATTAAATTTCTGAATATTAAGATGTAAGAACTTATTAAGAGTTATATTTACCTCTCTGGGCAGGAGTGAGATGAAGTCTCTCTGAAACTGTGGTTCGATCACCTGCATCATGTGTTTCACCTGCGTTGGCTCACAGCTGTCAATCAACTCATCCAGCGCAAGCAGCTTCTCTGGGCCACTCCAGCTCTGTAACACACCAGGACGTGTTACCAAAAACATTTAAAAGCATATCCGCACCCATTTACATTTACAGCTTTAGATTTACATTTTAATTAGGATTGATTTTTCGCTGGCTACAGCAGCACACCATTCGCTCGAATGGTAACTTCTGGCTTGGAACTTAACCATGAAGGTTCTTGTAAGTCAAACAGAACAGACTTCATGTCTTGGGGCTGTTGGAAACTTCCCAGGGTTCGTTCTCCTCATATTAAGCCGCGGTCAACTTTATCCAGTTGAATAAAATGTTTCGCTGATCTCATGGTGCTCAGAACTTAATTCGCTCTCAGTGAGGACGTGCTGCACCGGAGAGATTGTGCCAAAGTCATTCCGCTCTGAAGCGCATCAAATGAGAGAGGAGGATTGCTCAGGGATGTTTATGATGGAAGAGGGATGTACAGAAGAGGACTATGGGGAGGCAAAGCACCCGTAATTTACTGCTGAAACGCTTCAGCTGGGGGAACTCGCCATTGTTGTCACAGGCTGGTTTATGTCTATATGTGTTTATGCAAGCATCACAGCTCTGAATAATGAGAAAACATTAAACAGTTGAGGGAAAACCAGATTCAATTGTGTATTTTTTTTTTTTTAAATTGAAGCCGACTAATTAAACTAAGCCCAAAATACATATCCCAAACACATCCCAAATTGTATTAATTAAACTGGCATTTGGGATTACTTGATAAGGATTTTTAAAAATAATTTTATAGATAATGCACTTACAAAGAGCAAGTTTAGATAATGTAAGCAAGTTTAATAATACTAATACTAATATATGAAAGCTTGTTTCAGTCACTGAATCAAAAATAAAAAAAGATTATTGTGACTTTCTCTCACAATTTGCAATTTAGACATTTTCCCCCTCGCAATTCTGACTTTTTTTTCTCTGAATTGTGAGATAAAAACTCTAAACTGCGAGTTACAAGGTCCAGTTTTGAGGGGAAAAAAGACTGATATGTTCTAAAAAACCGCAAGCTTAAATCTTACAATTCTCACTTAACTCACAATTGCATGTTATAAAGTCAAAAATGCAAGATATAAAGTCACAATTCTAATAAAAAGTGACAACTGTGAGAAACACCATTTTGAGAAAAAAGTAATAATTGCGAGATTTAAACTCGCAATTGCGAAAGTCATAATTGCGACTATTTCTCAGAATTGCAAGTTTATATCATGTGATTCTGAGAGAAGCCAGAATTGCGAGTTTACTTTTTACAATTCTAACTTAATTTCTTAGAATTGTGAGTTTATATCTCACAATTCTGACTTCATAACTTACAATTCAGAGAAAAAAAGTCAGAATTGCGAGATGTAAACTTAAAATTGCGACTATTGTCTAAAAAATGTGACTATTTCTTAGAATTGTGAGTTTATATCACGTAATTCTGAAAAAAAGTCAGAATTGCGAGTTTATATATATTTTATAAATTCGTAATAATTTCTATCAATCAAAATATCAATATAGATTACTTTTTCTTTCTCCAAGCAAAACTAGAGACAAAAACATTAATTGTAGTAATTTCACAGACGTTTAGGTTGTTTTATTTGTCCAAAATCACATATTTAACATTCACTGCCAGAACTCCATGCAAAAATGACAAGGTTGCAATTCCAGTGCCCGGCTTCAACCCTGAACACACAGAACTGCCACTAAGATATATCACCACAGGCTTCTACTGTAGAATGCAGAAATGAGAAATTTAATGTGAATCACGTAAGCAATACTGAAGCAGTAAAGCTGCTGACTCACAGGGATGCGGGGTGTCATTTGCACCTCCTGAAATAAGCTTTACAACAACTTGGGACAAAAACAAGCAACTCATCAAGCACTGACTGAGCAAATAAACAAGACCGTTTCCGAAACCCATTGCGTAATGGCGTAGACAGACCACAACCGAGAGGATGTTGTACCTGACTATTGATTCTGTCCAAGACATCATCTAACAACTCGCCTTTGACGCCAAAAAGGATTACATGCACATTTCCACTGCACTGTTATGAAAGGATTTTTTGAGTAAACTGAAATCTACCATGACTCTCAAAATTAATTCGGAAAAAGCAAGAACATATCTTGGGCGAAACTTTACTCATTAGATGAAAGCTCCTTTATCCTTTCAGTCAACACAGGTAACTGCGATTTCATGCCAGAGCAGCTTCGTTAAGCCCGAGGACTGATCAAGCCTGTAATTATCTGCAAGGCAGAGCAAACACCGACTGAGGTGGAGCCTCAGCTTTCTGTCGAGGCTTGAATTGTTGCTCTAGTAAGAGGGATGTGACATGATGATAAAGATCAAAATAGTTGCAAACTTGCGACATAATGGCCATATGTGCCTAAATATAAAGTTTAGATTCAGTCAAATCTCAGTAACATACACTCTTAAAAATAAAGGTGCTTTAAATGGTTCTTCAAGCGATGCCATAGAAGAACCATTTTTGGTTCCACAAAGAACCATTCAATCTCTTTCCCATCTTTTTAAAATCTGAAGAACCTTCTTTTACCACAAAGAACCTTTTTTAAAACAGAAAGGTTCTTTAGTTCTTATGGAAGCACCTTTATTTTTAAGAGTGTAGGTGCTTAATACATTAAAACAAAGACTACAAAAGTTATCTTTAGCAGAAGCTCTGAAAGAGGAAACGATAACTAATAGCAACAAATTGTCAATTTATGCCCACAATATCCACTGCAATATCCAATTTTTTTTCCACTGCATGTAACACATATAACTTATAGAAATTGTAGTAAAGGCTTATTATAAGCGCAAACAATCGGATTGCACATTTTGTTCCAACTGCAACATTTGAAGCGGCTGTAAAATAGCCAATATATGCACATCTGTGATATAAATTTATTAACGCTTGGTCATTTTATATTCACCTTTTTCCTCCTGTAAGAGTGAGTGCAGGCATTTGTAAATTCTATGGGTCTGGCTTCCGGTCACATCCATGGTCAAGCTATTTTTAGCTGTATAAACAGTTTGTTTTGCTGTTTGATATTGCAAATTGGTGTGTCTAACCATATTTTTTTAATGTACAGTATTATCTTAATTATGAGCACACTGGTTTACAGTTTACTAATAAAACAGAAGTTTCACCCATAGGCTTACTTTCGCATTGAAGAAAAAGGTGGATAATGTTCAATGATAACCACATCTGGCAAGTCTTGTAACAAACTCAAAAGTGTTTGGTTGAGCTCACCTGAAAGGTGCGGAGCCATTCCTGTAGGCCTGTGGGAGGCTGGATGGATGTGATACGTCGTCTCTGCTGACCCTGCCCATTGACCGCTCGAATGTCCCTAAACGTGGTGGGGGTGGCTGGGTACGGCAGTCCTGTGGGACTGTTTAGTGAGGAAAGAAGGATGAAAACAGGAAACTAATTAGATGTCAAGAGCAGGAAAGAGGCTAAATAACATTTAAAACAGATTAAATGAAAACATTTGCAGCAAGAAAACATTCTAAGGGCATTCTGGTGTATAACTTGTAAGTCACTCTGACAAGAGACATCTGTATTGTGGTAATTCAAGGATATGAAAAGGCCAGTGCAAGCCTGTAGTTTATGGAAGATTCCAAAACAAAATGGTTCTTGGATTGAGCTACTATGAAAATCTGAGGCTTTATTTCAGAACAATAGCTTGAGAATTACAGCCAAAACCAAAGTGGTGAGTTGGCCTGAATCGGTGCCAGATGAGCACTACAGTTCTCTTGAGCCGCTGTTGTGGTTCAACATTAGACAACATGACCATTTACCTCAGCCTCAGAACTCAATCAGGCTGCATGATTTTATTCAGCCACCTGCTCCAAATCAATTCATTCAGATGTTTATCTTCATCGGTTTCATTCATGGAAACCCTTTTCTGGTTTGACTATTTTAGAGTCCAATGCTCAAAAGCATTTAATGTATGCAAACTATTATGAACTGAAGCACATTCCTCTTTCCACTTGTGGTGAGAAAGGAACACAGAGCGTTGTCCCATGTCAGCAGTCCTTACAGCACTTGTGTCTCTGGGGCCCTACACTAACACCAAAAAGACGATTCAGCACTCCTTCCTTGCATTCTGCTTATCTACGGATACCTTGCAAGAAACGAACAGATGAGAAGGAGAGAGGGAAGAGTGCAGGCGAGCACGTAGTGAGGTCCGTTTCATAATGGATTCATATTTAATGGGATTTGAGACCAAGATGCCAAGATGCTTCAATTACCTAGCGCGCAACTGCCGCCTGGTTGGTCGTGTACTGTTCTAATATAAACCACGAGAACACCTGCGTCTTGACAATAATGCATGAATGCTCGTCAGAGCTGACTGCCGAGCTTGGGTTTGCCGACTAAGGAACCTCTCTGGTGGTGATTCCATGTTTAAGGGGTTTCAGAATAACAGTGTGTCATTTCTGTGTCGTTGCGGGACCAAAATAAGATAGATTTGCATTTCCTGATGTATATATGTGACCCTGGACCACAAAACCAGTTTTAAAGTAGCATGGGAATATTTATAGCAATAGGCAAAAATACACTGTATGGGTCAAAATGATCAATTTTGCTTTTATGACAAAAATCATTAGGATATTAAGTAAAGATAAAGTTCCATGAGGATATTTTGTAAATTTCCTACTGAAAATATATCAAAACGTAACATGCATGGCTAAGAACTTAATTTGGAAAACTTTAGAGGCAATTTTCTCAATATTTTTATTGTTTTGCACCCACAGATTCCAGATTTTTAAATAGTTGTATCTCGGCCAAATATTGTCCTATACATCAACGAATGGCATATTAATTCAGCTTTCAGAGGATGTATAAATATCAATTTCAAAAGGGTCACATATTACTTCTTGCAAGGCAGCAAAATATTTTTTTTTTTACATTTTAGCTGAGCTAGATTATTAGATGGATACAATCTAACAAGGCTTATCATAATTCTGTATGCAGAATTGTTAAAAAAAAAAGTGTTAAAAAATATTCCATCAAATTTGTTCATTTAATTTAGGTGAAGAAGAAAACCATTTATGAAAAAAGCTATACTTTTATCCCATGCATTCTAAAGAACATTATCATTTTCGTGAAGACTTATGCAAAACTGGGAAAGCAAGGCCAATTCCATATGTCTGGGAACATGGAGCTTATTGTGTAAATGTGTTTCTGACAGTTTGTGCATGTGTAAAAATTATTATCCTTTTCCTCGCCTCACTTTTTTTATTAGCATCTTAGTGTTTCCATCCAGAATTTGTGCTATAAAATATGCATAAAATTTGTGGACAAAAACCAGGCTTATAGAGGATTATCAAACATTAAAATAAATATACACTACTGTTCAAAAGTTTGGAATTGATAAGATTTTGTGAAAAAAAAATCTTATACTTAAGCCAGGCTGTATTTATTTATTTGAAAATACACTCTAAAGAGTAATACTGTGAAACATTATTATAATTTACCATAAGTATTTACTATTTTAATTAGGGATGTACTGATATTATCAATATTGTGATATCGTGATAGCAAAACTGTCTCGTTATTATCGTGGTCACATGACCATATGAAACAATATGTGACCCTGGACCACAAAACCAGTCTTAAGTCGCTGGGGTATATTTGTAGCAATAGCCAAAAATACATTGTATGGGTCAAAATTATTGATTTTTCTTTTATGCCAAAAATCATTAGGAAATTGAGTAAAGATCATGTTCCATGAAGATTTTTTGTAAAATTCCTAATATAAATATATCAAAATGTAATTTTTGATTAGTAGTATGCATTGTTAAGAATTTAATTTGGACAACTTTAAAGGTGATTTTCTCAGTATTTTCATTTTTTTGCACCCTCAGATTCCAGATTTTCAAATAGATGTATCTCGGCCAAATATTGTCCTATCCTAACAAACCATATATCAATAGAAAGCTTATTTATTGAGCTTTCATATGATGTACACATCTCAGTTTTGTAAAATTTAACCTTATGACTGGTTTTGTGGTCCAGGGTCACATATGTCTTCCAGGCAAAAAGTGTAGTTTATATAATAAAAGTTTATAAAATATATGTAGGTGTTTAAAATTGTGTTTTGGGCCATTATGCTTTGACACATTGTCTGTCAAACAAGCTAAAACTGAAAGTGCAATATGGTTTAATTCCTTCATTAAGTGTTTCGCTGCACTTTTCGAAGCAAAGCATGCACACGCTTTCTCTGAGGCTGAAGTTTTCCTTCAAAATAAGAGCTCTACTGCCATTTCCATTAAAATAAAAGTTCAGTATGAACTGCTGACAGCTAGCGGTTTAAAAGGTAACATCACTGCAGTTCAATTCAAATTCAAAACAACTCTTTCAAGTGTAGGAAATTAGGGAAAAAATATTGTAATTTCTCTACTGTAGTGCAAAGCAAAAAATAATATACCTATGAAATATTCATTTTCATTTATTTTGCAGTGCAATTGTTTTACAATATATGGCTATTACTCTCACTGTTGTTGTTGTTATTATTATATTCTAATTTGTTTGGCTTCCTAAAACACCAGTGTGAATGTAAATTAGACTTTGACAGTATATCACAACTAAAAATAGGGTTGAGTCCCCTTTAAAGTTCAGGTACAAGTCAATTCACTGACTTCTTTCTGACTTAAGTTCTTTCTTAGTTAAGAACATGGGTTGGAGCTCTTATTTTGAACTCACCAAACTTTAAAATGTACAAAATGTAACTTTTTTCCAATTCTTCATTTTTTTTTTAAATCTTTTTATTTAAAAAAAAAAAAAAAAAAAAAACTAAATAAAATACTGAATTAATAAAAATATAAAATTAGAGAAAAATCATAAAGAGGGACATCTCATACAACTATGCCTGTTACATCTGTTACTGTTCTACTAGGTAGACGTAACCAATACATTTTAAATGCAACACTTTTGCAAATTCCAGGTAAGGTGGAGCAAGATTTACCTTGGACAAGGCTTTTTTCCTGAAGGGAAAGGTCGAACCTCGGGGCCATGGTCCAACTTCCTCTTCATCTGCAACAGAGCAGGGAGAGTGCTTGTTAGTTTGGGTTCGTAGAGGACATGACAATAATGACAGCACAAACAACTGGAAAAGCAGCTTGACAGTAATGAGAGGGTGGACGTCCAAGTAACATTTCTAAAACATTCCTTAAACCACATGCTACTGATCCACCTGCGATCTGTCCTGTGTACTAGAGTGTGTGTTGGGTATTGTGCTAGTTCTCTCACCACCAAATGTAGGCCAAAGAAAGGAAGGTCATGTCCACTTTATAGTGACATGGCACAGAAAAGATAAAGTCTGACAGCTGATGCTAACGCTTGTCATGTGAGTCTTCAAAGAGGTGTATGGGATAAACGCACATGCCCCTCATAGGAGTTGGAAAGGGGGGCACATGCACACAAACACACATCTGTGTGGGCGTGACAGGCAGTGTGCTTTCACAACAGTCTAAATTTATATGGGCATAAAGGGAAGAAAAAAGAGCCACCCTATGCTTCACTGTCTCTTTCTATGTCACCCACCCCCCGTACAGGCTGAAATGGGCCTGGTTTTGCTGCATAGTTGGTGCCTGGCTACGGAGCATCTACTCTGGAAAAACAAGGGTTCAGTGTCCTCAACACAATGAGGTCCTAAAGCACATTTGAATAAAACTATTTTAGGAGGGTTCAGGGCTGCCAGTGAATCTGTGTAGTTCACTTTCAGGAGGAGCTCAGTGATAGACTCCAAGTTATGAATCACTGTGCCGTGCCAAGGGTTTGTGAGTCATTAAGGATGTACGCGCAAATTAAGACTGATGAGTAAAGATTTTCACTACTGAAAAAGGCACACGTCGTTTACAGTTTACAGTTCTGTACCACGCCACTGGTGCATAGCAGGTCTGAAATTATACTCAAATCACAATGACAGCGCTTGTAAGGAACATGCTGTACTTAGTTATTAGCATATACTAATGACGATTTTAAAAGACCCATCAAAAAGTCTCAAAAATATATTAAAAACTTCTTTTAAAAGGTGTACACTGAATAAACCGCTAGAATACTGGTTAAAGTGTTTAAAGACTACACTACTAGTTAAAAGTTTTTGAACAGTAAGATTTTTAAGTCACCAAGCCTGCATTTATTTGATCCAAAGTACAGCAAAAAGTCCATTTTTAAAATAACTGTTTTATATTTGAATATATTTAAAAATGTAATTTATTCCTGCGATTTCAAAGCTGAATTTTTAGCATCATAAGTCCAGTCACATGATCCTTCAGAAATCATTTGAATATTCTGATTTGCGGCTCAAAAAACATTTTTTTTTTTTGAAAACAGCTGAGTGGATTTTTTTCAGGTTTCTTTGAGTAGAAAGTTCAGAAGAACAGCAGAAATAGAAATCTTTTGTAATGTCATAAATGTCTATCACTAAATCTTTTGTAACATTATTAATGTTTTTATTAATGTTGTATTTAAATCAGCATATTAGAATGATTTCTGAATGAGCATGTAACACTGAAGACTGAAGTAATAATGCTGAAAATGCAGCTTTGATCACAGGAATAAATTACATTTTTAAATATATTCAAATAGACAATTACAGTTATTTTAAATAGTAAAAAAATATTTTACCGTTTTGTACTTTGGATCAAATAAATGCAGACGTGGTGATCAGAAGACACTTCTTTAAGAAAAAAAAAAACATTTTAAACGTTTGACTATTAGTGTACATCCGAAGAAAAAAATTTGCATTATTATGCTACAAACAGTAATTTGTAGCACTTACATGTTTACACATACAAATATTGATATACATATCTATATTTAATACATATGCTCAGCAATAATGCATCACATTGATCAAAAGTGTTAATAAAGACTTTTACATTGTTACAAAAAATTAAATAAATGCTTTTCTGTTAAAATAATTTGGAGAAAACAAAAACAGACACTGTAGACTGAAGTAATGGCTGCTGAAAATTCAGCTTTGCCATTACAATAATAAATCACATCTTAAAAAAAAGTGAAAAGACTAATTATATTTCACAATATTACACATTTTCTGTATTTTGATCAAATAAAATGCAGACTTAGAGTATTAGAGATGGATTACTACTAAATACTGTTTTAAACAAATACAAATGTTAAAACTAACATAGAGGTTGTAGCATTCTGAAAAACTGATTCTACAGTATTTTATTTAAACAAAATAGTCAAGACTTTTCATTTCTGCAATTTATCAGTCATTGACCATAACATGAAAATAATCACTGATTTATCACTATCAGTGACAATTCTAATATTAATGCATTCCTATTTTTCCTTACACAGTGACATTTCATGGAGTTACAGGTTTAGATTATGCATGTAAATGTGTTCACGGTTTACATTTTTGTGGCTAATTTAGAGTTTTGGCCTAGAATAAAGACTACATTTTTTGGTCTTGATATTCAAATGAAACCAATAAAACACTCGCATGATCACATTTACCACAATTGATTTAATGTCAGACGATCCAGGTGTTTGATAGACTTGGGTGAGAGCGAGCTGAAAGGCATGTCTGATAATGAAGCTCTGTATGGATTTCTGAAGAAACCACATGCTGTGAGATTCACAATAAATGAGGGCCAGAGAAGAAAAAAATAAATAAACAACACAGATGTAGTACAGCAGAAACGCCCATAATAAGTGAAGACCATATCTAATATTTTAAAATCACAAAAGAATCTGAAAATTAATTCAATATATACTGGCTAGAACATTATCCCATTTATTTATTTCCCCTTCTAAATCAAGTTTGTTGTACAGGACAGCTTGGCAAGGATCGGTTCAGACCAACCCGCCGCAGATTCCTCAGCCAGTGATCTCACTGCAAAGGTAGTCCAACAGATAGGACAGGCAGGGTGTGTGTGAATATGTATGAATGAAGATAAGATAGTAAAAAGATGGCACGACACTGAAGACGTATGAAACTGTAGTTGCTCAAGAGCCTGTGGGTTCGAGAGTGTTAAAACTCTCAGTTTACTCCATGAAAATGTTTAACACAAAACACAAGGAATGCCACACTTGCTAATCACCGCTAATAGCTAAACCTGTCTAGCCTACTTGGTAGAAAGCACTTAATGCACAATATCATGAATGAAGTAAAAGCATTCATTTGCTTAGTTATACATTCATTTGACTGAGTGGATTAGACTGTCGCTTCTCTCTTGGGTTCACAGCGAGAGCCATCTGATTTTAGATGAGTCACTGTGTAATCATTCTCTATGTCTGACACCACAGAGCAAAAATGGCTTGGTCTGTGGTTAACAGGAATGCTCGTGTTCATGGAAACCGGTGCAGTCTTGGCATATAAACTGTTTTACTGAATAAATCCTGTGATTTATGAATGAATAACCTTGCTATTTCTTTCAGAAGCTACTTAGAATAGTCAAGACTATGGTTATGAATTATGAGAAGTCAAAAACTGAGTATTGTGAAGGTTAAGGATAAAATGACATTATCTATTTTCACACTTTGTCCATCTAAGAACATCAAACATCCCTAATGAGCTTCGTTTTTATAAGCAAACAATTAACGAGATTGCCTGGAGCATCCGTCAACGTCACTGTACTTCACTCGATGTTGTTCTGATCAGAGGACACCCTGAAAACTGCAGTGACTGCAAGCTTCTGATAAGCTCTTTCCCCTAAACGCTCATTTCACTCAAATTTACAATCATAAAGTGAGAATTTTGGGACAGATGTGGCTCCGTTTCCCCGTCAAAAGCAATGACACAGTGACCCAATCACTGTCGGGTGGTCTGATGCCGCCAGGCAGTGAGGATATACACACCCTTCAACAGGCAGCACAGAAACTGATGCTTTAGTGCACTGACACGACTCAAAATCGCTACAAAATCATTCATGTATCACAACACTAAAGCTATAGGATATTCGTGACTGTACGTTTCACGTTAACATAACCACAATAACAGTGAGCGTCCAGATACTGTTTCAGCCTACATGACTGCAAAGCACAAATTAATATTACCAACAGGTTTACTCTGAATGGTGCAGGAAGACGAGTACCACATAAGATAGCATCCTACTCATTTGAACTATCAAGTAAGAGTCGGTTATACATCAACAAGCAGTTAACTCTTATATAAGATCAAATAAATCATCTGGATGCGGTGTTGGTGAGATATATAGGATGGATAGATATGTATGATGTAGGGAGCGCAGGTGCAGTGTGTGTGTTAGGATGGGCAGATGGTGGAGAAATAGTGATGGAGCCTCTGTTCTCCAAACCCACCCCATATTTAAGCGCATCACATCCTTTTCTACATAATGAGGTTCTCCTCAAGGAGACTCAAAACAGGTTTACGTGAATGAACATCGCGGAAGGTGATTCTCTATGTCAGCTGGAGATTTTTCCGCAGTGGCCGTAAGAACAGTCGCATATTTCACCGACGCACCCTTAAAGACGAGCACTGATCTACCCGCGTACGCGGTCAGAACGCGACGCGACAAACCCGAACGCAGGTATTATAATCAACGAAGATGTGTACATTACGCTGGCGCGCATCGTGTTTGAATATTACACATCCGACATAGCGTGCTTGCAGTGTACACCGCTTCTTTGATTTATAATGGGAGCGTTCCTGTCGCGTCGCTTCAGCGTTGATGGGGTATTAAAGCGAGCCCCCCGAGAGAAGGCGATATAAAAGCCGCAGTGCATCCAACACGAATAACGGCGTTTACTCACTTTATAGAAGATCATCTTTAAAGTGCCGTAGAAACCCATGGTGATGGCGGTGACGATAATCCGGCTGTGATTCACTGAGAGTCGATGAAGAAGTTATGGAAATATATCTGCGTGATAAGGGCTCTGCTAATCCCGGATAGATCCGACAGGGACATATTCATCCACGGACGGATGCATATGAAGCCGAACGGAAGAAACCAGCGACTCGCCCGTCTGTCTCATTGACCGTCCTCTGAGCGGACTGACTGAGCGAACAGAAGGAGAGAGACGGGAGGGGAGGAGAGATGAAGACAGAAAGAGAGAGAAAGACCCTGCCCTCTTCAGAGCCTCCCCTCTTTCAGACACCCAGCACAAAAACCTAAACATTCTATAACTTTATTAATTACGTGTTTTTAAGGTTTGGTTTGAGATTTTTTTGAGGGATGTAGGGACGGAAGTATATTACTTTAAATTGTTACTACATAGAAAACACTCAAGATTTTGTGAAATATATATAGAAATCTTGAGAAATTTAGTTATATAACACACAGATTAATTCACTTTGAAAGGAGTTAACGCTGGGCAGCGATTAATCGCATCCAAAATAAAACGTATATAAATGTGCATGTACTGTGTATATTTAATATTATTGTATGTACTGTATGGACCACAAATCAGTCATAAGGGTCAATTTTTTGAACTATTTGAACATCTGCAATCCAAGGGTGCAAAAAAATCTAAATATTGAGAAATTCGCTTTTAAAGATGTCCAAATGAAGTTCTTAGCAATGCATATTACTAATAAAAAATTAAGTTTTGATACATTTATGGGAGAAAATTTACAAAATATATTAATGGAACATGATTTTTACTTAATATCTTAATGATTTTTGGCATAAAAGAAGAATCTATCATTTTGACCCATACAATGTATTTTTATCGATTGCAACAAATATACCAGTGCTACCTTAAGCCTGGTTTGTGGTCCAGGGTCACATATTTATAATTGAATATAATTTAGATTAATATATACATTTAAATATTTTATGTATAAATCCAACTTTTTCCTTAATATATGTATGTGTGTGTATTTATATATACATAAATATACACAGTACACACACATAGTATGTAAAAAAAAAAAACGTATTTTGCATGCGATTAATCACGATTAATCATTTGGCAGCCCTAAAAACATATTTTTCTTAAATATATACATGCATGTGTGTGTGTGCAATTAATCGATGCCCAGCAGTATTGAAAACTGTGTATTATTCCATATTACAGTGCTGCTTCACTGACATGAAATATTGAAATTATTTTTTGTCCTAATGAACTTGGTGTTTATTTTGTGATAATGACTGGCTGATGGTACACTATCCTGCTTATTACACGGCCGCTTAAATAGATGGACATAAAATATTGATTTGAGCTAAAATTAATTTATTAGCTTACTTGCAGAGACAGCGGTGAGACAGAACACAAGCACTGCTATGTAGGAAACAGATTTCCCAATTGAGCGGATCAGTTACACAGCGCTGTCCTAGACAACTATCATTACTCAGAATATTTGACCTCTGAATTCTGCGATTGACAAATCAGAATCAAGTATTCCAGGGAGCCCTGCTATAATTGTGTTACATTATCAAAACAAAAATGGACAGAAATGAATTGCTGGCTCTCAGGAGGAAACACTGGGATCACAAAAAGGGATCAGATGACAGGTTTTCTACAGATGAGAAAGTAAAAGCTGCAGGTCAGTAAACAGGGCTGTGCATGCAGCTAGAGGACGAAAGTAGAAGAGCCTGAGATTATATTCAACCGAAACCGGGTGGTGCACGCCTTCTACTTGTTGCGGTTCCTGAGCCCGCCCCATAGCCGCTGAAGACGATTGCCGGCCCCTCCTCTTGTTTTTTCCATCAGACTGAGCAGGTGGTATTTGGCACATGGGGTGGTTTTGTGTGTGGACTGAATGATTAAAGATCGCCGAAGCATAGACAGACATAAGGGTTGTCTAAGAAAACAAACAAATTCTAACTAAAATATATTTATATACACTGAAGTACACAGAGGTGTGCCATTTAGTGAGCAGTGGAGTAACCAAACCAAAAGCAGTAAACTAACATGAACTAACAATGAAAAATGCTTCTATAGCATTTATTATTCTTAGTTAATGTCAGTTTGGACATTTACTGATACATTATTAAAATCAAAAAGTGGTATCTTAATATTTAATGGACCTGAGGCAACATGAACTAACAAGGAACAGCAGTATTTTAATTAACTAAAACTAACAAAGATTAATACAATGTACTGTATGGACCAATGTGTTGCTCATTAACTATAAGCAACATTAACTAATGAGAACCTGCTGTAGTGTTACAAACAATTCTGTTTGCCTAAGAAGTGACAAAAAAGGTTTCCTACAAATCAAATACCAGACTGCCTCGCTCTCGTTTACTCGATTTCTTGATCGACTGGAAAATTTCATACTAAAGATAAAAAAGGTCACATAAGGAGGTGACTTCATGTCATCTATTTTGTTCTTGTGACTCACTGAACAAGTCGAGACATGTCCTGTAGACACCTCACTGATTTGTACTGAACCACCCTGACCAGCTCATAAGAACAGAGGATCATGCTAAATGTTAAATTCATTTTTTAGCTATCATAATTATACTTTAATGACTCAAATTCAGATTTCACTTTGTTTAACCTGTTTGCATATGACCCATTCCAAATATAAGTTATTTCCCTGATTTACTATAATTATGTCCAATGTAAATATTTCTTGCAGACTAATTAATCACTAATACTCAAGTTTAATTACTAATCTTTCTATTTAATGCAGTTTCAGTAAAAGTCAACCAATCTAAAACTCATTAGACGACAGATCCGTTGCGTCAGACAACCCGAGAGAACACAGTCACTGAAGCTTAACAGCACACAAACACCAAGTTTCTGTTTTGCGGCTTTTGTTCACAGGTAACAAGCCATGTCATCCATTTACTAGAGCACAGAACAGTCACGAGCAACCAGACAGGAGTTGCCATGCTTCATACCCAACCGTTTCATTACACTTTACCAAAATGGGTTTAGATCAAACAAACCGGCAAGTGTGATGCAGCCCAGACTAAACAAACCTCGAGGGACTGTGGTCGGTGTTGCAATGCTCATTAAAGCCTAATCAAGGCAAATGAAAAGTGGAAATGTATCAAGGAAGTGTTAGCAAATGTGATCTTTGCCATTTGCCTGACATTCATTAGAAAGAGAACAGAAGAGGATTAATAGGGCATCTACTTGCGAAACAATCAGCATGGCATCAAACACCTTCTATTGACCACCAGAGGCTAGGTGCTCCAAATAACACCTAACTAAGTCAAGACCGCAAGCAACCAAGTTCTTAGTCGAGTTAGGAGTTTTAACAACCACTTTTGAATCAACATCCTCAGTCTCCTCCTCAGAGTAAGACTGATTTTCAGAGACATCCATTTAGGGTTTAACATCGTTGTCTCATTCTGATAATAAAAGTGCAGGCGTACAAATTTGCATTAATGAATTTTCTTTACAAAGTGTGTGGTTGCTTAACATTGCGAGTAGTCAAAGGTGGTACACACTGGAAAATAAAACTTGTGGGGTTAGGCTTGCTGGCACAGGTTCCTTAAGGCTTAAATTGTTCCCTTTGCACTTAAAAAATATAAAAATAATCTTTTCAGCCACAGCGATACTGTATTCTGCAGGGAGAAGACCACATTGAGTTACTGCGACGAAGCGTTAGGGACAAAATTGAACCTGTCAAAAGTTTCCAAGCAATTTGTTGATGAATTGCTAGGGAAAAACTCTTCATCTTACACAGGTTCCAATGAATCTATGTCCTGAAGCCAATGAAACCGGAGAGCCAGTGAGCAGTTATAAGGAGCCGTTACGCCAATAACCTTAGCAACAAGGTCTGTATGAAATGCCGAGGAATAGTATTAAGACAAACTCTGGATATTTCTTTGCGAATCCTTGTAAGTTGCAACTTGTCTTTGTGCTTTACCAATTAAATAAAAACACAGGTGTGATGATCAGCCATCTCTCAACTGTTAGAACATTACCAAGGCAACCCCTAAACAAACTGCAGCGTCTATGTATGTTGGGGGGGTCATTGGGAGTTTGTGTGTATAAAGCTCACTCTCTCTCCACAGACAAAAACCCTCCTAAACTTTACACAGCGGATAGGAATGTGTGGCATGTGAGAAGGTCCTGCCCGTGTCTTTTGAAGAGACTCTGACCCCCCCGCGTTCACAGTGGAGAATTAACCGACTCCATGGCAGGAGACTTTCCCCTGACATGCAACTGCAAAAAACAGGTGCTTTCCTGGGAACGCTTGGGTTGTAAAGTCCATTTTGTTATCTGCCCATTTCATGGATTTCAGAATGATGTAGATATGCTTAAAGCAACAAGAGCTGACAGATTCATGATAGATGGCCCACAACAATGTTATATTGTTTTAGAGAAGGCAGCAATGAAAGTTCCAAGAAAATGTTAATTCCTTAAGACACTATCACAAATCAAGCAGGCAAAACACCAAGAACATGTTGCAAACACGAGGACAGCTTGTGAAAATTTGTGGATGCTGCAACAGCAAGTGGATGGAGAGTCCAATGCCATAATGGCAATTTGTTTCCTGGATCTATTAAATTGAGTTCATTTTGGGAGTATAAAGTCAATCTTAACATCATAAGGAAAAAAAGAATGAAGCACAATGAAATTCTTGGAAAGAAAGCCCATTGGATAGTCTGGCATACACTACTTTATCTTTATTTTTTATTAAACAAATAATATCAGAAAAAAGGGATTGCCATGATCAAGTGGTTTGAACATAGTGCAAAAATATGTGAACCTGTATCACAAAACTAGTCATAAAGGTTAATTTTGACCTTTGCAAATAAGCATTCCATTGTTAGGATAAGACAATATTTGGCTGAGATACAACTATTTGAAAATCTGGAATCTGAGGGCTCAAGGAATCTAAATAATGAGAAAATCGCTTTTAAAATTGTCCAAATGACATTCTTAGCAATGCATATTACTAATCACGAATTAGGTTGACATTCACGATATACAAAATATCTTCACAGAACAGGATCTTTACTTAATATCCTAATGATTTTTGGCATAAAATTTAATAATTTTGACCTACACAATGTATTTTTGGCTACTGCTACAAATATACCCGTGCTACTTAAGACTGGTTTTGTGGTTCAGGGTCACATATGTATGAAAAATAACTAATGACAGAAAGGTCCTTTGAAGACCCTCGTGACTCTGTATCAAGGTCAATACATTTCTTAAAATATCAGATACCTTATGACATTGAAGATACACAGAAATGGTAAAATGTCAGCTTAACATGAACACAAAGTGCTCAAGTCCTTTTTAAAAGACTTTGCACATGCATTTTAACTAGGTTTTTTAAAAGATATTTTCCTTTTCAATTTCCACCTTGGATTTTTTGTCATTGACCCTGAATCTATCAGAATTCAAAATTAACATTAAAGGATTAGTTCACTTCCAGAATAAAAATGTAACATTTATTCACACCAGTGTCATCCAAGACGATCATGTCTGTCTTTCTTCAGTTGAAAACAAACTAAGAACGTCATAAGTTCTTTATGTGTGTACTTTAGTTCCAAAATGTAGGCTGGGGGGCGAAAACTTCAAACTTTGTCCTCCAACTTCAAAATCCGATATTTTTTATTACTTTTTTTTTGTAAAGGGCATTTGACTTTCTTTGCATGTTCCCTTTGTTAACAGTGGGTCGGTACTTCTGCCTACATTATATGTGACCTTTCCAACATGACTAAATTAGTGAACTCAAGCTAGCGCAAGACAAAAAAAAAAAAAAAAAAAAAAAAAAGGTAAAAAGCATATAAATTTTTTTTTTTTTTTTTTTTTAAGAAAATGATTTCTCTAGATGAGACCCTTATTCCTCGTGTAGGATAATGTTGAAGCTGGACTGAAACTGCAATTTGGGCCTTCAACTCGCTGATCCTCATTGAAACCCACTATATATCCTGGAATGTTTTTCTTAAAAACCTTAATTTCTTTTCAACTGAAGAATGAATGAAAAGAAGTGCTACATCATTCCCAAACATCATTTAGACATTGCATATTTGACCTTTTTGAAAACAAAATGGAGGACAGGCAGCATCCTCCCTATGAATGGGCAACCGGTGCGAAGCGAGAAAGCGCACATTCCAATCGGGCAGATGACATCGAGGTTAATGAATTCGCCTGCGGTCTGCAATGTCCTATGAAGCACAATGATACCATCTGCTCCTGACCTGAACATTTAGCCTCCAACTTGACAATAAGCCCCTGATCCATCACGTTTGATTGGGTCATGACGAATGATGTTCAGGCAGCATCGCACATTGTTGGGTGAATGAGGAGATGAAATGATACACAGAGACATGGTGGGGTCATTGTCCAATTTAAGAATTGGATAAACAACAATGGCGGGTAAATTAAACCAGATGTGTGCAAAGCATAGAAGAGCAGAGGGAAATTACTTTTTTTGATTTCAGGAAAAATCAATTAACCTGAGATAGGGAAGCAAACGCAAATGCAATGCAACAAATATCATTACAAAATATCATCTAAACAGGATCTAGAAACAATAATTTCTTACAATTTTACAATTACTACAATCAGAATGAACACAAACAGGCTTTTGTCTCTTAACTCTTCATATCATCATGGTCTGACGTATAGGGTTTTTTCAATTAGCCACAGTGCCATTTGGTATGACATGTGCACCCAGCATAGGCAACTCAATTAAATTTCTGGGTCATACATGCATATTTATTCTTCATTTGCTCTATTAGTTCCAAGAACTAAATATTCAAGCATACACGCTCACTGACCGACCCTTGAACACTGATCTAATCTTGCAATATGACTGTCATAAATTCTTTGCAAACATACTGACTCATATGTTGACTATCATGCAGTAAAATCTAAATAGAGATTTTTGTTGGTAGCAACAGACAAGGGAAGGAGAAAGAGTCGTCCCACTTCTAGTATCAACAGCAGAATCGTAAAGTCTTAAAGCAAAAGAAACATCCATTAGTTTGTGAAGGGAGGTTGTGGGCAAACGTTTTAAAACAGCAGGGAAGAGGGCTACAAAAATCTCCAGGTGTTGTTTTCCTATCTGAGAACTGTAATTTTACCCGGCCTGTAGTGGTAATGTTGGGTAATTAGTGGGGACAGTGGCTACTGCTTTATTTTTCCAGCTGTTTGTGAAGTTCAGAAGCTCTCCATGTTTTTAGTTATAGCAACTGTTACTCACTGCTCACAGACTGGTCCCTCAGCATTCTTTAGAACAGAGAAGAGAGCCCAAGGCAACACCTTACACTGCAAAAGATTTAAATTTTTAAAGCAGGAGTGTCCCATCCTCTTCCTGGAAGGCCACTATCCTGCAGAGCCCTAATTATCTTAATCCTAATTAAACATATCCGAAAAAACTAATCAATGGATCATCAGAAACTTTGAGCCAAGTGTGCTGAGGCAGGTTTGAGCCTCTATTGAACACCTGGCTTCCGGTGTTCTCCTTCTAGAACCTCAATGTGACAAAACTGAGGTGCTGACCTTATAGTAATTCAGTGAGCAGATATGATGAGTTAACCCTTCCCTTGATAGCTTCAAGTGAACCATACCAGGAGGGCAGCAGTCAGTCCTGCACAACATGAAAGAACAAACTGTTAAAAGCTCCACTTTTGACCCTCCATGTTGCAGTGAAAGACAGGATTCTTCAAAGGTGCGGTGACCTTTAGCATAGCAAATTCCCACAGAAAGTCTTTGGCCTGATCTGGTTTCACATGATGATTTTCAGGCCACTCCAAGAGCGTTAAACGTAGGTACCGGTGAGAAAAAAGACGTGAAGAGCTTGTGTCAACTGGAAACACGATGAAAGTAACTTAGTAAAAGCCAAACTGTATTACTTACCCTACTCTGAAACTTTGCCAAGGATGTGAAACTTTTACATCTAAGTCAGTCTCCAAAATCAGAAAGGCAAGTATCTAAACACAATTAGTGAATGTCAATGCATGACAGCAAAATTCCACATAATGGGTGAAACTTGTATGATGTTTTATCTTAAGACAGTTGCCTAGGGTCTGCTCGGAGCATGTGCATATAGATTTGTAAACCGATGCAATCTAGTGCCACTGCAGTTATTGATATTCTAGCCGAAGATGTTCTTTCATCTCCCACTTTGATGAGTCACAAGGTGCAGATACTGCAGACAAGTACAGATATAACATCTCTGACCATCTTCCTTATTAAAAGAAAGTCTCATTAAAAGCTGACCTTTCATGGGCTGTTTGTTTTTGTGGCGACACGCTTGAGATTTTTTTAAAAATACACTGCAAAAAGTGCTACACCCAGAAAGTAGGTTTTATATACTTTAAATAGTTGTAATCTAGTTTATTTTATTTGTTTTATACTAAAAAGTATCAATATGCTTCCTCTTTACTTAAAATATATTGTTATATAAAAACTGATCTATTTTAAGTAAAACTATTGCCATTTATTTGGGTAGTTAATTGTATGTGATTGTTGTGTACAAGAAATGCTATAAAAGTGAGTTGACACACTCAATTCATTAGAGCAGCTGTCGATGTGGCAGGTGTGTTCACAAAACTTAAATGTTTAAAAAAAAAAAAAAAAAAAAAAAAAAAGTAAAAAAGGCATTAACCCTTTTTCACTGGCGGGGACTTTCCCAGGCAGATGCAGCATCGTCCTCGGGCACTTCAACTGCTTGTTCGCTGCAGCAGATCTGAATTTCAGGCACCGATTAACAAGGTAAGTTGAGCAAATTTAGCCAAATGATTGGTGATGTAAAGTCACGCAAAATCTCTCACTCCAGGGAGCTAAAGTTAGGTTGGCAAATTGTACTGGTTAGCTTGCTATCCTGCACACATGGCGAGCTAAATTGGCTGTACAGTGCAAAGTAGTGTGGTTTTGTATAGGCAACCTTCGGCAGTTGAGACCGTGTTGTTAATATGAAATTAAATAAGTACTGTAGCCATGCCTACTATGTGTTTCTAGGCTATTTTTAATCGTTATTTAGCGTTAACTTAAAATAATATTTTACATTAAACTGTAAGGTAAAAGTTCTAGACAAAACACGTTAACATTAGTACTACTTGTGCGTGCAGATAAGAGAAAGTAAGCTTTGTGACAGGATTCTGGAATCAGAGGTCATGTTAATATACTTTCGCATTACTAAAAAAGATGCAGATTTGACTGTAAAGATGTATGCTTAGTAGTCTGATTTTAGAGATTTGATCCACATTTTAAAAAACTATGTCTAACCTACCTAAATAAGATAACATTTACCACTGATTTTTAACCTTATTCTAACATGCATTTTCCTGGTCTTTAGATACCCAAGTGCTTTTGTTACCTGGGGTCTTCAAACTTCACATCCAGGTAAGAAAAACTTCAGATAGATACAATAACAGCTATAACTATTCCCAGTTGAGTAAAACATAGGCGTGCTATATTGTACTACTGTCATCAGGCTGTGAATGTTGATCAGATTTTACTTTTTGACAGGATCCATCTGCCTCTGTGAAGAAAAGGAGAGAAGTGGTCCTGAGATGCCTGATTGAGAATATGGGCAGAGATGGGAAGACCTCATCAGTGTCCACCACGTATGTATTGGGCTTAAAGCTACTTGTCTATTTTTCTGTCTGAATAAATTAATATTGTAATGATATGGGGTAATTACATTTGCTCTTGAAAGATTTAAAGATATTTCAATTCTGTAGCTTAATAAACAGTAATGTGATGACCAATCAGGTACAGGCAGGGACAATTGCATTGTTTTAATGTAATGCATCCTTTGAAAAAAAAAAAAAAAAGAAAAAAAAAAAAACGACACTCATGCTACAGTAGATACTGATAGTATAGTACCCACACTCTATGGCATTGTCATGGTAGACTTCGCTCTGGGCACAAGCTCTAGTCTCAGTATCCATCTAGTATTCACCACCTTTAGCGACAAAAGTACAATTTTGACTTTGTGTTGTATCTGTCTTCTACCTGTCTCCTATATTCATCTCATTACCTGATTGTCTGACCAAACTCTTGATTTTTTTTTTTTTGTCTCCACCAATAGAGTCATGATGAAACAGAGGTGCACTCTGTGCTTGGCACCCAAGAAAATTTACATGCCCGACACGCTTGAGATTACAGGATGAAAATGCACTTATACAGTGTTTGTTTTATATTGTGTACATGTGTGGCCACAATTATTGTCTGTTTTGTAGTCACTGTTAAAAGTGAAAGACATTAAATAAATGTTATTGTCTTCAATATATCTTCCCATATTTATCTTCTTCAATTGAATTTCTAATTGTTATTGACAAAGTCTGTTTATGTAAAGTTCATCATTGTAGTGCTTAAAATAAAGACATTTAGATTTCTTTTCTGAGGTTATAGCCAGGACTCAATTAAAATGTTTATTCACATATAATTAAAGTTCATTAAACCTAATTAAAACGAGTTCAGGCTACTTGTAACAACCCATAAATAAGTTACCTGTAACAAGAAAAGTACGTTTATCTAACTGAGTAAGACTGAGTAATACTAGTACTATTAGTTAAGTCAACTTGATTTTGTTGCATTTGTATTAAGTAATATTTATTATACTTAAATAAGGCTGCAAGTTGACTGAACTTAAAACATCCAATGCAGCCACTTGCCTCACTTTTTATAAGTTAGATCTAGGTATTACTTTTTACAGTGTATGTGACTGCAACAGAGCATGTGTATGCGTGTGTGAGAGAGAATAAGCAAGTAGTCAGCTATGGAAGGTCATCTAACACTATGTAGAAAATGATGATTACCACTAACAGATAAAAATAGACCCAGATTACAGACCTGCAGCTCCACTAACAATGTTTTGTACTCTCATGAATGCATTTAAAACTGAAGAAAGGAGACATGAAGTCTGTGGGGCAAGAGACTGCTGTGGTCTTGAAACCTCTGTGAGTGCCAAACAACAGGGATGGGAATCTTTAGGCACCGCACAATCTGATCTAATTCAGATTCTTGGAATCATAATGCAATCCCAAAAACGATTCTTGGGTTTACAGACTTGAATATTAAATGTATTTGTAAATATTTTTTTAAAATTATTTAAATATAGAAGTACTTACAAAAATAAAAACAGCAAAACAATTCTCGATCTACATTTTTGTTAAATTATTTAAATATAGAAGTACTTACAAAAATAAAAACAGCAAAACAATTCTCGATCTACATTTTTTTATGAAGAGTTTTATGAATTAAGATTTACTTTGAATATCAAATTTATTTGTATTTTTTTTTAATGACTTAAATATAGAAGTACTTAAAACAAAATGTAGATCAAGAATTCTTTTGCAGTTTTTATTTTTGTATGAATTAAGAGTTTACTGACTTTGAATATTAAATCTATTTGTAAATACTTTTTTAAATTACTAATATGGAATTACTTACAAAAATAAAAACTGCGAAACAATTTTTGATCTACTTTTTTTTATGAATTAAGAGTTTACCGACATTGAATATCAAATTTATTGGTAAATATTTTAATTAATTATAGAAGTATTTAAAATATAAAATATAGTAATATTTATATTATAATTTATAAAATATTATAAAATATAGAAGTACTTACAATAATAAAAACAGCAAATTGATTCTCAATCTACATTTTTAATTAAGAGTTTACCATCTTTGAATATCAAATTTATTTTTAAATATTTTAGGTATTAAAAAAAAACAAAAAAAAAAACAGCTAAATGATTCTTGAACTATTTTTTATTAAGAGTTTACTGATTTGAATATCAAATTTATTTGTAAATATTTTTTAAATTACTTAAATATAGGAACTTACGAAACTTACTTACAAAAATACTTACAAAAATAAAAACGGCAACATGATTCTTGATCTACATTTATGAATTAAGAGTTTACAACTTTGAATATCAAATCTATCTGTAAATATTTTTTTAAATAACTTGTATATAGAAGCACTCATAAAAATAAAAACAGCAACATAATTCTTGAACTCCATTTGTTTAATGAATTAAGAGTATACTGACTTTGAATATCAAATTTATTAGTAAATATTTTAAAAATAACTTAAATACAGAAGTACTTACAAAAATAAAAATAGCAAAACTATTCTTGTTTTACATTTTTAATGAATTAAAAGTTTACCGACTTTGAATATCAAATTTATTTGTAAATATTTTAATTACTTAGATATAGAAGTACTTAGAAAAAAAAAAAACTATCACGAGGCTTGTCTGAAAACAATTGTTTTGATTTATTATTATTTTTTGTACTTCTATTTTTCTGAGCATAATGGCCATTTGATTACTGATGACATTACAGACAGCAGCAGATCTAAGAAGCTGCATCCATGCTAATACATAGATCTATTTTAAAATATCAGATGTTTTGTAACATACCTGTGTTGACACAACTGTTTATATTTATTTTGCATTATAAAAGTATTCTGAAATTCAACTGAATTTAACTGCTGTTGTATGTGTATTTGTTTGTAACTGACAGCAAGCAGAAATACAGCTGTCTTTATATGTGGGGAACATACCTAAGCTTAGAATTGATTCTGAATATTTTGTTTAATTGTTGAAGAAAGACTCACAATGCAGAAGAGAATGAATATTTTCTCCTACCCCACAGGTGGCAAACTCTGCCCTGCAGAATTTAGTTCCAACCCTGTTTCAACACACATACCACATGATTTTCAAATAAGCCTGAAGGACATGATTAGCTGGATCAGGTGTGTTTAATTTGGGTTGAATCTAAACTCTGCAGGGCTTTGGCCCTCCAGGAACTGAGTTCGACATCCGACCCCATTGGAACATGCCCATGCTCACAGCTAAAGTAAAAAGATAAAACCCCCTACAGCACCTACAAGTTCTAACACTAGCTCTCTCAATGAGGAAGATTAACTTTATGGAAGTAGGTGAAAGATCGTTCAATTAGTACATTTACGTTACTACGGTTATACTTTGTCTTCTCCAAGGAAATTCTTGTGATGGATTTAGTGTATCCACAGTTGGGTCTACCTGAGCAAAATTCTAATGTTCTAGAGTTAGTGAAAGTGGACAAATTGATCGAGTACAGGTCAGGAGAAGCTAGAACTTCAGGAAAGTAATCTCGGGATCCACAAGTAAACAGCCTGTGCTTTACGCTGCACGTTTCATAGTGATATATGGCCTCACAGTCAGAGATGCTCTCACATGGAAGGAATGCAGGTGGAACATCTTGGCAAAACAAATGTGCAACACTTGCTAGAGATGTTTGCCCAAAAATGAGCATCAACTCATTTAGTACTCATCTACAAGGGCCTTTGTGAGAAGTCTTATTCTTAAGTAGGTAGCCCCTTAGAAGACACTTCAATCTAAAGTGAATTACAGTACACATTTACAGGGATAGTCATTCTGAGTGATTAAGAACCTTAAGGGTGCAATGGTGATGGTTCATTGTTTATAGAATTGTGTAGACTTGAATCAGCAAGCTTTTAATTACCAACCCTGAGAACATAATATATGATTTTCATGGACGCCTAGACTGTTAAATATGATCCCAGTGAGATGTTGAGTAAAAGTCATGGCACGCTGTCCAAAATGAACAGACTTTTATATTGCAACCAAGAATTTAGTCCTAATTGACAAACTGACAAAACGTAGGAACAGTCACGTCACGACTAACATGAAAAACATTTCCGGCCATGAGGATGGTATTGAAAAACGGACTAACTTGTGTACACTAATAAGTGGTTTAACTACTAGACAAGTCTTAATTCAAACCTTTAGCTTGAAGCATGTAAACCTGCTTTGCTGCAGAGGGCATGTTCAGTCTTGTAGCTGCTGTCATTAGGTGTTTCCTCTTACTCTAGCTCCTGTTCCAGACACTCCAGTCAGGCTGGTATAATACATAGTTTTTGGCACTCAGGGAGGATCTTAACCAATGCTGTTAAACCACAATTGCAGCTCTTTCATATCCATGTACACTGACGCTGATTCTGAACCAGTTTCACCTCTTTAAACCTTATTCCTCCGCGAGAAAGCAGTGCCAAAGCTGATCAGATATCAGTGTCAAGTTTCACCACAAGGTGCTTTTCATAAAAAACAACAACCTTTGAAATGAGGAATGGAAAAATACCTGAGAAAGAAAATAAATCATAACTAAATGTACTGGTTGCTGTCTTCCAGAAAAAATAATAATAAATACCTTGGCAAAGAAACAAACGGTTTTTGACTTTTGTTTTTGATGCTGTGTGTCTGTTGAAGTCAGATGATGTAACACAACAGCAACGCTGGCCTGTCTCGATGTTAAGTGAAAGACATTGCAACTTTAACACTAGACGATTAAAAGAGGAATATTTTGGGTGCTCATGATCGTTTTTTTTTTTATTTGGAAAAGAATCATGTTCTTGCTCTGGCTGGTTGCGCAAATATTGACAAAATGTTGTTCTACGGACTCAAGTCCAGTCAATTTCACTGTGGACAGCTGTCAGAGCTTAAATCAGTGTATAACAACAAACAAAACCATTACAATGACTTCATTCAAGCGCACCAGATAGAGTAGGCGTGACTCCAAAATAACAGTAAGGATCAGATTTAGCTCAATTATGGAGTAGTGCCTGTGGCGAAGGTTTAAAACGCTAACCACACGCAAACAGAAAGAGTAAACATAAGCAGGCTCCTCAAGAGCCCCAGGACAGACCTCAGGGGATGGAGGAGATCTCGCTCTCTCAGTTATCTCAAACAGCTTTCAGAAAAACAACTCACATTAACCGCATGTTGTTAAAAATTGGTGTGACCTGCTAGGAAAGCTGGTATCTGAAAGGTGCAAACTTTTTAATTGCACATACAGGACTTAATTAAACATGGTTTGAATTTAAAGCGAGATTAATCACTTGAGGCACGGAGGCACAAAGCGCTGTCTCATGAGATACAAGGGAGACCCGTGACTCTGGGTCAAGATGTGAGAGTGTGATGAAGTAATTACTCTTACTCAGGCCCTGTAGGACAAAGAGTGACAGCCGCTAACGGGATGATATCAAGTGTTTGGTTACATCTCCAGAGGGTTGAGAGAGCAGTCAGTCACAAGCGGAGATACAATTCTCACAGCTCCTCCTGTTTGTGTGTACCGCAGAACAACAAGAGCGGGTTCTCCCAACCTAATACCATGGGTGATGGCTCAAGTAAGGGAGGAACACAATGCAGCGATCAAAGAGACAGAATGAGGTACTGAGTCAGAAAGCAGGATGGAAATAAGCAACGCTGAATAAAGATATCCAGTCTATGCTTTATTTAATACTTTGTGCATTTGTTTGATGTGCTGCATGACACTCCACAGACTGTCTGCACAGCACACAGCCCTCATTTGAGTTTACTAGATGAATTTAATGGTTGCAACATTCTCGGAAATAACAGACGGCAATGCAGAGAAAACACTAGCTGAACCAGCAAGAAATAGGAGCGAAGTAGTAGCTTGCTGAACTTTATTTACTTAGCCAGGTGAATATTAAAATTTCATGTTCATTGGTCATTGATCATGAAAGAGGTGGACTCGTTTACATATGAATATGTTAAGAGATTCTTGGTTTTTGGTTAAACAGTCAAAAGGAGATTTTTGTTCTTTGTACATAAGGTAGTGGTCAAACTTAGCCATTCTAAAGAGGTTGTAAAAGGCAATTTCACTAAAAAGCTTGGTGATTTACTCTACCTCAAAAGTACAGACTCAGCCACTTTGACTGACCTTCCTTTGAATTTGTCCAACAGGACTGAAATGCAAAGTTACAAAAAAACCAGAACAGCCTTAAAGGGATAGTTCACCTAAAATTGAAAATTGTGTAAATTACTCACCCTCATGTTTTTCCAAACCCGTAAGCCCTTTGTTCATCTTCGTAACACAAATTAAGATATTTTTGATGAAATCCAAGAGCTTTCGTGCGTCAGCAGCACTACACACGCGTCGTGGTAGTCTTGTGAATGGCTGTGATAGTGCTGGGCGATAAACGATAACAATAACGATAGTTATCGTGCAATATAAATTTCCTTGATAAACAATAACAAGAGTTCGATTTTAATGTTTATGCAGCAAAGGGGGAACTGAAAGTTCAAACTGCGCCGTGGTGCAAGCTTACTAAAGCAGATGTGTTCAACTTGCTGATGAGTCTCAGTCATGTGACCACTAAACAGTGCTGTGAGATC
The DNA here is from genome assembly GCF_049309525.1 of Garra rufa. NCBI lineage: Eukaryota > Metazoa > Chordata > Actinopteri > Cypriniformes > Cyprinidae > Garra > Garra rufa. The sequence continues at coordinate 33,369,202 of NC_133366.1, read as the reverse complement.
CAGTGCAAAGTGCTTGAATTCAGCAAACAACACAAATAACTGATACAGTGCTGACAAACAGACAGTGCTGACACTGAGTGCAACGATACAGTAAGAAGGCTTTTTAAATCTACAAATCACCATCATTTACCCTAGATTTACTGTAGTAGCACTACCTGCACCATGGTATTGTGTCAGAAATGTGAGTATTTGTGTCAACTTATTATATTATTAATGTAGACATTCATTAAATGTATTAAAGGATGAGTAATGGAATATAAACACAGTATTTTTTGTGATTAAGCTATAGCGTTTATGCATTATACTAAATGTATTTACTAGACTACCGTTTTTCATACAAATACATAGAAATCATATTACATTTTTACCATGGTATCAAGGTGCTATATTTGTGCTTTTAACTTTTAATGTATGCTACTATGGAAGACCAATAGTTAATTTTAAAAACCCTCAAAGAGTAAGAATAGCCCAATTTCATCATATAAAAATCAGGTTGCTAAGATTTTTAATCTAAATCTGCATCCTAATTCAAGCTACTATCAAATGTGTGATTTTTTTTGGTAACACTTTACAATAAGGTTCCTTAATTAAACATTAGTTAAATGTGCTAACTAACATGAACTAACCATGAGCAATACGTTATTGTATTTACTAATCTTCGTTAACGTTAGTTAACGGAAATACAGTTGTTCGTTGTTTGTTTATGTTAGTTCACACTGCATTAACTAATGTTAACAAGATTTTAATGATGTATTAGTAAATGTTGAAATTAAGATTAATAAATGCTGTATAAATGCAGTTCGTTATTAATTCATGTTAACTAATGTTTTTAACTTATGTTAACTAATGAACCTTATTGTAAAGTGTTACCTTTTTTATGAGGCAACACAAACCTGTTTCTTGATTTAAAACATCATTACTCAAGAGAACATGTAGAACTAAGAAATTACTTTTTTCTTAATATTTTTAATTCATTTTGTTAAGAAAAAAATGACTGGAAAAGTGTAAAGAAAAGAAAATAAAAAAAAAATTAAGTGTGTCATGTTCTGACCATAAAGAATAGTTTAAAACCACAAATAACCGTCTGGTTTTTACAGTTGGAGCAAAAATCTGCCTTTAAACTTGAAATAAAGAAAATATCTGACATTTATTGTGATAATTATCGATAGCGACTGAAAAAAAAAAAAAAAAAAAAGTGAGATTTTTTTTGTCCATATCGCCCAGTCCTATGTGGAGACTGACATGGAAGAGAAGAAATTGTTAAATAAAGTCGTTATTTTTTATTTCTTCAAAAATCGCAAAACATTGCGGTTGAACCACTGATGTCAAATGGACAATTTTAACGATGTTCTTATACCTTTCTGGGCCTGGGAAAGTTTCAGTTGCATTGCTGTCTAGGCACGGTCAGAAAGCTCTTGGGTTTCATCAAAAATATCTTAAATTGTGTTCCAAAGATGAATGAAGGTCTTACGAGTTTGGAACAACGTGAGGGTGAGTAATTAATCACATAATGTTCCTTTTTGAGGGAACTAACCCTTTAAAAAAAAAGAAATGAAGACTTCCATGAGCACCTCAATGACATCAGACCCTTGCATAAACCAGGTTTTAGTGAGAATGTGGAAAGAGGGCAAAGTGGGCCTCTGAAACAAAAAAAGCGTATGGAAAAAAGCTCCATCACACCCTGCTTTAGGGTGTTTTTGGTACTTGATTATAATTTCTGCTGAATTTCATGCTGCAGGAAACAGCTGGACCACAGGCATGGAAACTCACTAATTAAGACTGTTGTGATAACCATCTAAACAGTCCCTAAACCATCCAGGACAGATCGTTCGTTACATATAATGTGGAACATCAGAGAGAGACAAAGAAAAAAAAAACGCTCTTAACTACAATTAGATGAGAAGTACTGCATTGTTTGGAGGAAAGCAGCTCGATAACTTGTTTTCCTTTTTAATGATCTCAGAAAAGTAACGGGAAACTAAGAGGGTGCACAAGTTCTCGCGGCAAAGTCGAACGGGTCAAGATTTTCTCCGCATTAACACTTCCAAAGACAGTCTTCATGGTCCACAACAACACAAAGGCGTCCTATATTATTCAAGGGAGCAATCTGCCCGTCATCAATAATAGATGTCTGCCAGTGGCAGCAGAACGTTAAGTGCTCATGTATTCTTAATGAGTCTAGGGTTGGAGAGGAACTGCGTGCCACCTCGTGTTCTAAACGGCCGCCCATGGGGAATCGTGGTTATGTATCCCTGTTAACACGCATGACTTCACCAGAACTGCCCCATCAACCTCCTCTCTCATGAATCCAACAGCCCTGAGAAACACTCGTCCAGATAGACCACACAGAGCGCTGGAGGACCGCAATGCCCACAGTGTTTAACACCTTTGTGAGGTCCAACTATGAATGTTGACAAAAAAGGAACATATTGCTCATTAAAGGTGCAAGTTTCTGTTTATTCAATGACTGGGCTTTTACCATGCCTTGCAGTTTCGAAAAGTTCCTTTGTGGTGGTGGCATTCAAAAACCTACTGAGGAATGTAGGTATGAGCTCAAGTTTTCTATAGTCTGCTAGCAAAAAGAGACCAGAATAAAGACAAATGGACGTTTTGAAACTGAGTGAGAGCTCGTATATAATGAACTACTTCCATTGTCTTGGGTCAGTTTGCTGAGGTCTTGAAAAACCGTGACTCGAATGCAAACCAATTGCGATCGTCTCCTCTCTCGCTTAGCCACGACAGTTTTCAAACAGGCAGAAGTCCAACATACTGTAGGCTCGTTGGAAATGCGTACCTCTATATACATTTCTGCAAATCTGAAAAAAGTACCTATAATGTACGAATCACTGCAGTTTCCAGTTGAAATGAACACTAGTGGCAGTAAAACTCTGTCAACTATTATTCCTTTTTCACACAAAGTATGATTTCCAGGTACAGATTTTTGATTATTAAAGCCTAAGGGCACTTTTTCGTGAGACACAAAACACATACCAATAAGCACATATCACTGCAGTTTCCAAAAAAAATGAACACTAGAGGCAGTAAACTCCGACACCTTTAATTCCTTTTTACACAAAGTATGATTTGCAGAGTTCGATAAAGCGTAATTTTCACACAATTACTTGAATATTATATTCTGACTTAACTATTTTAATATGCTGGATATGGAGATTTGAAAACTGATGCTTTTGAATGTTTCATATCTATGGGTTTTCATAGGCTGTAGGTTTGTTTGGTATAGCTTACACAGTACGGAGATGTACTTGAGAGGTCAAGACCTACGGTTCAAATCACGTGTAACTATGGTTGGACAAAAGAGTTCAAATCTATACACAAGGAAGATTCAAATGGTGTCAACAAATGCATTTTTATAATGGTTCTGCATTGTTAACACTATTGGGTATGTTTAGGGTTGGATTGGTACCAATGCTAAAAAAAAAAAAAAAAACAGTTTGAACGTGTTTTAACATCACTCTCTGGACATTTTACAAACTGTGGCGAAACATACAGTAAGGAACATAATTACAGTGCTGCAGAAATGTATATAGAGGCATGTATTTTCATGAGCCTGGGTTGCATAAGTCATGTACAACAAAATCATAATAGAGTAATATTTCTATAATTATATAATAGAGGTCATCACCAATCATTTCATTCCATTGTACTGACAGCCAACATGTTTATGTACATTTACCTGCGTAATTACTTTGTCTTAAGTGACAGTGAAATAAATGTTATAATTACTTTATAATTCTGAATTTGATGGAACAAGCCAAAATACAAGAACATTTAAATGCAATGTTTTCCTCTGTGTTGCACATTAACACCATATGCAAACTTGCAATCTGCATAAAGACTGTCAACATTCAAATTTTAAATAATCTGAAATCGGTCACAATCCAAGATAGCCAATGTTGCAATTATGTAAAAACAGAAAACAGGCCAGTTGAAATTCTAATTCAGATATTCCCAAAAGAATCATTTTAAAACTGGAATCAAACAGAATCGAGAGCCTGTGATTCAGAATCAAATTGGGAAATCTGTGTCAGTACCCTCTTCTAATAAGGAGTTATAATAAGTGCTAAGATGTTATGGGTTTTCCAAGGATGGATAAGGTTATTCAGAAGATTTGGTAAAGTAACTTACATTTATGTTGTTTTTAATATGTTTTGCATAATGCTGGAGAAGTTACAAGTACAAATGCATCAGAAGACAGCTAATGAAAATGCATCCCATATGCTACTCAGAATAGAATAAAAAGCAAATGTTGAAAAGTCATGGATATTTAGCCATACATTTCTTCTCTGGAAGAAGCCATGACACTGTATCCTAAAAGTCTTCATGTCAAATCTCTGCCCATTTCCTCTCAGCGAACACTCCAGCATCTGCTAAAAATAAAACCTCTCAGACTCCTAATGATACTTCATGTCAAAGTGCATTAACATAGTGGCAAGGCAAAGCCTTTACACAGAATTTTCTTTCATTAAAAGAAATGAAACGCTAAGTACTAGATACACAGATAAACAATTCCTAATGAATATTCTTAATGAATCATATCTAATGGTTAAAAGAAGAGGACCGCTAACAAAACTGTGACCTTCAAAACAAATGTTTCCTTTCACCCTTTCAAAAATAAGAGCACAGAAACAAATAAAAATTTTTTATAAAGATGAAATTAATTACATAAATGTAAATACAATATCTACCTTCACTTAGGGACGGATAACTTTAATTGGATATTTATAATTTAATAACCACAAGGTGCCACTTACAGAAGGTCAGACAATGAGAAGATAAAAAGGACTTCGTTAAATCAGTTTCATTTAGAATTTATCATTAACTTTAAAAAATAAAATAAAAATAAGTCTATGCATTTTATATACACATATACTGTATATAGTTTTTAGATGATTGAGAATTGTCATTGCATATTTGCATGCTTTGATATTTATGGATTTAAAATATTATTATTCTTATTAAATTGTTTTTACAAATTAGATTTTTTCATCGGCCAGATTTTTAGGAACACATATAGTTTGTATCATCCACTATAAAACACCACAATTGCACTCACATAGACGCTGGCAGCCTGCAGCAGACCTGAATTAGAGATGCTGATTAAGGAGTTTGTGTTGGGCTGGCCGCACCCCTCTACAGTACATGCTGAGAAATGCAAACTGAAAGGGGTGCTTTACGTGATGAGAGATGCTGGGTCAGTGACGCAGTCTATGCAGCTATCTCCCGCTCAGCCGGAGGCACTGCGAGGCCTCAGTTTGCTTTTGGCTACAGAGTTGTTGATTAAGTCCAGCAGGATCCAACAAGGCAAGAAGTGTCAATAAACGTGTGTATAGAAAGACTCGAGCATGCACTGGCGCAGTGTACAGAGCTGCCCTACTGAAGATAGATTCAGTACAAACATGACTTCCTTTTCCCTCCATCAGCTTCACCACAAAGAGAGAGCATCTTTTCACGCCAGCTGGCCATCCTCCTCTGAGGATAAGACACTACATGATCCAGGGAGCCAGAAAGGGAGGTTAGAACGGCTTCCCAAAAATAGACGCTCCTCTGTCGACTGCTCGTCTTGCTTTCATACCACAACGGCAGTCAATTTTCCGTAGGAGGATTCCTTGATTTTCGCCATGCTGCTTTTTCCAGTGATCACTGGACAGGTTCGGTTTTAAAAACAGCCAGGTAGGATCCACTGAATGAAAGGAGATAAATCATCTATAACACCGAGGCTGATATCTCTCTTTCAGACCCATTTGCATATTCTCATTTTATAATCACGGCTCCACACCGATGTCTTGGGGCTTGGTAGATAAGGGTTGATTCAATGGGCTTGTTCATGAAGCATCCCTTGCTAAATCAATCATGAACACTCAGAATAAGGGAAAATTGTTAAACTGATGCAATAAGTAAGTGTGCCGCCATTTGTAACTTGAATGTGCGAAGCTTCTGCTTCCAGGTATATTAGCTGAACAAAAACGGTCCATTATGCCTCTAGATCAGGGGTCTCCAAACTACGGCGAGGGATTTAAAAGAAAAAAAAAGAAAAAAATTATACGAATCTGCAGAGGTGGGAAAACTACTTTTTCATCCGCCCGGGGGGAAATTGGTCCAAAATGGCTAATTTGATGCAATATCAGTAAAATCCAATAGATGGCACTGTAGCCTGTAGTGCGATATATAACCCCTGATTTACACAGTTGCGCTGCTCCGGCGCGGCCACTGTAGTCACGCCACAGCTGAGGAATTAGTTTCAACCCGGGTCTCCACGCTGCTTCGCTAAAGATAGGCGCCTAGTCTAGATTTGATGGACACTGTGTCCAAGCCACACAACAAATACAAAATAAAAAGTCAAAATATACACCCTACAGAACTGCCACAATTATAAATAAGTTACTTGTGTCTGTAGACTTTTCAGAAGGTGTGTTTAGATTTTTAAAATGTTCTTTAAAATGGTTCTTTTAAGAACTGTTCACTGAAATGTACTTTGGGGAACCAAAATGGTTCATCTATACCATCACAGCAAAAACACACTTTTGGAACCTTTATTTAAGAGTGTATTTCAAAAAATGAGAGTAGAAATATAATTATGAAATTGTAGAGTGAAAGTTATAAAGTAATTTTATTAAAAAAACTTCATTGAGTGTAATTTAAGTGTTTGATACAAATCAGTTAATTTTAACTCCCAATATTATAATGAAGTAACAGCTGACTCTCATGTATATTTAACAGTATTAGTTGAGAGATTTTTTTTTCCTTGAGAAAATTTGCCATGTACTGTACCTGATATACAGTCAAAGCAAAACTTATTCAGACACTTTCAACTTCTCACATTATCAATTTATTCGCTATAGGTTAGAAAATGCTAATAAAACATGAGAACAAATTCATCTTGATAATGTCAGATATCATTGATAGAAAGGTATGTAGTGGATCACAATCAACCAAATTCAGATAGCTGTTAGTATGACAATATTTACACAACTATCAATACTTTGTTGATTAATTACCAAGCAAAGCTTCATTTTGTTCAGTCTGTGGTGTAAAAAGGGCCCATTAGCAATTAAAGAAAAAAATACAAGCAAAAAATGGTCAGGTCGAAGTGTCATAATAATTTGTAGCACTTTTACTGGTAGTCCACTGTTTGAGGAATTTAGGGGTATAATATGCCAGAGTTTACTTTATTTTGCTACCCTCACTTACATAAATGAACCATAGTGTCCTGCACCCACTAGTAAAAAAAAACATATCAAATTTTCTGGTGTCTAAATTTTTGGTTTGACTGTATATCCAAAAATTAAATATTCAATCGAATTTAATCGAAATCAGAATAGAAATCAAATAAAGTTTTCAAATTGTGTTAATACTCAGCTCTACTACAAATGGCAGTCATCTCAAATAGTTTACTATATAAAGGGTATGGGGTGATTTTTTTTTTTTTTCCCCCGATTTTCATTTATTCACACTCATGTCTCTTCAAATCAATAAGAGTTTTGTTGGGTTTTGTTGCCAAGATGATCAAAACTCTGGGCATTTGTTGTCCATCCATTGAAAATCTGGGTAAACCATCATTTTCAAACTCAAAATGAACAAAAACAGTAAAAAGTAAAAGTAATGTAAATGAATATAGTGGTTTAAAAGTCTTTAGTCCATTTAGGCTTAGAGCACATTAAATATGATAAAAAGAATAAAAAAGGAATCAATAAATAAGCTTTCAATTGATGTATGAATTGTTAGGATAGGACCATATTTTGCAATGATACAACTATTTGAAAAACTGGAGTCTGAGGGTGACAAAAAAAAATACTAAGAAATTGCCTGTTAAGTTTTAATGTTCTTAGCAATGCATATTACAAATCAAAAAATATTTTTTGATATATTTACAGTAGGACATTTACAAAATATCCTTACTTAATATCCTAATAATTTTTGGCATAAAAGAAAAATGGATAATTATGACCCATACACTCAAAATAAAGGTTCTTTATTGGCATTGATGGTTCCATGAAGAACCTTGAACATCCATGGAACGTTTCAAATGCAGAAAAGGTTTTTTATAGTTGAAAAATGGTTATAGTTAAATGTTCTTCAAAATGGTTCTTTAAAGAAGTGTTCACTAAAAGGTTATTTGGGGAAGCAAAAATGTTTTTTCTATGGCATCACTGAAAAAAAAAAAACCTTTTGGAACCTTTATTTTTTTTAAGAGTGTACAATGTATTTTGGCTATTGCTACAAATACACCTGTGCTACTTAAGACTAGTTTTGTGGTCCAGGGTCAAATGATTTCAGACAGAAGCAGATCAGCCTTGAATTATTCACTCTAGTTTTGTGAACCTAATCAATTGATTTACTGAAAAGAGATTCAAAAGATTTTTTTTCCTAAGCAGCAGATCATTCTCATGAATGCACTATGAAGGCAGGATGGATGTCAAGATTTTTAGTGAAAAGTAACTTAAAATCCATACACAATTTAACAGTTTTTCGATACATTGATTCATTCACTCCAGTCTTCATTTAATGCAATGGGATAAAAAAAAAATGACCAGGGCATTCTTCAAAATGTCTCCTTTTATGTTCAATGGAAAAGTCAGTCATTCTTGTTCTCAACAACTTGAAGGATGATGTCAGAATTTCCCTTTTCCTATTCCTTTAAATCACTTCAGCTTCTGACACAGCTGTTTTAAAAGTGTTAAGACTCTAAACGACAGTTTTATTTGAAGCTAATCTACAATACAACAATGGACGCTTCGACACTAGTACCTCTTTGGTCAACTGGATTTACCTACAAACCCTTAATTGAACCTTCGGCTTAACTTCCACGAGCCGATTAGCCTTTATGTACACAGAGCCACCTTAGCATGTAGGTACATGAAAGGTAACAGCTTTTCCCTAGTGCTGGCATATCTGCACTAAGACCTGCCCACCAGGACAGCTGTATGGAAATTAGAGAGTTCGGGCTGCACCATTACATGGCCCGCCCTGGCAGCGCTCAGAACAACGGCTCTCTCAGCACCATTGCTTCAGGCATGAACTTGGCAGATTAGCCATTCAGGAAACAAATAAGCCCTCTAACACAGACAGCCCCCTGAAAGGGAGAAATAAAAACAACCTGAATGCTACGACCGGAGACAAGAGGCCTGAAAAACACCAAGTTTCCTCCCTCTAAAGAGATTGTGTCTGAGGGATGGAAAACCCTCTGCCGGTGAGCTTGTTTTCCATCTTGCTCGCCTCTCTCTCTCGATGCACAAGCAGTGATATTTAACAAGGTTGTAAATAAGCAGCCCTGGGGCATTGTATTATAACAGGAGTTATATATACACCCTAAAGTGCTCAACAACATAGGGTACACATCTCTGAACGAGCAGTAGAAATTTCTGAACGAGAGAAATCGTAAAAAGTACAGAGCCGACCGCCCACTCCTCTGCTACTTGCGATACTCATCTGCTGGAACGTGTTGGTGTGAGATCTAACATGCAGCAGATACCGCTAAGGTTACGCTGCTCTATTGATTGGACCGTAGCACATGTTTCTTGCTAAAGAGGCTGGCTGAATCCTTCGCTCATTGTCGGTAAAACTCTGATGTACACAGAGAGCGGGCGGTAGGGCTGGGCGATTAATCGAAAAATAATCGAAATCGACATTCAGAACCTATAATCGTTAAAATTTTTCCAGGAAGATTATTTCAATTACTTTCCCTTTAAAAAACACTAGCGCTCCGTTCCGTTATTCCGCCGATGGAGAGCTTAAACAGTATTTATACAGTAAAAAGTATTTACAGGATATACAAGGGTAATTTTATTTAGAGATACTGCTTATTTTCTACTTTTAATATGAAAAACATTGAAAATTATTTATTTTGTTTCCAATAGTGCAAGTTATTTATTTTCACTAATTTAAGAAAAATGTGACTTTTCGTTTTAAGCAATGCTTGCTTTAATTTCAGTTGTTCAACACTGATGTTCAATTAATAATCATAGATCGTAGATAGTGTGTTTCCTTCAATTATTTTAAAATCAAGTAATGCACCCTTCATCCAAAAATCTCTCGCTTGTAATATGTGAACATATTTACTGTACAAAACTTGTCAGTGAACTATGAGGGCAAAAAAATAAATATTATATAAATATAATTAAATATAATTTTATTAATAAATAAAATAATCGTTCATTAATCGTAATCGGGTTAAAATGTTCAATTAATCGAGATTTTGATTCTAAGCCAAATTGCCCAGCCCTAGCGGGCGGGCTGTAGATCTCACTCACTCCATAGCCACTGACGGTGGGCGGCAGCGAGAAGGACGCTGTCCACCTCCCTCTATCTGTACATGGTTGCCAGGCAACACCAAGAGAGCTCTGGCCAACCGGAGGGTTGTAGTGCTCTCCTTCTGGCCACTCGTGAGTAAACTCTACAGAGTTTTATGAATATTTACTAGAGGTGATGAGGAAAATTAAATGCAAACTGCGGTACATTATTGCGACTGTCATTAAGGCACTCAATCAAGAGTTCTAAGTATCTATTAGGGCTGTCAATCAACTTAATCAAATTAGTTACATATGCAGATTAATTAGCGAAAAGAACCTCATTTAAAACACACACACAAAAAACATTCGCTGAGAAAAACGCCCAAATTAAGAGATTTCAAAGACACTGACAGATGAGCAAGTCACCTGAAGTTATCATTAGAAGTCAGTATATAGTATGATTAATATTAAGTAAGGAAGGTGGTCACCACCTCGGTTGTGCATTATTGTTAAAGAATTCAACAGACTGAAGTCAATTATTCCACTTGTACTACTGTTACCACAACTCAAGACATTGATCAGATGATATATTTTAAGGCTTTTGTCTCTTTTTTTTGTCCTTAAAACGCTATTGTGAGTAGGATTAGTTTCTTACTAGAGCTGTGCAATACATCAAAATTATTGAAATCGCAAATGTACATATCGCAATATGCAAATCGCTACAGGTTGCAATATTTGGGGCAACGAACAGAAGACAAAGAGAAAATCACTAACTCACTAAAATCAGTGCATATTGAACTCATAGAGTGAAGAGCACTGTTTTATTTTTCCTTTTTATTATTTAGTTCCTATACTGATTATAATAATGTTAAAATGACTAATGTAATGCGCGAGTAAAACACTACCGTTCACTTTCAGAGGTTGTTGTAGAGGTGCTTTCTTCTCACAAAAAGTGAAAGATGTATGCAAGTTATATTACAATCAGAATCAGATTATTCACCAAGTGTGCGCAAACACAAGGAATTTGTTATGGTTTTACAGGAACTCTTAATACATACATATAAATAACCATATGAAACAAGAACTGACTCCATAACAACTGAGTAAATTTGAGCATTTTTTCCAATGTCAGCCCCATTTCTTACACAGCTCATCTAATTCCTCCGTTGCTAATTCCAAAACGTTATTTTAGACCTAGTAACAACGCTTGAGCTGTTGGTAGCAGACTTACGCAGTTAATAATGAAGTTTTTAGAGAGAGACTGTCAGGCGGACAGACGGAAAGAGACAGAAATTAAGCACACTACAAGCAACACACGATGACAAAGCAACACGATCCCATTCATTTCAATGGAGAGCTGGCTATTTCCGGCTACAAGAGCGACCTCGGCTGTTGGTGACCAGATGGGGGGTGTCTAGCAGCGCGACAAAGTTCAGAAGTTCAGAATCCTTCAACTTTATGCAAATGAAGAGCGACTTTTAGGAGCAACAGCCAACAATGCAGGTGTTTTGTAAAAGTGAACAGTCTTCATTTTCTCCCGACGTCAGAGTCACTGAGGACGCAGTGAATTAGTATCGTTTTTGATGGTAATGCATCACCGAATACAAAAAAAAAACAAGGAAAAAAGGGGCGGGGTGAGCAGTAGCTCATTATCATTTAAAGAAACATGCACCGAAATTGCTCGCTGCGAACAGAGCCGTTTTTGACAAGGTAAAGAGGTGTTTTACACAACCATTGAGGAATTTTAACCAAAGTATGTTGCAGAGATTTTATGAAGACTCTAAAGAATCATACCAACTTGCAGAAAATGGGCATTTGATGTTCCCTTCAAGCTTCCATTTAACATATTTGACGTGCTCTATGTACAGAATGTGTGTTTGCTTTCCAAAGAAGAACAAGGGTCTTGGAATGACATGAGGGTAAGTAAATGGCCCAAATGTTTCATCATTATTGCAGTTTCTATAAAAAAAAAATTAAAATAGCAATACATAGCAATTACCATTTTTAATTTTTAGCTAATTTGCTTAATATTTTTCATGAAAATCTTAGTCTTTAAAAAAAAATTCATATATTTTTTACCTGAATTTATTTATTTTTACAAAGAGGATTTGCAACAAGTAATTATACAGCTATAAAATGTAATTCATTATTCACAACACGCTGCTGGAAAGCAAATGTTTGGCATATTAGGAAACACATTACTGATGTGCAGCTGTTCAGTTTCTACTTTTCATTCCCTGATGCTTTCAGAACCATCTATGTTAGCCAGCTAAATTGCATTACCTTGGTGACAAAAGAAAAGAAATGAATAAGCTCAACAAATGTAAAAACAGTGGCGGTGCAGTAATGCTCCAAAAATCTTGATTGCTGTTGAGACCTGATGGTGGTTTCTACCTCTAAGGACTAAAATTAAGAAGAATTAGAAGAAGAACTTTTCATGTAAATGTTCTAACGTTTAGGTACAAAACCTCTTAAAGCCTCAGATGAAAACCATGGAAACAATATCTAGCTTTATTAATAAACCAACTGTTGCTTGCTAAAGCAGGCATTCCTGAATTTGTAATAAGGTCTCTGACTAAACTAAAGTCCACAAGGCACAAAAACACATCTAACTTGTATATTAAGGATGGAAATGCTTTTCATAATTAGAATATTTTTTCTGTTTCTTTTTTTTTTTTTTTAATTACACCCTCCCTCAACTCTCATTTTTCCTATTGGTCGGCCATCTGTCTCTGATTCACTGTGTGCTGATGTGTGTTAATAACCGTTGTGGAAATGTAGGGACACAAACAGCCACATGGTTTCCGGCCATCCGGCCAAATTATGATGCAGCCAGATAACGTGCATTTTAATATCCTGGTTTTTTAAGAGGGCAAAGGGAAGAAAAGTACAATGGCATGACACTACTATAAACTGGCAGCTCTGAGCATGCATTTATTAGGCAAAGAACATGCATTTAATTAAACAGAACAGAACTCACACTTTGAAACAGGCTGCGATACAATGCAGAAAGAGGACTGCTTAGTTAAATACCCAAAATAGGTCACAAAATTAATTGTTATATCTAATATTCAATCCACAGATTAACCTTCTTACCTAAACAATTCAAGATGAATGTCATATGAACTATGATCTACCTCCCTGCAAATTTCACCTCCAGCACTAAATCAAACACACCGAACGAATAAGGCCTTCTTGATTAATTACAGACAGTATTTTGCAAGAATGTAGCTCTCCAGGAACAGGACTGGGCATCTCTGACCTAAAACATAATAAACCTAAATGGAATGCCAACCAAGTTCACTACCAGGCCACCAAATCCAAGAATAAGTTTCTATGACTTTGAGAAGACAATACATTCAGAGGCTGTGAAAGTACTTTCATCTTTAGCAACAACTGCAGAGTGACTTGAGTTACTGTCTGGCCTCCAGAGAGCTTCTCTTCTGAAGTTTTAATTAGTAAAGAACCTTAATCCTTCACAGTCTAGCTAAAGCTCTTCAAGCATCCAACTTCTACAATAAGACTGCTTATTAGTATGTACTTAAAGGTGAATTAGTAAGACCTTCTTAAAATGTAAATTATCAATTGTTCTCCAAAAAAATTAATCAAAAATAAATGTAATGATTTCGATAAAAGTCTCTTATACTCACCAATGCTGCATATACACTGCCGTTTGGGATCAGTACGATTTATGTTTTTTTTTTTAAAGATGTTTTTATGCTCTGTAAGGCTGCATTTATTTAGTCAAAAATACAGGAAAAAAAAAACAGTAATATTGTGAAATAATATTGCAATTTAAAATAAGTTTAATATGTTGATTTATTACCAATGTTGGAAACTGTTGTGCTAATAATATATAGATATTACGGTGACACTTTTTTTTCAAAAAAGAAATGTCTAGTAAAAGTATACACTACTGTTCATAATTTCGGGTCTGTCAGTGTTCTTCCTTTTTTTAGGTAAAGTAATATTTTTACTCAGGAAGGATGTTAGATTAATAAGTGATAGTAAAGACTTGAATTGTTACACTGTTATTATTTTTTTTTTAATAAATGCTATTCTTTTTCATTTTTTAGAATCCTGAAAAAGGTATCACAGGTTCAAAAAAATAAATATATAAATATATATTAAGCAGCACAGTTTCCAACAATGAGCATAAATCAGCATATCAGAATAAATTCTGAAGGATCATGTGACACTGATAACTAAAGTAAAGTTAAAAATTAATCTTTGCATCACAGGAATAACTTATTTTTTATTTTTAATATTTCACAATATTACTTTTTTCTGTATTTTTGATCAAATAAACAGGCTTGATGAGCATAAGAGACTTACTGAGTGATTTCAAACTTTTGAGCATTTGATCAAAATACAGTAGAATTGTTATATTGTGAAATGCTACCATTTAAATTATTTTTTTTTCAATTTAGTATATTTTAAAGACATAATTTTAACCTTGTGATGGAAAAGCTACATTTCTTTCGTTTTCAGTGTCACATGATCATACCATTTGCTGTTTTCAATAGAACACCTTTTTTCTTTTTATCTGTAAAAATATAAAAGCTTTTACTGCCCTTTTCTAATCAATTTAAAGCAACCTATATTAATTAAAGAGTAACCCAGGTACCCTAACTGATAAACTATACACAAACATCAATCTTGTTAAATCCGTTCGTCTGGAACATCTGTACTCACAAATGATGGATGTCCTTTTTTCTAATGATGTCTAATGACCAGAACTGTAGTAGGTTTTTAAAGCTTCTTGACAAATAAAACACACATTTGGCTTCTCCTTATTAAATTTGCTCCTGACAGTTTTAAACTCTCAAATCATCCTCCCTTCTTTCACGCATTTCAACTCTGACGAGCTCTAAAACTATTCACTCCCACCATTTCACCTCAAAACACCAAATTCCACTTGGCAGTTCTGAAAACATTCCAAACAGAATGACTACTTCTGTCTGGAGATGACTGACAGGTTAAAGAACAAGGTTCTCCACCATGTTTACTGGTTACCTCAACTGTTTGTTTATACCAAGCTGGAAGTTTAACGGCCTAAGAACAGTGATATAAAAATAGCCTTTTTGAACAAGACTGATGTGGGATTGTTTATTGAAAAACTGGTGGCAAAGCGAGCCAGTGTCTCTTGATGCCAGCATCTCTCAACGTATGTGTGCTGCACATTTAAAAAAAAAAAACAGCATCTCTAGAGGATTCTTTGCACCAGCACTCAAATTTACGGGATTAGGATGTTCAAGGTCTGTTTACACATCCAAGCCTGTTTGTGCGTGACTAAGAACGCGTGCGTGCGCGTGTACTTCCTGTTTATTCTGTCAAAGCTAATATCTGAGCGAAGAATCTGAGACGGTGTTTCTCAGCAGGTTCTGACAGGGGGAATGACCCTAGAGATGCAGAGCTTTCAGCAACACACCGGTAATAACACTGGTGGAGGGGTGTTTATGCATCAAACGGGATTAGGCTTTGGTGTGCCATATCAAGCGAGGGGGGCTTGTTATGTGCTAGAAAACAGCCATTGCGTGTCGCACGAACTAACAGAAAATGACAGCGGGATGAAGGAGAGGCCTAGAAGAGCTCATACTCTGTCGCTCCTGTTAGCGTTATCAGCGCTCTCATCCTCCTCAGACAAGTGCACTTTATTCCAAAAAGTGTGCGGAGATAAATATCAGGTCACTCTCAGTGTTTTTCTCACGAAAATGGCGAGATGAGCTATTGCATCCACAGCCTTCACAGAGAGCTGTTTCGAATATTGAATAGATGAAAGTGTATAATTCATCACCTCTACAGCTCTCGTAAACCAACAGAAGGGCGGCCTCATGAGTAACACATGTACATATATGAAAAGAGATACATGAGACGGGCTGCACAGCTGGTTGGAAAGCAGACGGGGCCCTGGGTAGCCTCAGGATAACTCTCTTGCTCCACAGAGGTTTGAGTCCATCAGAAACACAGCAGGAGATACAGCGGACACCTAACCCTATGCCAGACGTTCAATACAAACAGACCTCCGGACATCTTCGGGACGGCATTCCTCAGATGTGTCCAGAAGCATGAATGAGAGTTGTTTATTTAGAATGATGACACATGTAGTTAGGCTGAAATGATTCCTCTTTTTCTTTCCTAACCCTAAGCCACTGATTGAAAAAATATATTTTTCTAGTTCATAATATCTAATACATGAACCTTAAAGGATTAATTTACTTCCAGAACAAAAGATTACAGATAATGTAATGTAGGATAATGTAATGAGGAATATATCGGATAGGTACACTGTAAAAAGTTTTAACCAGTTTCAACTTAAAAACTTAAGTTTAGCAGCTGCCTTAAGATTTTAAGTTAAATCAACTTAAGCCATTTAAATTTACAAGTTATATCAACTCATTTTTGTTGTAATAAGTTAAAATGACTTGTAGTTTTAAGCTGATTTAACTTAACTTAAGGCAGCTGCTGAATTTAGGTTTTTAAGTTGAATCTGGTGAAAACTTTTTACAGTGTATGGTGCCCCCAAGTTTGAACTTCCAAAATGCTGTTTAAACACAGCTTCAAAGGGCTCTTACCAATCGCAGTCGGTTATTTTCGAAACAAATCAACAATTTATATACTTTTTAACATCAAACGATCGTTTTGTCTCGACTCTAAGATGCGCATGTGTAATCTGTGTAATCCGGGTCAATACAGTAAGGGTATATCGAACAATTCCCATCTCGTTTTAGTCTTCAACTTCAAAATTGCCCTACAACACTGTTTTACCTTTTTTTGTAAAGGGTGTTTGATGATCTTTATATGTTCACCTTGTAAACACTGGGTCGCTAATTTTGCAGCGATGTGGGACGATTTTAAAGTTGGGGAAGAAAACGAGATGAGAGTTTTTCAACATACACTAACTGTAATTACCCGTATCACACAGACTACACATGTGCATCTCAGAGACGAGACAAGACGAACATTTGAGGTTGAAAAGTATATAAATTGTCAATGTTTCAAAAATAACAGTTTCGCAAGATAAGACCCTTCTTCCATGGCTGGGATTGTTTAGAGCCCTTTGAAGTGGCATTTAAACTGCATTTTGGAAGTTCAAACTTGGGGGCACCAAAAAAATTCATTATTTGGAAAGAAATCCTGAAATGTTTTTCTCAAAAAAACAATTTCTTATTGACTGAAGAAAGAAAGACATGAACATTTTCAATAACAAGGAGGTGAGTACATTATCTGTACATTCTTGTTCTGAAAGTAAATCCTTTAACAAAGTTGAACCCTACTGTAAAGTGTAATAATATAGAAAATTGTTATTTTAAATGATTATATTATATTTTAATGTATTTTAATATTAGTGTGTTAAATGATCCTTCAAAAATCATTCTAATATGCTGGATTTGGTGCGCAACATTTCTTACTATTATCACCACTGAAAACCATTTTTGTTGAACCGGTGACACTTTTTCATTATTCATTGATGAACGGAAGGTTCACAAGAACATCTGACAGAAATCTTTTGTACCGATTTAAAAGTCTTTAATGTCACTTTGGATTATTTTAAATGCGTCCTTTCTTATTAAAATTTTTAATGAATTAAAATTAGGTTAAAATAGTTTAATCAAACTTGTCAAAAGTGTTTACTGTTTGACAGTAAAACAGTTAAAAAAAGATCAGCAGTGATGAAAAAAAAACACAAACCATCCAAGGTACTGAACAGATGAATCTCTAATAAAAATATACTGCTGTAAAAATGGAAATAACTTAAGAGGTGTAGAAGCTGAGAATGCCTCTGCGCATATATAGGTTAGATGTATTAATGATTAAGCCTGGATCAAGCCGGGTTAGCGAGACTATCATGAGAAGCTGTAATCGGTGCGGTCTGAAATGAAGATGTCTAATGGTTCTTTGTATAACAGATAAGCAGATTTTTCACTCAGGATATCTTAAACAAGCATGAAGGATAATGATGTTGGTAATGAGAGCTGGGTAATCACATCAGAGGTTTATTTTAGGCATGATTCTGCTCAGACAGCGAGGTAATCAAATCAAGAAAAGGAAGTCCCTTATGTATCAAATAATCAGATTCATTATAATCTTGCTGACCCCAAGTCTCAGAGATGTCAACGTGAAGCTCTTGTACAGATTTGACATCTAATAATAAGGTCCAACAACTGATTCCAGGTCTGTGAGCTCACAGTACAGTAAAAGGTTCACAGGTAGTGCAAATACTTTCAGACAGTTCTGATGTCCATGTTTGGGATGCACAGTACTTTACAGTATCCTATCCATATGGATTCATTTTCTTTTTTAAAACATAAAATCCACTACCATTTAAAAATCTGGGGTCAGCATGTCATGAACACATGCAAATAAAACAAATCCCCAATATACCTCTAAAACACTAGGTGGCTTTCATTGATTTTCTTATTTTAGAAAATTAAATGTTCTCAACCTGCAGCAGTTATCCTCAATGGTTGACTTGATATTGACCACAGTACTGCAATGCATTTGTAAAAGGTAATAGACTGACAATTTAAAAGTAACCTAAAGATCCTCAGAGAAGAGTTTAATACACACTGACTTGCGGAAATTGATTAGGACTTAACTTAGTTTCAAATTTCTGCTGCTTTGTAGAACACAAGCAGATAAATAAAAGACAACAGTGATCAAAAAGAAAAGGTCTAGATACAGACTGCCCTAAATACCCCAACACTGCTCAAGCAAAACATCTAGAGACCATAAAGGCATTTGTGAACATTAAAACTACATTATGAACCATAATTTGAACAGTAAATGCATAAATGTGACTTGTTGATCTTGTATATTTGGACGTTTTGCTGAAATGGCAAAAAAAGACTTTCTGTCTAACATAGTTAAAATTGTGAAATAAGTTTTGTTTAAAATATTAAGTGATGATTCTTAAAATGGTTTGTAAAAACTGGAACACAAACGCAATTTCATCAACTGTTTGGTTTTTATAGCTAATTATCACTGAAAATTAAATACAAATGCAAAACATTTTGTATTTTTTTTAATTAGGTTCTAACATTTCATTTAAAATAATTATTTAAATAGACTAAAATTCAAATATATTAAAATTATGTCCCAGTCATAATCTCTTGGTTAAATAAACATTACACTATCAGAGAAAAAAAAAAAAAAAAAAAAAAAAAAAACTTATGTTCTACTTATTACAGCCAAGCAGTGTTGGGGAAAGTTACTTTTAAAAGTAATGCATTACAATATTGCGTTTAGTTACTTTTTATGGAAAGTAATGTTACACGTTACTTTTGCATTACCTTTTCTCATTGGCTTGAGCTTGCTTGTTAAAAGGTTTATTTTTGGCAAACCTAAAAGCCCTTTCACAGCAAAATCCTCAGACTGAAGGAAAACTAAATTAATGTCTGTACAGTAGAACGCAGGAGAAGAAAGTTCAACTTTTAGCAATAAAAAAAGGGAAAAAAGTAAGTTTAGTTAAGTAATTTTTACTTAGTACGGTTGAATTGAATCATCGAAGGTCAGCAGCAAAAACATTGGTTAATAAAATGCGGTTAAATATGCGTTATATTCTGAGCTGTTTTTATAAATTGAGGAAAATGGATTCAGTTTTTTGTGTGAGCGAGATGAATTAATGCATGTTCACATTTATTCTACAGCTAAAGTAACATCTTACTCCTGAATTCTCTTAAAATGAGGACAGGAAAGCTTTCCATCAATAAATGGGGAAAAAAAAGTTTTTGAAAAAGTAACTCGTTTTTAAGCATTCCAAAATAATGAATCATGGTAGTAACAATTTAAACAATATATTTTATTTGTGAACTTGTGCTCAGCTGTACATTTTAATAGTTAATGTTTAACTATTTTTTTACCTTTTCGGATGATCAGTCATCAAAGCTTGGTAAATATTACTCACAGACAACAGATATTTACTTTTAAATTTCACCAAGCTGATTACTCACCAAAAACTTCCACAGATCATGTTTTCATGCCATATTAAGTCTTATTGTGACATAACACAGTGGTTATATCTAAGCATGTGAGTTGTTTACTCACTTTTTTAAATTAGTCTTCCCATTAACGCCATTACATTATTCATTTAGACTGATTCACAAATGTGGAACGCACACAAACACAAAAGGTGGGATTTATCACATGAACCAAATCACAGCCAAACATAACCAGACATATAATCACACTGGGATTGAGGCATTGCATTCATTTATATATAAAAATATATATTCTGATGAATATCAATTCAGAAGCATCTATGAGAAAAAGAAAAAAAAAAGCTGAAAGATCTAAAGCAGCTGTATAGTAGAAGGTGGCCAAACATGAGATGTATATTTATTAAAGGGGCGGCTCGCAGACAACCACTTAATCAAGAGCAGATGTGGATATGACGGTGGGTGGTTTAAAGCACATCTACCGGGCGATGTGGTGACACCCTGAAAGAAGATGGTTCTTGAGATGAATAGAAAATCAGGTTGACGTGCCCCATGAGGAGATGATTATTTGTTTTAACGTAAGTTACAAGTGGATGTTTTTTTTCTTCTTGCCCTTATTTTGAGGCTTTCAAAAGGTCCATGGTAAAGTGTGTAAATTCTCTGCTAGAGTGCGGTAAACGTCTTAAGAGATGAGCGTTTGAAGCCCACCTGTTTCTCATTGAGATTCTTGTGATGTTCGCTCAGTTGGAACGCCTAAGCGTCTGAGGGAAGGGATAGGCCGGATAACTGGCAGACATTGCGCTGTCCTAGCAATGACAACAGTGGGTCTGACTTTCTCTAACCGAGGAGAATGTGGGAATGAACTATAACTGGTGGCAACAGAGGTCAAGTGTGCAGTTGTGGTTGCACTGACGTTGAAATATATTGGCAAGGTGCTTGCTTTGTGCAAAATAACAGTAAAAAAAAAAAAAAACATTTTAAATCCAGATGCAGTTATATGGCATCTAAACAGATGAGGACAATAAGTCTGTCTGCTGCTATAGCAACTGGATTGGAAGCTGAATGTCCTTGGTTAGTTGTCACAGAGTTTGAGAAAAAAAAGAAAAAAAAAATCTCCATTGACAAACAATAGGACTAGAGAACATGTAACTACTACAGTGACACAGCAAATTGGCAATTTATGTAATTTTTTAACCTCACATGTGTGTCGAAATGTTGAAAAACACACCTCCATTTTCTCCTCCAACTTCAAAATTGTCCTACATCACTGCAAAAGTACCGACCCAGTGTTTGCAAAGTGAACATGCAAAGATGATCAAACGCCCTTTACAAAAAAGGTAAAACAGCGATGTAGGACGATTTGAAGTTGAAGAAAAAGACGGGGGTTTTTTGACATACCCTAACTGTCTTGAACCAGAATACACAGAGTGGACGTGCATTTGAGGTTGAAAAGTATATAAATGTACTTTTTTTTTTTTTGAAAATGATGTTTTGTTTCACTAGAGAAGATCCTTCTTCGGCTGGGATCATTTAGAGCTCTTTGCAGCTTCATTGAAACTGCAATTTGAAAGTTCAAACTCGCGGGCACCATTGAAGTCCAAATATATTTAGAAAGACATTTTTTTCCTCTAAAAACAATTTCTTTTCAACTGAAGACAGGCAGACATGAACATCTTGGATGACAAGGGGGGTGAGTCAATTATCTGTAAATTTTTGTTCTGGAAGTTAACTTTTCTTTTAAAAGAACTAGCTCATACATTTATAGTTTGTGAATAGTTTGAGCTACACTGATCACACTAAACGAATTAGTTCATGAATCCATTGAACTACTTTTTTATATTTTTCAAGAACCAGTTAATTTGAGTCATTTGTTCGTTAATCGGACTACAATGGTTGGGTGTTCTGTAGATTCAATAGTGCTTTCACTTTGTTTTAATACAGTATTCAGTTTAACCGCTAATAGATCTGAATGTCATTTAGTTCCGGTGGTTAAAGAAAGGAACCGGTTTTGAACCGGTTTCCAAACCTACCCTCTTTGATTAGTCATTGTAATGATCCAAATGAATTACTATGACACAATCTCACGAATGATCTCCAATTAAATATTCACGTGTTAGTAATCAGCTTTTGACCTCAAGTTGTATTTCATGTGGCCTGGTAGGTTGCAACGTGAACGCAGAGAGTAAACAAATTACATTTTACTGGCATTAAACAATTCTGTTGTTTAGCTCGTCACAAGACAAGGCTCTATTTAATCACTTTATGTGAATGGAAAAAAGAGACAAGAAAGTGTTCGCCACATTCTGGATCTTAGCTTAGCCTTGACAAAAAAGGCTTCTGTGGTTCTGTCTCAGGCTGATAAAACGGAAAAGTAAAGCTTTTATAAGTAAGAGAACATTAAAATGCTTTACAGCTCTTAAACGCAACTTTCCCATTCAATTTGGCTGGTGCTGATACTAATTCATTAGGGTTCGTTTCTTTTTATGGTCTGCTGAGTTAGACTCTGGTTACTATTGTGGATTGACAAGCCCCGTTTCACAGGCTGGTATTTGCGTCATAGACCTCCATTTTACTACAAAACACTTCTCTAACAGGAGGTAGCTGAAAATAGCCTAGCAAAATGAACTAATAGAAAGAAATTCAGGCAGAAGGGGATTTAACCACCATCTTGTAAAGACACAGTGCTTCTGATGCTCTGCCAGGCTCCCAAGGTCCCTCATCGCAACCACCGCTCCGCTGGCAATGACTTCTGCCCCCATGACACGTGTCGGCCACTCAGCTTGCTTAGTCTGAACCATTGCAGAAGCTGCAGGGGGTTCCAAAATACAGTGCCCCCACTGTGCCGTCACAAAGCGCGCGGCAGGAAAATTCAGTTATCTGATCGCTCCCTGGCCTTGGATCAGTGACTCACAGCCCAAGGTTAACGCAACACTCCAGCCACCTCCACAGTGCACGGTAGAGCAATTCTGCTTATGCCAACAATGGCACCCTTGTTCAAAGCCAAGAGCAGGCATCAACAAGCTCATGCCGTCTGAGCTCAAGCGTCTTCGCTATGTCCCTGAAGAACCTATGCGTGTTATCTTATCTGGACTACATGAGTTCCATACCATCAGAGTGACGGCATTTCAGAGTCATTTTAAGCCATGTCTACATAAATTGATGGCTGCACGCTTCATCCAAAAGTCAAGATTAACCAAATGCTTAAGTCTGCAACAGTACATGAGAATTTTCTTCAGAAACTAAAAAAAACGCTGGGTTAAAAACAACCCAGCGCTGGGTGAAATACGGACAAATCCAGCGACTGGGTTGTTTTGACCCAGCCGTTGGGTTAAATGTCTAACTACACCTTCTGGGTAGTGTTTTTTTTTAACTCAACTATTGTTTAAAAATTACTATATGTGACCCTGGACTAGAAAACCAGTCATAAAGTAGCATGTTTGTAGCAATAGTCAACAATACAATTTTTCGTCTATGCCAAAAATTTGGATATTAAGTAAAGATCATGTTAAATTTCCTAACATAAATATATCAAAACTGATTGGTAATATGCATAGCTAAGAACTTCATTTGGACAACTTTAAAGGTAATTTTCTCAATATTTTCCTCAGATTCCAAGTTTTCAAATAGTTGCATCTAGGAGTGGGCGATATGACCTAAAATTAATATCACGGTATTTTTCATCTTTTGAACGGTGACGGTATAATATCACGGTATTACTTTTTTTTGGGTACATTTTGGGAGGAGTAGCCTGTCCTGTCCCTTTAGTATGTAAATAAAAGTTAATATTTTTATAATATAATAAGTAAATGGTAGGTATCCTTATCAAAAAGAGACATGGTAGAGTATTATGCATTCTCAACATATTTATTTTGCAAAAAACCTAAAGATCTTACTTAACAGTGTACAACAAAACAAAAATTATTTTTTATTGAAATTTAATTTCTGCAATATTTAAAACCTTTAAATAACTGGGGGAAATCAACCCATGGCAAGTAGACCAATTCTGTGGGGAAAAACGCGGACTTGGCAACCCTGCATCCAACACGAGCTGCTGGAGTTAATGTCATTGCACACATTGCATTTTCGTCCGACATTTTTGCACGTTAAAAAAAAAATACAGGTTATGTTAATCGAGTTTACACACTGCCTCTGAAACTTTCGTCCGTCATAAAAAAATTCGGATCGTGTTTGATTTTCTGCATTTTAGCATCCATAATAAGCATTTTGATAAGGATGGCGAATATGAGAAAACTAAAAAAAAAAAAAAAAAAAAAACGCATACGAAAATCGGACTCAGTGTACAATGACCTTTAGATTTGAATGATCACGGGTCGAAAGTAAAGAGAGATGACAAAAATAGACTGGAGGATTTGCTGCAATCTTGTACTCACTGACAAATATCTATTATAAGATGTGCTGCTCCCTTTACACAGTGTGTGCGTTATCGCAAAATCGAAAGTAAAAGTAAACAGGCCGGTCGCGTTGCCTCGTGCCCGCTCAATTTGTGATCCGCTGTAAATCCTTCGATCGGACGACCGGGAAAAGTCCCGGTTGTCCCGATTGCCACTCCGCCCCTGGTATAGGCTACAGGCCCGACCTTTCTTCATGATGTTTCACCAGTCGTTTAATGGCCACTCCCCTTTTACCTACCACCTGCAAAGCTGATACGAATGTTTTACTTTTTTATTTACAACAAGATATATAGTATAAGGACAGGTATTCAGACCACAACTGAACGTTTGAAGAAAATTTAATGCCTTATTATTTAGAATTAGCCGTTATTGGTGTAAATGCAACCATTCAAGGCACATAATTGATTTATTACGGTATTGACGGTATTAGAAAATCCATGTCGTGGCGCAATGTCACACCAGTGCTGACTATGACACCGGTGTACCACCCACCCCTAGTTGCATCTCAGCCAAATATTGTCCTATCCTAACAAACCATACATCAATTGAAAGCCTTTTCAGCACAAAACATCTATTTTAAAAGATTGACCCTTATTGCCTGGTTTTGTAGTCCAGGTTCTCATATATGGCTTGCTTAAAATAAACCCAAAATAGCTTGGAAATTAAAAAACAACCCAACAACCCAATTGGCTAGGTTTGTCCATATTTCACCCAGCACTGAGTTGTTTTTAGCATAGCATTTTTGACAGTGTAGGCAGCAAAAGAATAACCACAATGACTAACATCCAAAAGTATTCACCAATGAGACAAGATTAACAATGAAACACTGTTAGGAAAAAACTAAAGAGAAATACATTTTTCTATAACAAAATGACTTTTTCATGGTCTGATTCATTACACTGACAGAAAAAAAAATCAGTGCAAAAATTTTAACTTTAGGGGTAAAACAGCTTATCACCGGAGCAGTACCCTCAAAGGGATGACTCTGTACCGTATCTATTAAATAGATAAGTATATGTGCATTAGTACCTCAGAGTCATGCAGAAACATGCTTTTTTTTGGCTAAGAAATGCACAACAAATGAACAATGTTTTAAATGTTCAATAATCATGTACTCGAGTCTGTGTCCAACATACACTACACGATTTTCCCAGAGTGGCTAGACGGGCTCTGATTTTTCAACTAGTGTCAACCATTATTTGCAATTTTGCAAATTGGTTGTATAGCGTATTAACAACTTTAAGACACTACTATATTATACAACTTTTTACCCCTCATTTTTTTACTTTACAGAACACTATAGACCTGATGGTCATCCATGACCAGTATTGTCTTTCAACTATGCAACCTAGAGTAATTGGCATGTAAGGAACAACTGTAATGGCTTCCAAATAGCAGTTTAGAATAAACAGCATCAAAGAATAGCAATGACTAAAATTATCTTTATGGGAGCATTTAGAGGGATTATAGTAGGGATCTGCCAAGATCAATGAAAACATCAGCTGTTAGACCACACTGCCACCTGCTGTTCACCAATTGATAGTGCACAGAATTAAACCATGTTTCTATGATAAATGTTTTGTTGACTTGCGTAGACACTGGGGAAAATGTATGCAGTGCATTGAAGTATGGTTTTTGTTAAATAAGATTCAGCTTACCTATCATGAACCAATCCAGCGAAGACATCAGAAGTGGAAGGTAAACATAAAGAAAGAAGAAAAACATTTCAGTCACTAGTTTTTAGAATCAAGTTCATAGGTTATGCTTCCACTGAAGCACAACTGACAGTTTTTCCAAACCAAATACCCCTTTGAACTTGATGACAGCTAGAACGCAATATGCCTTTAAAGGCAGCGTGCATCAAATGTTATTATCTACACGAAATGCACCACTTTTGATGTGGAGAAAAAAAAAAAACACTGTGAAAAAACCACTAGGACTGCCTTTAATAATCAGTGGCACAGATGGAGCGGGCTGAATCAGTAAATCAGTATGCCGATTCTCTGCAGCCCTTCCGTCAGAATGACTGAAGACAGAGAGGGATGGAAATCAACAGGGGAGAGCGGGATAAACAACAGGCCGGGGCGTCTGTGCATGCTGATGGAGGAGTAATGCAGTAGAGTGTGCGCGTTTCTGGGTGCGAATATGGGCCACTTACACAAACACCCCAGGAGACTCCATAAGGAGTTTAATTAGCAAACTAAAACACAAGGTGTTTGACACAACATTCATATAAATGGAACAGGAGTGAGGGAAAGTGTGCCAAGTGTGAAAGAAACTGCTTTCAGTTCCTCATAAACACTAATAAATTGCCTATTAGTCAGTTGATGAAAAAGAATGACAAGCAAAATCATAACTGAAACTCAGGAATTATATGTATACTGACCCATTTAAACTGAAAAATATAAAATACAAATATTGAATTCGGTGCGGAACGTCTTTTAAAATGGCAGATAAATTGATAATCAGATCATTTATAACAATAAAAGGCTAGTTTAGGTTGTAAAATGGCATGGGGTGAAACAAAAGTAAAATGTTTTATCTATAAAATGCTCTACAAAATCACTAAGATACATGTATTTAAATGTGTCAAATTGAAGCTGTACAATGGTTACACCACATGACTTCTAGACTGCCTAAAATTTCCTTCAAATTTGTATTTTTTAACAAACTACATGAAACGAACATCAATATAAAAGAATGCTTTACTAAGAATCTGATAAATGTTTATTCGCCTTTGACAAAGGCCAAGCCACAGGTGGCATTTTCGTC
Source organism: Garra rufa (assembly GCF_049309525.1). Taxonomy (NCBI): domain Eukaryota; kingdom Metazoa; phylum Chordata; class Actinopteri; order Cypriniformes; family Cyprinidae; genus Garra; species Garra rufa. Next base: position 33,341,833 of record NC_133366.1, on the reverse strand, counting down.
AATCTTTCTAAGGCTTTTGATATGGTCAGTCTCTACCTTCTTCTCGATAAACTGTATTCTATTTCTATTCTATCTAAAAAAGCTCTTCTTTGGTTTAATGCTTATCTTCAAAACGTATGTTGTTTTCCAGGGTTTTCAGACTGATTGTTGAAAAAGATGTTCCTCAAGGTTCTGCCTTGGGACCACTACTTCTACGAATTTTTATTAATGATTTATCTCAAATATGCCTAGATTGTTCTGCATACTTTTATGCCAATGACACAGTTATTTACACAACTAATTGATAATCTGTTTTAACTTGGTTCAAAAATAGATTCATAACAATATGCTTATATTGAATAAGATACTGAATAATTTAGAGCTTCAAAACGATTAGTTGCGATTAATCGATTAAAAAAAAGTTTGTTTGCATACCATGTGTGTACTGTGTATATTTATTATGTATGTATAAATACACACACATACATGTATATATTAAGGAAAAATCTGTTTTTATATGTAAAAATGTATATTTATATATAATATAAATTATATCCAAGTGTTTACTTACAAATACATAATAAATATACACAGTACACACACATAGTATACAAACAAACTTATTTTTAATCGATTAATCGTGAATAATCGTTTTCCAGCTCTATAATAATTTAAATATTACTTTTGACAATTGTTTACCTCTTGATAAAGTTGATTTATTTAAATATCTTGGTCTTTGAATTGACTCTGAACTTACTTTTATTGCCCATATTGATTATACTGTTAATAGAGCATATGGTTGTTTGCATGTACTTTATTGATCAATTAATTGTTTTACATTTCGTGTAAGGAAAATCATTTTCTCAGGTAATATCTGAAGCCGCTTAATGTTGTTTACAATACTATATGTACAGTAGATTTGCGTTTAGGTGTTCACATCATACTGCTATAAACACAAATTGTTCAATTATCGCAAGTTCCCCAAATAGCAAACAAGCTCAAAGTGAAAAGGACACCACTGAAGCAGATCTTTTCAGTGAACTAATGTCCTCCAAGAGAGACAGGAGGCTCAGACAGCAGTTATCTGGCCTGAAGTCACTTCTGCCACCCTAGAGAAGACATACTGCGCTCCTGACATTATTCCAAGCACTAAGAACGGCCAAAGCCTGCAGATTCCAGACTTCTGATCTCGGAGCACACACAAGCCATTCCTCTGACCTTAGAAGCCTGCAAGATTACAGCCGATGGAAACTAGACAGAAACAAGCCCATGTGTCTTCCAACAATGAAGTCTGCAAATGCATCCAATGTATATTTTAATGACACGCACGCTTGTTTACTTCATCTGAGAAGCTTTTAAGAATCCACACGCCTCCTTTATCCTTGAGGGTTGACCAATGTTGCCATTAACTTGCTTTCATGTATACTAAAACCCACTAGTGCTTATTAACGGTGCCCCAAAGCACAAGCATTAAGATTCATCTGTGTTATAATGATATCATACATTTTCGAATGCATCTTCCATCGAACGCCGTGTTTTTTTGAGGATAGAGGAGGAGGATAGGGAGTAATGTGGGCCTAAAGAGACTGCCTGAGATGAAGATAAGGGACCAGGGACTGACTATAAGACTAAACACAAAATTAAAAGACCTGCTAGATTCTCAAAGTCATCCCTCATGATTGATCTTCACAGACTGACCCGAGAGAATCCCATAACAACCAATCATCCAAATATTACACAGCAAGAAAATGCAAATGCGACTAACTTTCCACTTCATGTTCATCTGCAAAGGCAACCGCAATTCAAATATTTTTTGTCTAAAGGACACTGTGTTCTTGCTTTGCTCAGCACTGCACAAATCATCTGAGACTGGATCCTTTTAGAAGTTCTCAAGAAATGTAAAAAAAAAAAATCACACTGTAAAGACCAGACTCTGCACTAATTAACTTAGACAATTTAGGGAAGTGAAATGACACAGAGGTCTTTTACGAGATTGCTTAATGTGGTATTAAGAGCTGCAGTCACAATGCAGTTACTGAGGGGATGTTCACACTTGTTGTTCGGTTTGCTTGGTTCATTTGGTCCGAACAAAAAAGGATGGTCCACTTAGCGTTCACACTGGCATTTTTGACAGCGAAGCTAAAGATACTGAACCAAAAGGCATAGTGATATGTTCACAACCTGATTGGATTGGTTTGAATGACATATTTCGTGACGGAACTCATCAAACACTGCAAACAAAAGAAAAAAAAGTGCGTTCAACTTAAAGGTTGTATCAGCGATTTCTAGCCTGAAACATAAAGTGTCAAATTCAGCTGACCTTTCATCACGATCCGCTCGCTGCCTGCCCCATAAATTGTCTGTGAAAAAACCGCGTCTCTCTGGTCAGCCTAGGGTCCGAGATATGCCAAAAAAACAATCGGCACTACCAACCTTTCCACACATAAACAAACAGTGTTCCAACCAATCAGCGTCAGGGGTTTGGTGTTGTGGACTTTCGCTCCGCCTCCCTCACATCCCAGCACCAGTAGGAAAGTGATACAACCTTTAAAGTCGATTACACTTAATGCCGTCTGCTTTTATGTTTTAGGTTTGTTTATAAGTATTTAGAACTTGTTAAAATTATATTTAATTCGAACCACACCAGAGTTCGTTTGGAAGCAGACCGAGACTTTTAACGGTCTCTTTCTTTTGAACGGTCTCAGTTCGCTTGTTTGGTGCGCACCAGGGTTCGAATAGCAGCGTTCACACTTACTCAAATGAACCGCACTAACAGAGCAATCACATGTTTGGTTTTAATCAAACCAAACATGACAAAGTGTGAACACACCCTGAGATGCAATGGCATACTGATCTTTAAAGAACATAATATGAATAGGCATTACAGTTAAAACTATTATATCTCAATATTAATCAGCCTCTTGGAAATATTATTTGTTTTAAAAAGTTGGTTAAAAATTGTTTTTTTTTTAATTAGAGAAGCCATCATTCAAACACATTGTTGCTCAAAAACAAACAAATAATAATAATACACTAACTAAAAAAAGAAGATCAGGTTGGGAGGACTGCTTAAGTTAGGGCTTCCATAAATTAAAAATCAGGATCTTCTACAGATCTAACATAATTTGCCTCATGCTGAGGTAACTGTTCATTACCAAGTTTAACATAATTTGATACTATTTAATTTTATGGCAATGGATGAATTAAGAATTAATATTCATAACGATTCATAATGATCACATGCTAATCTGGCAGTGGGTGTCTTAATGTTATTTATGCACAAAAACTGAAATTTTGAACCGCTTAATGCATATGGAGAGACATTACGTGAAGATAAAACATAACCTCACCTACTGAGTTTATCACCAAGTAGGCTGTGTGTAAAATCTCTCCACAGTCTTATTATCATATAAAAAGCATGGATCACTTGACACGTATGCAATCTGCGGACTAGGCAGGTCTGGTCTCCTAATGTCAAGTCAGCACTAAGTGTTCTCAAAATGTGCTGGATGAGCAAGTCATGAATATTTAACTCTCAATATGGTTATACAACACAACAACTTAAATGTTCAGATTCAGTAAGGCCATCAAACTTGACTTTAGTTGAGTTTACGCAATTTACTAAATAGTGCAGCACAATCCAATACTTTATACCATACATTTATTTGGATAAACATTTCTAACCTAAATTGTAATACCACTGGTTATCTCAAAAGTCAATTATGAAAGCATTTGCGAGTATAATCTCTTCCAAAGATTAAGGCCAGATTTTTTTGGCTGAAGTACATGAGATAAAACTCTTCCGCCACAGGAAAAGTCACAAATTGTGGTAAATCTAATCCTAGCTCAGTGTTCACACAGCAGAGATAGCTGATATGTGAAAGTCTCCAGAAACTACGAACTGTGCCAAAACAGAGGCTGCAAGTGCAGTAGCATTTTATTACAAGAGTATCAAACCTGATAAGCACAATTTTCCTTCCTTTGGCAAACTTCTGTCCTTGTAAATATATTGCAACGGCCAGGATTGTACAAAGCCGTTTCGTAAACAGTTCAGAGATATGGGGACCACAGCGTTAGGAATTATTGTATAAAAACAAAAAGTTCCAGAAGGATGCCGTTTGCTCGTTCGGTGACACACTGCTTTGACAGAAATAATCGGTTGTGTGACCAGAGTGAAACGGAGTGATTACTTTGCAATGCTCCAGTGAAGTTGATGGTAATGCTAGGATCCTATTAATACCCAGGCACGCCAATGGGTTACATTCATACACATGTAAAAGGCCAAACCAGTTTATTCAGCATCTCAACTCAGAGAGATCTCATTACTGAAATCAAATTATTTGGGATTAGAATTAAGTAGGACAAGGAACAAGTAAAAATGCAACCTTATGCATCTAGGCCGAAATCAACTTTGAATTACTTTAAGAATCATACATAAGGTAATTACACTGCATACTTGGATATTCTGAATTATTATGCATCATATTCCAGTTATAAACCTTCCACCATCAGGTAGGGGTGGGAGTGCATGTTTTATTGGATATGCAAGCTTATATACAGGTTTTATAAATAGGCGTGGAGAATGCCTGCGCTCCGTCACCCACATGATACATGGTCTTGATCAATCTGGGAATCCGAGTCAAGTTTCCTGAGCTGAGCAACAAACTCAACATGGCTGCTGCAACTTCACTTGCTGTACTGGATGTATCCATGATAGATCATTCATTAGACCAGAATTGAAGTTATGAAATTTATCAAAACACAAAATATTATAACGTAATGAAAAAAACAAGATGATAAAAAAAAAGCACTGTGACGTGGCTACAGTCAGTGTGTTCGTAAAGGTATGCAAGCAAATGTTTTTTTTTTTTTTTTTATCGATTATATATTTAAATTTATATATGTAACCCAGGACCACAAAACCAGTCATAAGAGTAAATTTTCTGAAATGCATCATATGAAAGCATAGGTTTGTTAGAATAGAACAACATTTGTCAGAGATACAACTATATAAAAATCTGAAATCTGAGACTGCAAAAAAAAAAAAAAAAAAAAAAAAAAAATATTGAGAAAATCACTTTTATAAGTTGCCCAAATGAAGTTCTTAGCAAAGCATATTACTAATCAAAAATTAAGTTTAGCTATATTTATGGTAGAAATTTTGGAACATGACCTTTACTTAATATCCTAATGATTTTTGGCATAAAAAAATAATTTTGAGCAATACAATGTATTGTTGGCTGCTACTTCAAATATACCTGTGCGACTAACAGCTGGTTTTGTGGTCCAGGGTCACATATTTCTTCTTATTAAAGTTACAAAAGTAAGAGATTTTCTCTTATTTGTTGTTTGATTACCATGAAATCACGATGAATCAGGAACATTAGACTGCTGTCACTTTAAGAGCTGCCTGGATCCAATACATATATATTCCCGTGCTCTCAGAAACATTCTCTCAAACTGCCCGTGCATATAGCAGAATGAGTTCGCTTTCGCTGCTGATGTTTCAATGGCTTAAAGTCTTTTTAAACCACAATGCTTAAAAATGTGTGCAAACAATACGCTTTTGTGACAATGTAACCGCGATAGACCAAAATCTCAAATTTTTTACCAGTTAATTGTGTCTACCAGTATTTCACCTATCCCTCAATCTTTTGAGGCAAAGATCTCAACCACACTCTTGGATATTATGCAGAAAATATAACAGCAAAATTATGCATTCTCCTAACCCAAGCTATAAGGTTTGATAAGAGCCACTCCATGTATAGAGGAGAACTTGCATCCATAAAAACACTTAGAATGGCCAAACATGTTGAAGCGCCTCTTATCTCTCTGTTGTCTGTTCGTATGGAAGATTGTGTGTGACAGTGCATACACTGATTACCAGTTCAACATAAGGACACTTCAGTCAACATTTCAACTGAACGACAAGTCAAAGCAAGGATGCCAAAAAGCAAACAAAATATCCTCTGATAATTGGATGAACCCAGTGGTGATGTCATGCTGTAAACAACACTGTTCAGAACAAGACATGGAGATAAAATCATGGGACTGAAATAGAGGAACCGATCAGAGGTCAGTTTGAAAGGATATCCTCAACCAGCTATGCAGCTGGCTACGCGAGTTCAGTCGTCAGTGAGGCACGTAGTGGGTATGTGATGCCTCCCAGAACCTCTGCTCCAGTGTCTGCTATAAATCTGTCTTGGCTTTTTCACTCAATTCAAAGAGCTGGCCAGAGAAAGGCTTTCTCTCACACAATCAGTCTAGAGGGCAATCTAGGCTGGACCACACAAGCAGTGGCATACGGCTTTATGCCCAAATTAAACGAACCATGTAGACAGCTGCGCCAGTTACATCGTGGCCATCTGACTGCTGCTGGACCGCAGACAAGCCAAGCTGCCATGGGTAGGGGAGGATAGGCTGATGGAGAAGAGTTGAGGGAGTGAAAGGTGAGAAATGTTCCCAAAGAACTAGGGATAAAGACCAGGCATGGTGTTTAGCCAGGTTCTGGGCTCCACTCCCGGTCTAATACAGTTTGTACAGCAAAAATACGAGTCCCATTCACTCAAGCACAAGGTCAAGATAACTGTATTTGGCAGTGATAAATGGGCAAGATTGATTCTACCATATGAAGACCTTCATTGTGCTGAACTATGAGGATTGCATGAGTGCCCCAAAAGAATTTGCGGTTGCTTTGTTATAAAGCCAGGAATAATCAAATCCGGCCTTGGTGGGCCACAGCCCTGCAGAGTTTAACTCCAACCCTGATGTGGACGTGGGAAGCTTTTTATACCCTGGGCCGTTAGAAAAATTACTCAGATTTGGACAAAATTCACAAACATTTTGAGAAATATCTCTTAGTTTTGTTGATACAATGCAAGTCAAGTAAGTGTTTGGTTACCAACATTTTTCAAAATATCGGTAGCACTTAATTTTATAATAATCAGGTAAAAACTAGTTGCTAACCTGAACCTACCCCTAAACCCATGTAGTTATCATAAAACACCAATACCTCTATGGGTAAATATACTCTCAACTCTGAACTATTGCTTAAAAATTACTATATTTCTTGCTTAAAATAAACCCAAAATAGGTTGGGCAAAACAACAAGAGTGCTTGATTAACAGGCTGGAGACCATCACACTAAGTCAAACATTTTTTTTTTCCAGGGCAGTTGAGGTTCTGTCAGGTCAGGTAGTGGGGGATCCATTTGAGGAACGCCGTTTTAGAGTAACTCCTGCTTGACCTGCCATTCTAGGTGAACCAACTACCACCTCTCGATTTATCCTGATAACCAGACTTGGATTACAAGCTGTTAACACCAACAATGTGCTGACAAAGCATATTTAGCACAAACATTCATTATTGCAAGGGTCCCGGATATTAAGACACATGAGTGTTTTAAACCGAGAAGCCCCATCTTCAGTTACGGCCCCTGGCTCTCGGCAGATGCTAGGGAGCTTGTGACACATTCCGGGGCCAGGAGAAAGCCTCTCACCCACACTGCCAGCTCTGCAAGAAATGTCAGCACCTTTTGGCAGCCTTGCAGCAGGTGGGAGGTCTTCAAACACATGGTAAAAGTTGCTGTCTTAGTTCAGCAGGTTTTTTCGAACTGATGGAATTCCGAGGGTGGCCCAAAATCAGCGTCAAAGGGCAACCTGAGAAACAGCGTCAGCACTTCTTGGCGGCTTTGTCGCAGGAGTGGCTGTGCTATCATGTGCCAGCTTGGCTTGCACAGATTACACTGGGTGTACGCCACTTACCTTAGCTTGACAAGTAGTTTAGCTTCTGTTTGCAGACTTCTACATCTACATCTTTTCTATGCTACAAGCTACACATTCAGAATGATCTTGACAACGTGTGACAGATTAGCTGACTTCCCATCATGTCTGTTAGTAGGGGTCCAGCCTTGCCATATGGAGAATGCCGCAATATTGTTTGCCCAACACTTTCTGTTTGTCTGTCCAGCGCTGGAATGGGCCTGCTCAGAATAGCTTTGGGCAGATGCCTTCACTGAGCGTTATTTGGAGCTCAAGGGCAATGCAATCCCATCATCTTCCTCCCATAGGAGTCGGCACGGAAGGGCGGGAGGACACATCAGCTGACTGGATACTCAAACAGTACTCGTACACAACAAGGCGAGAAAAGGTCACCTAGGTAAAACCATTTTCATTTGAGATAATGCCAAGACAGAATGGCAATGGTTTCAATAAATGTGAAAAATACTTTTGCTGTTTTCTGAATTGTCCGCAAGATCGAGAATAAGCCTTAAGCTGATCTTCTAGTATCACAGTACAATGACATAGTATGCTTATATTGAGGATAAGGTTATATGTGTGCTTTTGAAATCTCTCTGTTCTAAAATAGAGTTGGGGATTCTGATTCCTTTTAGAAAATCAGTTTGCTCAGATGGTTTAAGAAATGGTTGGTTCTAAGAAAAAAAAAAAAAACATTTAAAAATGTATAGGAAATGTGTGACCCTGGACCACAAAACCAGTCATGAGTAGCACGGGTAAATTTGTAGCAATAGCCAAAAATAAATTGTATGGGTCAAAATTATCGATTCTTCTTTTATGCCAAAAATCATTAGGATATTAGGTAAATATCATGCTCCATGAAATATTTAGTAAATTTCCTACTATAAATATCAAAACTTAATTCTTCATTAGTAACATGCATTGCTAAGAACTTAATTTGGACAACCTTAAAAGGTTTTCTCAATATTGAGATTTTTTTGCACCCTCAGTTTTCAGATTTTCAAAAAGTTGTATCTCGGCCAAATAACAAACCATACATCAAAGGAAATCTTATTTATTTAGCTCTTAGATTATGTTTCAAAAGATTTAAAAAAATGACCTTTATGACTGGTTTTGTGGTTCAGGGTCACATATTCTTAAATAAAGGGAGCACTACAGTTAGTCTGCAAGAAGAGGCAACTTTACACATGGCTGTGTACAGAACAAAAAAGGAAGGATGTTAGGTCAGACTTTTTCCAAATGAGACATGATAAAGACTTCTATTTGTGATTCAACATTCACAACAAGACCTGTGAGATCTTCAAATTGCCCATACATGAATACATGCACCATCTTGTCTCAATTTAAAATAAAGCCCCTATGGTGAACTAACCACAGTGCATAGAAACACAAACACTTCAAAACAAATCAGAGTGCACTGTCAACCTTCAAAGCCAGAGCTTAAAAAAGCCTGTACTGTACAGCATGTAGCATTTACCACACTTAAATGTGTTTGTATGTGCTGCAGGGCTCACGTGTGTGAGAGATTGTTAGCACATGCCTCACTTGAAAAACACACAGAAGGCCTTTAAGTTCTTGTGCACTTCAGAACATAAAGACTTATTAAAGAAACTTTAAAGAGGCTAAGTATAGAACCCTGGCAATCAAATGTAAGTTTTTTTGTACATTAAGGTGCAAATTAAAACAATGGCTTCATTCTGGAGTAAAATGGCAAAGCATTGTGGATCCACTGGAAGAAATTCTCATTGAAAGATTAAGAGAGACAAGTTGTGTTGTTTGCATTTATCTATTTTATTTTTCCTATTATGTTATGCACACAATGCTCCAAAGGGGTGTTTTTGCAGAGATGCCATAGAACCATTTCTAGTTCTCTAAAGAACCTTTAGTGAACAGTTCTCAAAAGAACCATTTTGAAGAACAATTTAAAAATCTAAAAGAACCTTTTTCCACTATAAAGACCCTTTTCTATATTTGAAAGGTTCCATGCATGTTTAAGTTTCCTTATGGAACCATCTATATTTATAGAACCTTTATTTTTAAGAGTGTAGGAAACACCAGTACCTAAATATATAGAACCCTGGCAATCAAATGAAGATAGATTTTTCTGTTGTACCTTAAGTTGCAAATTAAAACAACTGCTTTATTCTGTAGTAAAACTGCAGGAGCCATGAATCCACTGTAAGAAATTCTCATTGAAAGTTTAAGAGAATCAAGTTGTGTTATTCGCATTCATCTACTTTATTTTTCCTATTCTGTTATCCACACAAGCATTACACTCTTAAAAATAAAAGCTCCAAAGGGGTGTTTTTGCAATGATGCCACAGATGAACCAAATTCTGGTTTCCCAAAGAATCTTTAGTGAACAGATCTTAAAAGAACCACTTTAAAGAACATTTTAAAAATCTAAAAAAAAAAAAAAAAAAACTTTTCTACATTTAAAAGATTCCATGCATGTTCAGGTTCCTTCTATATAAATATAGACCCGTTATTTTTAAGAGTTTAAGAAACACCAGTGCCTGAATGGGTAAGGCAAGTTCACTCATCACTCGAAACCTGTATGCGGTTATATTTTCTCTATATTTACTCAACCTCAAGTTGTTCCAGACTTGTATGACTGACTATCTCCTGCTAAACACAAAATATGTTTTGTTTTGTTTTGTTTTTTTGAAGAATGCTGGTATCTAAAACTTTGTCTGTCCTCACTGTCTTCCATAGTATGAAAAAAGTCAATGGGAACCAGCAACTATTTGGTTACCCTTATTCTTCAAAAGATATTAGTTTGAAACAACTTGAGGTTGAATAAATGACAACTTTTTATTTTTGGGTGAACTCTCTCTTTAATTCTCACTAAAAAAAAAAAATCTTGGATTTGCTGTAACTTTCAAAATCCACTGTATCGCATCACATCACATTTTATGCCAGCAACATCAAAAGCCACTGGTTTTCATGAACATGATCAAATGTAATTGTCAAAGATGATGCAATATTCGCTGCGGAGGCTTCATTAAGACTTGGGAGTCATATGCTGCTTTACTGACATGAAGTTGCATAAAAAATCTTTTTAATCATTTTTAGGTGAACTATCCCCTTAAGGAAACTGGCATGGTGAGACTTACAGGCCAACGGTAACAGCTCAAGTAGCAAATGGCTCTTGGTGGTGACCATGGCAGTGGCATAGCATTGATGGGCAGGACCGGATCACTTTACCAAAACCGGAATAGAATACCAATACGCATCCAAGTGCTCTGGCGTGAAAACTCAAGTTCATTTCCTGGGGGTCTTTTCAGAAACAGCTGTCTTCTATACCAGGCCTGGGAAAATAGGTGGTTTTGTCTTCTCAGCATGTCTTCATTGGAAACTCAAGTTGCCAGCTATTTATACAAGTGACTCTGAGATGGGGCAAGGACTAAAAAAGTCAAACTGAAGAAAGAACAAACTTTTTGGCATGAACCTGACTCCATATAAAGACTTACAGTACGGAATATTTGGGTGTGAAAATATAAGTATTTTCATTCTAAACTTTATCCCTGCTGGACGTCTTTGCCATTTCCTTTCTACAACGATAAAAGAAACTGCTTCTTTATCCTCAGTGGACTCTGCAGAAACCTGCTGAGTAAAGTTTCATGGATCTTATATTGGCCTATGGGGACCATGAGAAATTCAAACTATTCCATTCACTAAGGCCAGCTGGTGGATCTCAAGTCACTTCTGCAAGGTGGCGTCTAAACCAGCTGCTCATTTGGAAAGGCATGGGGACGCCTGTTTTGTGATGTTGAAGTTTACAGATCTATTTTTGCTTGTCTATTCCTCCTTTCAGTTTGAGAGACTCCGCAGTCTCAACGGAGGCCTGATTTTACAAGGGAAGAAGGGACAATGATAATTCTGAACGCCGCTCCTCAAGAACAAAGACAAGCCTCAAGAGGAATGTTTCTGGAAGTTAATCTTCTGGAAGGAACATGTGCACATTAGTGATACAGACCATTTTATTTAGCTTTCTCTCTGCGCTATAATTTGGTCGGTTCTCACAACATCCTCAATCCCTGGAGAACATGAGTGGTACAGGAGAAAAATTAAGCACTGAGCCCATAGTCATGGAAAATACTGAAAGTATTCCTTGTTTTCCATTAAGGTGCTTCAGTAATAAATTACTTGTGTAAGACACCATGCTTCCATTCACCTTGCTATAATATAAAAGCAACTATACATACAACCATTCAAACATCAAAGGTCAGTAGCACTTATTAAAAGTTTTTCTTATTTTATTTTATGAAGTCTCTAAATATATATATATAAATGAACTTTTTTCTGTGATGGCAAAGCTGAATTTTTAGCAGCCATTAGTCAAGTCCTAAACTACATAAAATCCTTTAAAATTATTCTATTATGCTTATTTGGTGCTTAAACATTTCTTATTAACTTATCAGATGTAGACTCTTATTAGTTGAGTTAAAAACCATTATTACGCTTAATATATTTGTGGAAATTATGAAGAGTAAGCTCAAAACAACATTTATTTAAATTAAAAATACAATTTTTTTCTTTTGTCAATTTAATGCATTTTTGCTGAATGAAACTATTAATTTAAACAAAATATGAAGAGTTTATTTGCAAAACAGATAACTCCGATAACTCAATTTGTTAAAAAAAAAATCATGTTTTTATGATGTTAACACGTTTTTATTGTTTTGTGTTTATTGTATAATTTATTTTACTTAATCAAAATAACCCAACTGCAGTTTGACTGAGATGAATTGAAATGCACAATGAAAAAACTTTTTGAAAATAGTTAAAAACGGAGTTATCCGTTTTTGCAAATGAACTCTTCATATATATTCACACACTTTCTTTACATATTACTCATTCCCACAACTAACGGCAGTTATTCTTAGAACTCTTCATCACTCAAATTCCAGACAAAGGTTGTTTAAGGTTGCGAGCGTTTGTAATAACGTCAATATCTGGAAGCTAAATGCAAAAGCCAGCGACATTAGACACCGAAGACTACAATAGAGGCTGCCATAAATGGCAATGTCTATAAAAAGATGTTTCTGAAAGTATGATTTAGTGATGAGGAAAATGAACTTCCTCATTATCTTCATCCGACCCACTTGAAGAAACAAACATGTTTGTTTGCTGTACCCTAACGCGCGCTTATTTTCCAACAAGTGAGACAGCTTTTTTTTTTTTTTTTTGTACGAAACGGCTGCTACCGGAAGGTCATGAGTCGAACTTCAAGCCAGTTGGCGAGGTGCAACATTGCAGCGAGTTGTCCATGAACACTGTTGTCCTTCCGGCCTCTCCCGCTTTGACTATGCAGCACACGCGTTGCAGTATTATGGGATTGGTGGAACGTTACGAAGACCAAAGAGCAGCTGCTTCCTCAGCCAATCAATACATTTTCTCTGGATCTGGGCAGGGTTAAAAATAGGAACTTCCCAGGCAAGTCTTTTTAAGGTCACCGGATGGGATCTTGCTGGTGGTGACTAAAGAAATCATGACGAATAAGCTACGCAAACATAAAATTATTTTTATATTCTCACATCTGTTTTGGTCAGTATGACTACCCATATGCGCTTTCAATTTGAAAACACAAAACACTATTTTGTCAATGTCGCCAAGTGACTTTACTGAATAATACATGCAATGTCTAAGTAGCATTACAATGACAGCAATGTAGCACAGTATGACATGCTTATAGACCGTCGCTGCTATATCGAGTCTTCTGACTGTGCCTGAGCAATTACTGCTATTGTTGGTTAAGGAACGACAGGGAAGCTGAAGGTTGAACGATGACTCACAATCCCAGCAGTTCCAGATGCATTTTAAACAGCACCAGAAACTCTTATTCTATTCAAAATCTGAAAGCATAATACCAAGATTGAAATTACCTGGGGAACAGTTACGAATTTATACATGTATAAATCGAGGATGTCAAGTAAATATATTATTTACTGGTAAAAAATGTGTATAAACTGCCATTATTCCAAAGCAAAATAGTTTTGTTTTAAAATCACTATGATTGAAATGCCCAGTACAGACTCACACATCAAGTGTGATAATAAATATTCATTTATACCCAGGAATACATCATCTGCTGATTTACACATGCAAGTAAACATTTCGACAAGACAATAAATATTCAACCATGCAGTGAAGTGATCAATTAGTTTCCAAACCAAAGCAACTGCCATTAAAGCAGGCGTGCTGTAGGGCATAGTCGTGTTTAGATTCCTGGGACTCACCCGTCTGCGACAGAAGGGCAGACTTTGAGCTATGATGTTGATGCTGAAGATCTTGAGGACCTTCTGAGGGGGAATAGGCTCCTTGGTGACATCCTTGGGGTCAGCCAGCTTCAGTGCCTGGCTCTCCGGGAGAGCCTGGGGAGCCTTTTCCTTGCCCGAGGACTTGGTCATCTTTCTCCTCGAGCTGGCTGACGAGAAACGCGGAATGGGGCAATGCCGCAGCATTGCCAACCCAGAGCTAGTAGGTCATATCCCAGTAGAGGCAAATTTGTGGGATTTGGTCAGTGGCAGAATCACTGAGTTTCTCCAGAAGCCAACTCACTAGAATGTTTCTGAGTTAAGAGACACAACGGCTCTAAGTGTCCAACACCAAGCTCGCTGCCCTGGATTGCGGCCCCTTTTAAAATATCAGAGGGTCTGATGTCACCAGTGAGTCTTGGGCCCAGTGGCAGCTGTCCTGTACTGGACTACCCCCACCTAAGCACATGAGCACAGGAATCTACTCCCCTAGCCCAGCATGGAGCAATGTAGCCTCTGAGATTCACATCAGAGATAAACATATTTCTTTACATATAAACTTTTACAGTAAAACATCAAGTTTGCTTAAATTAGAACTTCTACTTGAATATACACCGGGGCTAACGGACTGCTAACGGATGGCATTATTAACAGAGACGGAATTACTAACGAAGTTACTGTCACTGATTTAAAATGGCCAGTTGACTGACAGCGGTCATGCTTACATTTTAAAGGCTTGTAAACCAGAGTTTCCCACGTAATTCTGCATTAAGCAGCAGAGATGCCTAAATCCTCCTCTCATAATAGTCATAAACAAGCATATGATTTAAGTTTCATAATCCACTAGTACACAAAACATCACAGCTGAAAGTAGTAACTTGCAGTTCAGTGAATCAGATGTTGATTCTACTCTAAGTGATTCAATGAGTTCATTCAGCGAAAGATTCACCAGACTGATATGAACTTCAGAGTTTGAACCAGTAACAAGCATTGGTTCATAAATCAATGTATGTTTGTGTTTAACCCACAATGACAACACACTGTGACATCTTGCCATGATTTTGTGAAATTCACATAGACTGCATCTGAAATTATTTTTTGTTGTTGAACAACTACTTTGTGACTATTAAAAAAAAAATCATGTTCTAATCAATTAATTAATTTCGTTGACGAATAATTTGTCATTATTTTTGAATGACAAAAACGATGACGAAAATGACAATTTTTGTCAACTAATAAAACAAGATAAATTGTTGAACAGTGCTTTGATCTCATATAACCTAATGTAACGGCCTGCAATAACAAAGTTTGCAGCATTGTTATAATACTATAAAGGTGTTTTAAGACAGCCAGTGTTGTGAATAAAATTTATCCAAAAGTAAACAGCCTATTTTTTTTTATCAATATATTTATTATTTTTGCATCCAAAAGTTCTGTCTTATCACCTTCATTTTGTTACATATCCAAAGAAGAGGCTAAATGTGTCAGTCAGTTACTTTTTCATACAGTTAATTAAACTGTGAATAAAAAATGGTCTATCATCTTATTTTGTGTCTGATATATTTATTTGTATTATAAAAATTGCACAATAATTGTAATTGTACAATAGTAATATAATTGCTTGACATTTTCAAAAGCTAAAGAGATTACCTTGTTTTTTTATTGGTTAAAATATGCATATTTTAACCAACTGTAAAAAATGAATAATCCCACAAAGCCTACTGATTAACTGGTAAAATAACTGATGATTAGTCAACTAATCACTCTAAATAATTGTTAGATTAATCAATTTGCAAAATAATAATTTGTTGCAGCTCTAGAAAATACTGCTGTAAATTATCACAAGACTACAAAACTACTTTGCTTTTTATGCAATAATGAATGCTGCACAGCCAAGCCCACTTCATTGATTCAGTGGAGAAAAGAATACTTAGGTTTTGGGGTTTGAGAGTCTGAGTGTCAATTTAAAATAAAACGATCCACATCAATATCTGCATTTTAGGAGCCCTAAAGCATTTCTGTTCTAAGGCCTAAATTTCAACAATTTCTCTAGTACAATGTGCATTTGTGGAATATAAAGTGGTCCTAAGACAGAGGGTTTATTAGAGTCAAATTGACCCGAGAGGGCCGATCTCATTTTTAGCCCTGCCCTGGAAACCCAAAAGCTTTGGGTCTCTCACTTCATACAGACCCACATAAGCCTTCCCCTAATCTCATGGCGCACAACTATGTGCCGTATGTGCAGTGCTGAGCTTCGGCCTGTTAGCATGACTGGCACAAGGTAATTGCTGGGAATGCCAGAAATGTGAGGGATTTAACCCTGGCTCCTGCAGAATGTCAGGCACAGCCTTCTGTTAGGAGGAATCCTTTATTCTGCATGCCCGTCTCTTTTTAAATATAGCCTCTCTAGGGCAGTTGGGGGAAGAAACTAGGGTCTGGAAAGCGAGAAAAGGGAATTTTCATTTAGGAGATCAAAAACAGATCAAACCACAACTTTACTCCAAGGAAAACAAGGGCTACTTCTGAAAAAATAAAACCAAACTGAAAATTATTAACAGAACGTCCCCTAAAAGTCTAAATCAAGTATAAAGATACACTACCAGTCAAAAGTTTTTGAACCGTAAGATCTTGAATGTGTTTTAAATAATTCTCTTCTGCTAACCAAGCCTGCATTTATTTGATACAAAATACAGCAAAAGTAGTATTATTGTGAAATATTTTTACCATTTACAATAACTGCTTTCTATTTGAATATATTTTAAAATATAATTTATTCCTGTGATCAAAGCTACATTTTCAGCATCATTATTATCAAGGATCTTCAGTGTCACAAGATTCTTTAGAAATCATTCTAATATGCTGATTTGCTGCTCAAGAATAGGGATGCACCGGTTGACCGGCCATAAATCGGAACCGGCCGGTTTTTGCACCTAACACGCGTTTTTGTTTTTATCCCGGCCGGTTTTTTTCCGGAAGTGTGCACGTGGGCCGCGGCATTCGATTCATTCAGAAACATAATTCATACACTTCATGAATCATTCATTCATTCACAAAGAGCCGCTTTTGGGGCCGTTCACATGTCGCGCCTAAAAACGCGTGGAAAACGCTAGGCGCGCTGCTTTCTTCCTTGTCAACAAAGCGCTCGGGCGCTTGCGCTCCGGAAGCGTCTGCCGTTTCTAAGCAACCATCAGCTGCGCTCTAGCTCCAAGCTGCGGTGCGCTTGCTGCATTCTGAAAAGTTGAGATGTTTTTATCTCGATGCGGCGCGGACGCGCCTGGAAAAAACGAGCGCGTCGCTTCCAATATGCGCGCGCAAGCCGCGCGTCTCCATTTGAAATAACGAACTTGCGCGCGCAAAAGACGCTTCATGTGAACGGCCCCTTACTGTGCTCGCTGAAGTTGCGCGAGCGTACCTGTCCGCGCCCTGCACAAGCCTGGACAGCGAACGTTTGTTCAGCTCAGCTTCTCACGTGATAGATGAAAACAGAAACTGACTCACAGTGACAAAGCTGAGATGCTTCTTTTTGTAAAAACAAAAAAACAAAAAAAACAAGCATCTACTTTTGAAAAGCCAAAAATAAAAGTCTGTTCTGTTAAGAATGATTATTATTATTATTTTACATTAGAATGCCTGTTGGCTTACTGTTTTACTTTACTAAAAGCACATGTTTTACTTATTAAACTGTATTTAATTAAATATTTTTTTATTTATTTAATTTCAGATGTCAGATGCTATTGTTTCAATAGCCAAAGCCAGTTTGGTCTGTTAAATACTTAATAAACATGCTGTTTATGTTGTTTACTTGCATAACTTCTTGTTTTTGAAAAAAATCGGAAATCGGTATCGGAATCGGCCAGCTTGCTTGTAAAAAATCGGTATCGGAATCGGCCATGAAAAATCATGATCGGTGCATCCCTACTCAAGAAACAATTTTTATTATTATTGTCACTATTTAAAATAGTTGAGTATTTTTTTTAGGATTTGTTGATAAAGAGAAAGATCGAACATTTATCTGAAATTAAAAGCTTTTGTAACATTATACACTATACCATTCAAAGGCTTGGTGTCAGTATAGTAAAGAAATTATAGAACTTAATACTTTTATTTAGCAAGGATGCTTTAATCAAAAGTGACGATAAAGACCGTTATCTCACATCTATATCAAATAAATGCTAAAAAAAAAAAAAAAAAAAAAAATCTACTCAGCTGTTTTTAACATAATAATAAATGTTTTTTGAACAGCAAATCTGAATATTTTCTGAAGGATCATGTGAGTAATGATGCTAAAAATATCTGCTTTAAAATCACAGAAATACAATTACATTTAAAATACATTAAACAGAAAACAGCTA
This sequence comes from Garra rufa, assembly GCF_049309525.1. Lineage (NCBI taxonomy): Eukaryota > Metazoa > Chordata > Actinopteri > Cypriniformes > Cyprinidae > Garra > Garra rufa. Next base: position 33,323,485 of record NC_133366.1, on the reverse strand, counting down.
TTTAAAATAGTAAAAATATTTAAAATGTTTAATGTTTTTGTGGTACTTTCATTCAAATAAAAAGGCTTGGTAAGCAGAAGAGACTTTTAAAAAAATATTAAAAATCTTCAGTGTTCAAAAACTTTTGACTGGTAGTGTAGATCAATAACTTCTTGTATCCTGTAAGTTAAAGTTAATGACAAGCACCAATGCCTGATGTTACTGACGTCACCATATTTGATTTTGGCAATGTGTACTTGGAGTTGAACAATCACCTGATTTGACTTGAGACCAAATGATTGAGACCACTTAAATTTTGCTGTGTTCACCATACAAAGTGATAGTCACTTCAGAAGAAAATGTACAATACTACCTTTGATATTGTTCGATCTTAAAACTCTACTAACTGCTACTGTATGAACCAACAACAGCTGATATATTTTGTGTTTCTTGAAAGAACATGGAGGTCAAATACATTTTCATTTTTAGTTGAAATATTGAGGTAAACACAAGCTTGCCTTATTCACTGTTCTATTATACCTACAGTCATGGGCGACATTTGACTCTTGAGTCAGGGGGGGCAAGAAAAAAAAAATCAGATGTAAGCATTAAAACAGTGCCCTAGGGTATTGCAGCACATCAAAGCAGTCAATTAAAGCGCTGCACTTCAGCCCGGGCCGATGGGCCCTGACTTTTTTTTACACCCCAGGGCTACGGCTTCGGGCCAATTTTCACGTCATAGTTCAGACCCGGGCCGGCATCGGGCCTGTTTTAGGCTTCTCCTTATTTTCATAATTTAGACATCCATCAATTATGGTGAAGAAAAAAAATGCCGCGCTGGTGGAAACAACACGAAACTTCACTTTCGCTTTCACTTTTGAGACCGACTCAGACACCGTTTAGTGTGCTTTAGCGCAGCTGAATCCACGTTCAAGCGCACACAATAGGCTAAAACTCGCCCCAAGCACCGGCAAAAATAAATAACAATGAATGTGTCGAGGAAAGAGTACGGACATAAATGAATTATTTATTAATTAATTTGTGTATTCTGAGTCAGTGTCGCAAAGATCCTGACTCGCAATCTCCTTTTTGGACGCGCCTTTAGAGAGAAATTCATCTTTATGGATTACATGAAAGAGTTTGTGCTTTTGATTTGTTTTATTTCGTTAAGTAATAATTTAAAGCTTTCTATAAATGTATTTATTATGTCTGTGAGGCATGCATTTCGCTTCATTTTGTTAAGCACTCCTGTTCAAGAACCAGACGGCAGAAAGCACATAATTTTTGTTTTCCTTGTTTTATAAAAATGCTGTAACGTTTTTTTCGATGTATTACTCGTACTTTGTGAGCAAAAATGACGGATAATTTTAAATTGCTCTCAATGAAAAAAATGCAATGATCGCGCTGGTGCCTCGATGTCCTGCAAACTTTAGCTTCCACTTTCTGCACAAACTATGCGCATATAGCGCACATTTATTTGTAACGTTTAAACTACCATTGTTTTATACTTGAACTGTTTTATATCTATAGATTTCATTTTAGGCAATTGTGATGATTTGAGAAGGCAAACTGATCAAACAGACTATGATCAGTCTTCCGCTGGGCGCTGTTCGGTAAATATATATATATATTTAACGAATAAAAAATGCTCCAAGCGTTTTTCTAAATTAGCTACACTGTTATCCCTGAAATTGTTTTAATTCAAAAGCCTTGGATACAATTAACATAAAAAACATAGTTTTTGCCCAATTATTCCATGTGTTTAGTTTGTTGAACGATTTGCATTATATTTTTCATTCTATTGAATTGTTTCAATTGAATGTACTTAACAGAGCTTATTCTAGTCCGTTGTCAAAGCAACGCTATCCAAGGAAGATTTTGATTGGCTCTTTGAACTGACGTCACATGGATGGAGCGCACATTTTATCAAGGTCTGGTTACTGTAAGTAGCACTTTACTTTTTGTCTCAAACAGCTAATAGATTATCAATCATTACTAAATGAAAGGTAAAACAGTTAGCAAATAAAACTAAATGCAAGTTTAGGCGGAGTTCACGAGTTATTTTTCGCCACGTTATTATTATAGCGATCAGTCACATCGCCACAGGCATATAAGTTAACGTTATACATTTCTATGCAACGACATGCTTTATGCCGTCGTCACATCTAAAAATACTTTTGTCCAGTAATCCTTATTAAACAAAGTGTCGTTTTTTTGGATAAACAATATATTTTAAGAGGGTGTTTGTGCACCATAGCGGTTTTCCTAATCACAAATGTTCAACCTATAACTTTAACACAAATAGCTAAACTTTATCACTGACCTATTCGAGTTTTTTTTACATGTCTTTGTGAGTTAAGTATTAAACACACTAGCCTAGTTTGAAACTTCCTTTGCAAGTGAGAAATACTTATCCATGTCAGTTAGCAGTGTTAGTTTTAGAAGAAAAAAAAAAATCCAACCTCGTGCTCAGCGTGATATTAGTTATTAGGCCTTTATTTCGCATAATTCGATTATATTGTACCATGACATGCTAGATAAATAAATAACTTGATGGTACTTTACTTGTTTTGGCTAGATGCTTTTAAGAAATTTGCAGATAACAGATCAAATGATGTAAATGTACCTAAAAACGATCTAATGTGGATTTTTGTAACTTGCAGATTCCAAGAAGTTCAAAGCAACTAGAATCAGAATGAGCTGGAAATGTAAGTATTGCATATTCACTTGTGACAAAAGGGGATACTTGCTAAAACACTACAGAATTAAACATGGGAGCTATGCAAGAAGCCAGCCATTTCCATGCCTACATCAGGAATGTTTATGTACTTTTAAGTCTTTCAATAGCCTTAAAATACACTTATCTCGTTTTCATCCAGTAACTGAACAACAAAAGTCAGAGGGGATAATTAAAGCCAAGTTTCGCTGTCAGCTTTGTGATTTTCTTGAGCCTTGTCAGATTACTGAATATTTTGCCCACCTTCGACGTAGACATCTCAAAGACCACCAAAAAGTTAAGTGTCCATTTCAAGGCTGTAGCTTTGAAAGCAATGTATGTTCCACATTCAGTGCACACAGAAGTAAGCATCACCAAGGCCAAAATGAGAGAATGTTTAAACCAGAGTTAATGGTAACAATAGAAAGTAATGACAATGAAGATGACACTGTAAATGAGCCTCAAGAGTGTGCTGTGCTGGAGATGCTTCCAGATGAATTGGGGCAAGATGATTTTAGTGCAGAACCAAGCGAAACACAATCTCAAGAGTTAGAAAAGCAGTTGGAATATAATTTAGCTGCTCTTTTTTTAAAAATGCAAACAATCCTTCACATACCAGAGAGCTCTGTTCAGGAGGTGATTCAGCAGCTTTGCCAAATAGTTCAGTTGTCCCAGCCGCTTTTGCAAAACAATGTGAAAGCTGTTCTTCAAAAACACTTTGGACATGTAGATGAGTCAGTTGTGAAAGAGCTGGTTGAGACATTGCAAAGAGTGACATATTGTCCAAATCATGTGGAAAAAATGGATGTCTTGCAACCAGTAAAAGAAGAGCATCTTATGTAATGTGCAATTTTCCTCTGGTAATGCCTGTTGAGTTTGTTGTTGAGAAAGGAAGAAAAACAGTAGCATATGTTCCCCTCATACAGATGCTACAAAAATTATTGAACAAAAAAGACATTTTGGATAAGGCTATGTCGAAACATGAACATAAACCACATGAATATAGGACATGTACTGATGGCTCAGGCTTTAGAGAGAATGCCCTTCTTAGTTGCAGTGAATTTACAATCGCTTTGGGTCTGTACATTGATGATTTCGAAGTTGCTAACCCTTTAGGAACATCTAAGAGAAAACATAAAATGTGTGCACTTTACTGGGTTATTGCAAACTTGCATGGAAAATACAAATCCACACTAAACTCAATTCAGCTTGCTCTCTTGTGCAACACTGAAACAGTTAAAGAGTGTGGTTATGAAAGAGTTCTGTACCCACTTCTTTGTGATTTAGCTACTCTTGAAAAGCATGGGGTTTACATTGAGCATCTTGGAAGAAGTGTTAAAGGAACGGTGCTCTATGTGTCAGCAGATAACCTTGGTGCTCACTCTCTTGCAGGATTTTCTGAAAGCTTCATCGTAGACAAGTTTTGCAGATTTTGCATGGCATCCAGGACTGACACACAACACCAAGAGGTACGATCTGGTACATTTCAACTTAGAGGGAGAGAAACACACAACAGGCAGGTGCAACAATCATTGCAGGACCCACATTCATGTAGAAGCACAGGTGTGAGAGGACAGTGCCCACTCACAGCTAATTTGGAGCATTTTCATGTCATTGGTGGTTATCCCCCTGATATACTCCATGATGTCTTTGAGGGAGTAGTCCCAGTGGAGTTGTCTCTTTGCCTCAAAGACCTGATAGCAAAGAAATACTTCACCTTAGATGTGTTGAATGAAGCTATCAAATCATTTCCTTATACATTCGCTGACAAAACTGATCAGCCTCAGCTGATTTCAAAGGCCTTCTCAACCAAGGGGACAATTGGGGGGAATGGCCATGAGAATTGGTGTCTAATTAGGCTTCTTCCTCTGCTTATTGGCCATTACATTCCCGAGGGTGACAACACATGGGAAGTACTAATGCTCCTCAAGGACGTTGTTGCATTAATTGTGGCACCTCAGTTTACTGATGAGTCATTATACATTCTTGAGTATAAAGTGGCAGAGCATAGGACCCTTCTGCAGTCAACCTTCCCTGACTTTAAACTACGACCAAAACACCACTACATTGAACACTACACTGAACTGATTAGGGTACATGGCCCACTTACTGAAGTCTGGACAATGCGTTTTGAAGCCAAACACAAGTTCTTCAAAAAGGTTATACGTGATGCCCAGAACTTCAAGAATGTTGCCATGACACTTGCACTGAAACATCAGAGGGCTCTTAGCCATCAGTTAGACTGCAGTTCTTTTTTCAAGCTGGGAGTGGAAATGGCTAAGGTTACACAAGTGTTAGTTAACACTTTCCCAGAGAACATTCAGAGAGCTCTTGGTCAAAAACTCCCTCAAACACAAACACTTCTTGTTGCACCATCTGTCTGCATTAATGGGATTGATTATAAGACAGACATGATACTTTCATCTGGGTCATGTTCTGGGCTACCTGATTTTAAGCAAATTACCCACATTGTTACAGTGAACACAGAGGTACTTTTTGTGTGCAAAGTCATGACATCATGGTACTTTGAGCACCTTCGTTCTTATGAGCTTTGCTGTCCAGATATGCCATCTTTTTGCGTGCTTCAACTTGGAGATCTGAATGATATCATTCCCCTGTCAGCCTATAGTGTACATGGTAAACTGATGGTGACATTGAAGCGTATTATTCTTTGCTAAATTGACTCTTCTGTACTTTCCTTCCAGATGGCTTTTCAAGAAACCATGATTTTACGAGTTATTCTTACAGAAGCTGATATTAGAAAAGTCACACTGACTTCAAAGCCATGCTCAGTTGAAGATCTGATTGGTTGTCTCAAAAACACTCTGGGACTGGACTATAATTTTACTTTACAGTTTCGAGATCCCGAGTTTGATAATGAACTTTGCAATTTAACTGATTTGTCAGAGCTCCCTCAGAAGCCAACAGTGAAAATCATTCCTGTGATTCAGTTGGTGTCATTGTCATCAGAAGAAATAGAGGCATCAAGTGAAATATCGAGTGATGCTCCAAGTACAGCAGATACAGTACTGACCACCGTATCACCTCAAGAAAACAGAATGCCATGGCCTAATATCTTTTTGACTCCAAAATTCTCTGTCGATGTTGAATATAGGCTGCGTCAAGCAAATTTAATCTACTTGAAGGACGGAACACACCTAAAAATGACAAAAGAATTGAAGCATGACATTCTTCAGAAACTTGCTGAGACCATATACTCCTTCAAAGCATACCCAACTTCTGATGATTTGAGAGATGTTGCAAAGGCATTGGTGAATACTCACCCCTGTCTTCAAGAGCCAGGATCGCCTTCTGGATACTGTGGGTGGACACACAGTTTGAAAGATAAAATGGGAAATTACAGATCCAAAATGAGAAGTCTTGGACACACAGACGTTATGGTCAATGCAGGCAAAAGAGGAAGATACTCCACCAGCAGTGATCCGCCTAACAAAAACATTAAGAAACCAAAGAAAGGGGAGGTCAACTACCTACCTAACCTTCCAAGTGGTCATGATGTTTCCAGTCTTGAATTGCTCAGACAGCAATTGGTGGATGAAATAAAGAAAAAAAAACCTGATGCAGTCTTTATCAATCAGAAGATGGACATGACTCTGTCTTTAAGAAGACAGGATGTTGTGGTCAACAAACCTCCCATAAGCCAGATACTTCAGCGTTGGCCAGCACTTTTTAGAGAAAGTCAGGTAAACTGAAATGCCTATGTTTTAAATTTGCAATGATATGAGTATTAATAAAACATGATAACATGTTAATTTGGTAGTTGTTCAATTTTGACAGTTCCCTGATGTTATTAGCATTCCCTAATGCTTTTTGTTTAACTACTTCAGGTGTATCAAGAATTCAACCGGGTGGTTGGGAAGAACCTTCAACAAGAATTCTATGGGTCTCTTGACCGTCACTGTCCACAGCTGATTCAGATCTTCAGGTCCAAGAAAGGTCTTACCGGGCAGATTTTGAGCAACCTTCTGCAAGAATCAAAGGTTTGTACATTGAAATAGATGTCATTGTCTGCAGAATTTTGAAAAGCAGCCTGATATGATTACTTTCAGACTTTTCAGTAACAGAGGAAATAGTGATAAATGAAAATTGCCTTCTACTCATTTTGGTAAATATACAATGTTGTCTCTTTAACCTCAGACCTCTGATCTCACTGGCATGCGATGTGTTGCCATCAGAGGGCTTCCAGTGCTTCTTGGTGATGACCCAACTGAGTTCTTCAAAGCATGCTCTGTAAGTATTATTAATACATTTTTACTGCCATTGTTTTATTGTTTTATTTTTCTTAATGTGTATTTATGTTAGTAAGAACAATAAAGAAATCATCCAAAACAATGTCATATTTTATTAAAAGGATAAATGAAATAAGGAGCGAGGAAATGGTAGTTTGTTATTTGCCCTGACACTTGTCATGTAAAAACTATTTTAATTAAAAATTTTAATATTTTATTGAAAACTGAATACATTTGGGTACATACACAAAGAATTATGCTTGCATACAACTAAACAAAAACATTCACTAAAATATCTAGAAACTGTACACTGCTAACATTTATTTTTGTAATCTATATATAATTATCAGGATTCTGATGATGGAGACCTGTATAAGCATGTGCCAGTTGGAATCCTAAACCGAGAAAGTGAAGATGTAGCTCTGCAACCTCTGTCCTTCCGTCTCCACCCATCCTCAGTGGGAATCATCTTGGAGGGAAATGTTGTGATGGACAATTTGGACAACTTACCCCAGGCCATGTGTCTTCTGTTTGGTTTAACTTATGCACTGCACCTAGACTACCCAAAGTGCATGGGCAACACGTTCCTTTTCATTCAACAAGTTCTTCTAGGTTTGGGTAAGAAGGAGTTGAAGGGCAAGATTCTGGCTGTTACAAATCAGCTTGCAATGTAAACAGGTAAATTATTGTTTCTTCTGGCTCTCTTTCATGTAAGTTAAAAATCTTTCCCAGATGTTCCTTAAAGTATGCCTTAGTGTTTTGGAAAATGTTCATGGGAATGTTTAATTAAAGTTTCAAAATGGAGTAATTAAGACAATTGTTTTGTCACTCTTTGAAAACTTATTTTGCTAATTGCTATTTCAAATAAATTGTGAAGTAAATCCTCCTTTGTCCTCATTTGTAATGCAGGTACATTTTCATTAAATCATTTATTGCTATATAGTTTAAATTAAATGTTTGGGTTCTGTCACAACATTCACCCCTGTTTTAAGCCTGTACAGGTTGATTGAACTAAAAAAAGTTATGGAAACTCGTTGCCCTAAAAAAGCTAATTTTGTCTCGTAGAAAAAACAAAACATTTTAAGTTTAATGTACCTATGATTTCAACAGCATTTAATGAAAAACATTTAGTTCAATGTACTAAATATTTTTAATTACATTCTTTTGAAATCTTAAGTACATTAAACTTAAAATGTTTTGTTTTTTCTACGAGACAAAATTAGCTTTTTTAGGGCAACGAGTTTCCATAACTTTTTTTAGTTCAATCAACCTGTACAGGCTTACAGTGTAAATAAAAAACGAAACTAAATATAAACATTTTGCCATTACATACAAAACTGAACTATTTTATAGCTGAAACAGTAAGTTGTTTAGGGAGAAGGGGAAAATATATTTTTATCCCGTCTATTGCTTCACCATTATTTCGAGAATAAACCCAGCGTAAATATGCAAATGTCACTCCCAAAACATATCAGCTTGCATGTGCCGAAAAACGAAAGTTTCATACAAATTCTAAATGGATTATAGCCTGGAAAGTGCAAAGCACGCTCCCCTTATTATCACTAAAATTTCATAGAGATCTAACAAAATTCCGTTTTAATTAATAAAGCTCTCTAAACTACACAATTAATATTTTATTTACATCGCGTCTACACTCAAGATGATTCACGAGCGCACAAAACGGCACTTAATAACCGATCTGGGCTGCGTTCTCCGATAACGTTGTCTCTTAGCGTGCTACGAAGACTCAAAAGGTACACCTTAACTACAGGTATACCTTTCCTACGTGTGTTCTCCAAACTATACCTTAGGATATTGCTTAAGGTAAACCTTCTTAAGTGCGACCTTAGCAGGTGCTGTCCATGGTGGAGGTGCTGAATAGGTTGATATCGATGCCTCGGTGATCGATTGTGCGCTCTTTCCTTCACAGCGGTATAGGTAAAGTATTGAGAAAACAATGTTTTTTTTCCATAAAGAAGCGTTTTAGAAATAGTACAAACTGCATTTATCGGGGCTCATTGAAATATGTACATGCAGAAATACATGTGTATGTGTTTCAACTTATTCTCATCATTTTGCGTACGAATAACACGACTTTGCAATTAACTTCAATGGAGAGAGGATGCGTATAAATACCACGCATCATCTTTTATATAGATGATATAAAAGATGATGCGTGGTATTTGTATGCATCCTCTCTCCATTGAAGTTAATGGGAAGGATTGGCGTATCATATGCACGCAAAATTGGACTTTGGCGTATGCATTACACACTATTACTCTCCGCGCACGGCGCCGTCTTTGATTTAAAACAAGTGCACTGTCTCGCTGCCATAGCTATAAAGTTTGTGTAAACTCATCTTTCTTTATATAGACTCATAGCCTTTTCTGTCAAATGGTTCGCCCGCTGATGTGCCTCGAAATAGTAATTAAAAAAAGCTAACAACCATGGAAACTTTATTAATGAAAACACTTCCATACACTGGCCAGAGGAGAACTGGTCCCCCGACTGAGCCTGGTTTCTCTCAAGGTTTTTTCTCCATTTCTGTCACCTGTGGAGTTTTGGTTCCTTGCCGCTGTCGCCTCTGGCTTGCTTAGTTGGGGACACTTTCCAGCCATATCGTATACTATTTGAACTGAACTGGATGATGATATCACTGAACTCATTGATGAACTGCCTTTTACTGAAAATTGATTGTTTACAATAATGCGTTACTTACACACTATTGTTCTGTTTAAATACTGTGCAGTTGCTTTGACACAATCTGTATTGTTAAAAGCGCTATATAAATAAAGGTGACTTATAACAACTTAAGTATTTTATGTGTAAAATTTTAAAGTAAAGTAAAAAATGCAATTTTAATACTAAATCAGATTTTATATTAAATGTTCATATAAAATTTTCTATTTGTAATTAAACTGCGATGTAAAAAAGCTTTTTGCGTGGTGCCCACTAGCGGTATGAACCGTCAGCAGCGGTAAGGTATAGCTAAGAGCGCTCCAGACCAACCTTACGAACGTATGACTTACAGAAGGTATACTTAACAAAGAAGGTTTCTGAAAACACATATTAACGATAAGGTACTTCTTAAGGTACAACTTAAGAACGACGTAGCGTTAAGGTGGTTTCGGAGAACCCAGCCCAGGCGCTTTCAGCAGTGAGTGAATTCTGACAAGACTGTTCGGAAACAACAGATATGTCTGTGATTGGCTACATTGCTCAACGCTGCAAAAACACGTTGGATAGTTTGCCAGATCTTCAATTGCTTTGCTTTCGTTTGAGGGTTATATAGCACCGTCTAGTTCCCAAGTACAACCGAGCCTAAGCTTGGCTAAAGCATATGCAGCGGGGCTGTCGAGGATTCCATGACTAACCACAGGGGGGGCAACTGCCCCCCCTTGCCCCCCCCCCTAATGTCACCCATGCCTACAGTGAAGAAGACAGACAGACAGACAGACACACATGCTCTGACACACTTTCACTTCAGCCGCCTGAAGCGAACACGAGGCGTTTCTTAAGGTCATGGGGTCGTCTTGAAAAGCAGACTGCACTCAAACAACCATGTTAAAAGACCCAATTCTCCATACACTTGCAAATAGTACATCAAGACTAGAGATGCACCGATTGATCGGTTAGTGATCGGAATCGGACGATTTTTTGCATGATCGGCCCGGATTTCTCCTCTTGCCGATTCCTAGCCGATCCTTTTATTACCAGCGGCGCATGCAATCGTCACAGCCACGCGCACGCTCACAGTCGCGTGTAAACATGTCTTTGGTGTGAGTGAAGATGACACAGATCGCAGTTTGTAACATTTATAAGGCCAAAATACAACGTGAGGGAACAACCACGAACCACACGCGTGTTTGGACATGTGGTAGATCGCGCCCCCCACTCTGCATATTTTGCATGTCTCTCTTAGTTAACACACCTGATTCAGATAACCCGCTTGTTAGAAGTAATCTTCGTGAATGAACTGTGTTCCGATTGACATGGTACCTGCCCAGTGTTCATTGCTCCCTACTCCCTGAGCAGGGGATATCCATTGACATTTACTACACTTTCATTCATTCACATACAGTCGTGGCCAAAAGTTGTGAGAATTACATAAATATTGGAAATTGGAAAAGTTGCTGCTTAAGTTTTTATAATAGCAATTTGCATATACTCCAGAATGTTATGAAGAGTGATCAGATGAATTGCATAGTCCTTCTTTGCCATGAAAATTAACTTAATCCCCAAAAAATTTCCACTGCATTGATAAGAAGGCTTCAGGGCGTTCAAGAAAGTCCAGCAAGCACCAGGATCGTCTCCTAAAGAGGATTCAGCTGCGGGATCGGAGTGCCACCAGTGCAGAGCTTGCTCAGGAATGGCAGCAGGCAGGTGTGAGCGCATCTGCACGCACAGTGAGGCCAAGACTTTTGGAAGATGGCCTGGTGTCAAGAAGGGCAGCAAAGAAGCCACTTCTCTCCAAAAAAAAAACATCCGGGACAGATTTATCTTCTGCAAAAAGTATGGCGAATGGACTGCTGAGGTCTGAGGCAAAGTCATATTGTCCGACGAAGCCTCTTTCCGATTGTTTGGGGCATCTGGAAAAAGGCTTGTCCGGAGTTGTCATGCCAACAGTAAAGCATCCTGAGACCATTCATGTGTGGGGTTGCTTCTCATCCAAGGGAGTGGGCTCACTCACAATGTTGCCCAAAAACACAGCCATGAATAAAGAATGGTACCAAAACACCCTCCAACAGCAACTTCTTCCAACAATCCAACAACAGTTTGGTGAAGAATAATGCATTTTCCAGCACGATGGAGCACCGTGCCATAAGGCAAAAGTGATAACTAAGTGGCTCGGGGACCAAAACGTTGATATTTTGGGTCCATGGCCTGAAAACTCCCCAAATCTTAAAACTTGTGGTCAAACCTCAAGAGGCGGGTGGACAAACAAAAACCCACTAATTCTGACAAACTCCAAGAAGTGATTATGAAAGAATGGGTTGCTATCAGTCAGGATTTGGCCCAGAAGTTGATTGAGAGCATGCCCAGTCGAATTGAAGAGGTCCTGAAAAAGAAGGGCCAACACTGCAAATACTGACTCTTTGCATAAATGTCATGTAATTGTCGATAAAAGCCTTTGAAACGTATGAAGTGCTTGTAATTATATATCAGTACATCACAGAAACAACTGAAACAAAGATCTAAAAGCAGTTTAGCAGCAAACTTTGTGAAAACTGATATTTGTGTCATTCTCTAAACTTTTGGCCACGACTGTATTTGCGCTATGCCACCGCATACAGCATCTTCACACACTAATAGTTCGAAGCGGGCATATATGTTCCATTTGAAGGTAATTTAAGCGTGCGCGACGTGAATTTAATTTGTATTTATTTACAGATGCATTTATGTTACACTTCTCTAGTAAGTTTCATCTGTGTGTGAAGACGCTGTATGCGGTGGCGTAGCGCAAATATGTGAATGAATGTTACGAAGTGTAGTTCCGCTGGATTAACTGGTGACAAGGCAGAAATGCTTCTCTTTATCAAGAAAAATTTGCTATTAATGCTCAAGTAATAGCATTCAGTACTAGCATTGGTATTTATACCTGTTTGAAGACACAGTGCACTTTTTGTTAATAAAGTTATTGTTGTGAGATGATCCTGTAATTAATGTTTTTAAAAAAAATCCATATAAAATTAATTGAAGAATGTCTTTGTTTTATTTTATAGTTTAAGGCTCAGAGCACTTTATTTTGTTAAAGTTATTCTAATATGAGAAGATGATGTAATGTTTATACATTTCTTTTATTATAAAATAAAAAAAAAACATTGAGGAAAAGATTTTTGCTAGTATAACTATATACTATGATCACACTTACTGAAAAATCGGAATCGGCCAAGAAAATTGCAATCGGTGCATCTCTAATCAAGACACACACAGAGCCTAAGTTTTCCTTCACTGCACTGATGAATCGACACAGCCGGACAGCCAGTAATTCACAACACTTTACATTACGCCTGAATGGCACCACACTCATGACAGAGGCAAATGCTGCTCCCTTGACAGTGTGACAGTCCATCTTTACAATCGTGTGCAAGAATTGGTTAAACTAATGAGATCTGCTCTTAACTGACTGAAAACACTGACACTGTAACATTAAAAAAAGGATATGCAGATTGATTTGAATGGGATTTGGATAACAAATTGGGTGGCAAATAAAGTCATTTTGCTGCAAACTGTCCACTCGCCTACTACTCAAAGTACCAGACAAAAGAAACCATACACATTCTTCTTCTTCTACTGCACCAAAACAAAATAATAAAGTATCAGAGACTATTGTGTGTGAGAGCATGACACTACACACAGCATAACTACATAGTGTTCAAATGCAGATAGGGCCGAAAGTCTGCAGTCCACTCATTTGAGAGTAAAACAACCAAATGAGCGATTAAAATTTCAAATGCTCATGAATCATTTATGTTTAAGCTGCTTGAGGGAAAAAGTTTCCCTCACAAGGTTCTTCAGGGACAAAGTTTTATGACAATAGCACATTTAGTACAAAAGGCAATCCTCCGGTGAAGCTCTAAAACGAGAGTTTTCCACATGGACAGCTTGCAAGGGCATTTGAACACTTATTCATAAAACTGCTGTAAGTTGTCAAAGATCTAATAATAGTTCGAGCAGCATTTGCATAGAATCCCATTCTTCCTACAGTTTTTAATAAGAGCAAAGCAAAAAGTTGCATATTTTCATTAAATATCAGACATCCCCCACAAATCAAAAAAGTACAACACTGATGCAAATGCAGTTCTCATTTATTCTGTTAAAAAAAGTTTGGATCAAGGTATTACAGTTGATCCTGTATCATTTTCAGGTCATTGCAGAGGCTGTTCACATTATTATTATTATTTTAATAAACATTCTAAATTCTCCAAACTTGACCATTTTGTAAGTAAGGCAAAAAATTGCATGAAACTGCATGTAGATTTTAACAAATCCATAGCGATGCTTCCATCACCCTGTTTTTCATGCGCATTTTGAAGTATTGCATCAAAAACAAGTTGATGGAAACAACAAATTTAAAAGAAAAAAAAAATCTAAAACAAAAAAAGTTTTTACACTCAATTGAGGTGGCTTTTGATGAAAAATAGGTTAATGTGAATAATGGGAGTTGGAAACAGATTTGTGAACCTGGACCACAAAACCAGTAATCAGGGTAACCTTTTTGAAATTGATATTTATACATCATCTGAAAGAATAAATAGGCTTTCCACTTATGTATGGTTTGTTAGGATAGGACCATATTTGGCCGAGATACAACTAATTGAAAATCTGGAATCTGAGGCTGTATATTAAAAAAAAATAAAATCTAAATAGTGAGACTTAAGTAATTTAAGTGATTTTTGGCATAAATGAAAAATCCTGATTTCTCTAAGGCGTAAGCAATTTATTACAAATGAAAATTATTATATTCAGTGATTTCCCCTACTTTTTTTAGTGATATTTAGTGCCAGTTTATTAGAAAGTGTCAATTTTGTTCTCTTTGACTCCTTGGATGGAAACTGCACTAATTCGCAAATGTTTATATAGGGTTGCCCCCTAATAGTCAACTAAGCCCTTCAACCAAATTTTACTATTCACGTCGTCGCAGAATTTCTTTTTTCTTTTGGCGAAGTACAGTATATGGCTTATCATCTGAAATATGTAAGTAGCAGCAACTTTTCATGGCCGCTTAATCTAATGTTAACCTAGAAAAAAAATCTGCGCTTATAAGGCTATGCAGACAATTAAAGGCTCATTATTATGATTTTTAAAGGTTTATTAATAAACATGTGACTAATGTTTAAAATGAACGACTACTAGACGACCAGAAAAATGTTTAGGTCAAAGGTCGCCCTAGTTTCATGCAATATTCCAATTTTACACAATTCAGAACCTGCACTCTTAAAAAATAAAAGTGCTTTTAAAGGTTCTTCTCAGTGATGCCATAGAAGAACCGTTTTTGGTTCCACAAAGAACCATTCAGCCAAAGGTTCTTAAAATATAAAAAAATATAAATAATATAATAAATATAGATAAAAAATAAATAAAACATCTCTTTCTTAATTTTTTATAATCTGACGAACCTTCTTTCACCACAAAGAACCTTTTGTAAAAACAGAAATGTTAAAGGTTCTCTATGGAACCATTTAGACAAAAAAGGTTTCTAAGGCATTGTGAAGCACCTTTATTTTTAAAAGTGTGGCTCAAAAGTAAGACACAAGGAAAAAGTTTGAACAAATGTTCATAAGAAACCTTGGGGTTGGTAAGGTTTTTTCTTATGTTTTTGAAAGAATGATCTTAAGCTCACCATACAGCAAAAAAGTAATATTGTGAAATATTGCTATTTTTTAATAACTGTAAATATATTTAAAAATGTAATTCGTTCCTACGATGGCAAAGCTGAATTTTCAGCAGCCATTACTCCAGTTAATATGCTGCTTTGGTGCTCATGTAACATTTCCTATTATCAATGTTAAAAACAGCTGTGCCGCTAATATATTGGAGGAAACCATGGTTTGGTATGTAAAAAAAAAAATACATGTAAAACTCTTTCACTTTAACATTTGATCAACTTAAACCATCCTTGCTATTTCATTAAATGGCAGCACTGCAGTCACACTGCAGAAAAAAAAAAAAAACATTCCATATGTGAAAGTGGTTCACATTGGAACTAAAATGTCAGATTCAGAATTGTGACCAAATCCTAGAGCTCTGAAGTGTTGTGATGGAAATGTTATGGAAATGACTAATTAAACAAGAGGCCTGTGATTGTTATTGGTTTAGCTGTTCCAGCATCTTATAACTTCTCCCAGGACAGCTGTGATAGAGCTTGTGCATATTATTATGGTAATATTTGCTTGAAAACCTGATCTAGCCTGAGATCATCAAACCGCAAATCAAACTGAAACTTCGAGTCTTTGGCGGCCTCTAGCGACTGAGAGTGGAACTGCACGAAAAGGCTAAATACGATGAATGTTTTGACTGAAAATGAGTAGCGTTTCAAATAAGGGACCCGGATTTAAAGTCACCGAATTCTTAGTTTTGTGATAAACTTTGTAAAATACTTGGTAAAACGGGTGAACCTGTCCCTTGCATCATCTCTGACAATCTGCCTCACCACTTCGTTATCCAAAAATGTAGCAGTTTCCTCATTGCAACACCGTCCAGTCACTCTTCACACTGTTCATCATCTTACTTTTACACTCCAGTGAGTCTTTGCGCAGATGGGTGGGCTGATAATGGGGGTTGCCAGGCAACGTTTTGAGGGCTCCCACAAGAAAGTTCCACCTCACAGGAAACTGAGGCGAAGCAGAGAGGAAGGAGTCATCTGCCCACCCAGACATGATGTCAGAGTACTCCTGATGTCCTTACTTCTGTCTCAAGGTTAAGACTGGCATATAAATATACTACACCGCTGTTCACGATGTAAGCAGAACCATATTTATGTGGAAAACCATGTGGTACGTAGCCGTAGCCAAGGACTGAGAGACAAATCAGCAAGTAACTGACTTTTGGCATCCAACATACTGTATCATGACCACTAACATGTTTTCGATATCTACAAGTGAACCTCATAAAGACTCAT
>NC_133366.1:32938959-32983188 GCF_049309525.1 Garra rufa | reverse complement strand
CCTATTTCTTAATTACCTCTATACAAATGCATTTCAAATACAATCAACTGCTTGTTTTGTCTTTTTTTTTTTTCCGTAATGGCACAAACTGGAGAGAGAGAATGCTGTTCTGGGCACTTTTTATCTGTGAAAAGTTTGATATGTCAATAAACATTGGGAAATGACTACAAAATGTGTGATTCATTATTTTTTATTATTCTTATAGTTCATCTGGCAGGTCTAAGAATTGCAATTTTGTAAGGTCCATTTCCAGGAAACAGAAGTGATTAATTGTTTACCCTTAATACACTGTAAATGTTACAGAAGCACAATTAAACAGTAGAAAAAAGCTTCATGTTTAATCATTAGAGGTGCATGTTTTTTGTTTTGAAAGCAAATGAAACATTTTGAATTATTGTTCACAGCAATTTATATCAAAGTTTTGAGTTTAAATATTGTACATAAATTTATATTAGTGTGAACATAATTTACTATGGGAACCATTATGCCCTTATTTTAAAAAATAAAATAAAATAATCCTGGTAATCAATAAATCTATTGCTGCATCAAGTTAACCAAACTATCCAATCTGTTGTTCCAGTTTTATGTTGAGTGGGGACAAATAAATATTGAACTGATTATCTGTATTTGCCACAAGAACCTGGAAGATCATGTCATAAATGACCATATTTGGACAAGCAAACGAGACGACTCTGTTCAATTTGGTTGCCATTTGGAACTCGCTGTGATTGGACTATCTTTTAATCCAAATGAAAAACAACGCTTAATGTTACAAAGTCCGTGTTGCTCTTATTACATCAGTAATACCTTCAGTTAACAACGAAGTGTTGCTATGTTGTGAGAACTTCCTAATTTACCGAGATCGTAACCCTAACCCTAAGCAGATCTTAATTAAACTACAAATAACAGCGCCATTTTTTTCGTGTTCTATAGATAGAATGGCAGAGGTTTGTGGGTAATGTAGTTTAAAATGTTTATTATTAAAATAGTGGAAAATGCAATCTTTTTTGAACAAAGGTTTATCTAAACAAGTACACTGTGCAAATATCTATGACATATTTAAGAGGCATGCTGAAATTTGGTTTTTTACTAAGATCATTTTTTAAAACACCTTTATACCACCTTTCCATGAATGTTTGAAAACTGTGTCCAACAATATGTAATTAACATAGCATAAGTAGTTGTCCTGCCAATTTTCTCTTTGACATTATAATCAGACACTGATTTACAGCCATTTGAAATGTTCATTTTTTTGCTCTTCCATGGGACTCTACTGGGCCCCTGGGGATTGAAGGGCAGTCAAAACACACAAATCTATTCTCATCATGGACAGCACACTGTGCTGAGTCACATTTTTTAGATTGTCTTTTCAAAAATTTGCCAATATGTAAGTTGAAAGTCATAGTTTTCTTAGAATAAGAATAGACATTTCCTAATTGAATTGTGTCCATTTATTTCATTAGATCAGGAGCAAGAATTGAGTGATGACAGGAAATGAAGACACCAGTTTAAACAATCAATACATATTGTGACACTTCTTTGTACTATCACACAATGTCAGTGTGTCATTCAGTAAGACAAGGTACAGACCGTGTGGTTTATGCAAAAGCTATACAATTCATGCAATGCAAAGGATCATAATATAAAAGACATCATTTGTATCTTTGTCAAATATTCCTCATCTTTGTCCATCTTTGCAAAACATCAGTAATGTGCATGCTCATCTTATTTATTATACAGTACAGGATTGATGTTGATCTTTCCCTGGTCCATCACCCTCAGCTGTGCATAAAGTGCCTGTAGCAATATACTGTAGTCCATGCAGTCTCTTCTAATGAATCTTTCAGCCTTCCCTTCATGTATTGAATGTCATTAATATGACCAAATGTCGCATCTTGATTAAAACACTCATGGTAATTATGTGTATTGTTTACACAATTAAATGGTGTATTTACCAAACATTCCTAATAAAGAATATTTACCATACTTTATTATCCAATACTTTGTGCTACATCATAAAGACAGCTAAAGTAGCCTATTAAGACAAATGATATTCAAGAGAAATAAAAATGGGTTATGTTAAAACCATATTATTTTAACCAGATGAAGCCTCCCAAATGCATGCATGGTTAAATGTCTTGAGCATCATAGAATCACATTCAGTTTCCTGCTCATCATCAGAGCTCTCTTGGTTTTCTTCCTCTTGCTTGCTTATCCATATCCCTATCTTAATAATCTCCTTCCATGTCATGAACAATTTGAAGTTGTTATCCAGCACACTACAGTACAACTGACGGACAAAAGACATGTGACCAATTTAAATCATATCACTTTATTGTCACAATACCATGATCACAAGTGTACAGGTGGTGACATTTTTTTGTGAAAACTGCAGCATGAAAGTATAGACAACAAATGCTCAATGCAGGCAACACACACATATAAGGGACTCAATACAGGTAGAGAACAATAAGGTAAATAGTATGCTATACAGAGAGCATGAAATTAAAACAATAATCACAGTACGCATACCTTTGCAGTGCAGTGTGGAATGAATCAGTTCAAACAGAATGTCATGGTGCAGAATAATAGCGAGTTAGAGTCCAGACAGTGCAACTGATAGAGAGCAGTGCATATGAGCTTGATGTGCTGTGTATTGTTTCTGGTATAAGTTCAGTGCAGTCTAATTGCCTGTGGAAAAATGTGTCTGCTGGTGCAGGTTCTGCAATAACTTCTGCCTGATGGTAACGATGAGAAAAATCCATGGCTCTGGTGGCTGGAGTCTCTGATGGTCCTCTATGCTTTCCTCACACACCAACTGATGTAAATATCCTGGAGGGACATAACATGTATTTAGGGTGTTGTAAATTAATAAACAATATATATCTTTATTTTTAATTGTTGCATTGGACTTACCATTGATTCTTGTTGGAGATATGAGCCAAATGGATCCCTTCACAACTATTTTGCAGTTGTCATTTGTGAAGTTTACTTTTACGGGCCGTAACATCTGAGCTGTCACAGTAGAATTGTTCAGGAATGCAGTCCTCATCGCAGTTTACTGGCGGTTTCAGGCTGCAATGCTGCATCTGGTGGCCATTGAATTGATATGGTCAACTGGCTTCACCCTCCTTCAAACAAACAAAACAATAAGTCAACAATAATTCCAGAGAAATAGTGTTGATGAATAGGTGCAGGTGTTAGTACTCACCATATTTGGCCAATCCTGCCCAAATTCCAGAGATGATAGCACAGTTGATTTGCCAATTCTAGGAGCTATAAAAAAAAAAAAAAAAAAGTGCATGTGAAAAATGGTAACGGCTGTCTTTTGAGAGATTAACATCCATTGCTATACCCCATATAACCCTAACCCCAACCCGTATAACTACATTGCTTGAATACATACATACCAGTAGAAATGTGCAAATTTTCAGCTCTGTGTTTGGGCACAAGAAGACCATGTTCATTCCTCATTCATCAGGACTGGCTTGCCGGGACTGATTTTCTTTGCTTTTTTTGGTCTTCATCTTTAAAACAATACAATATTTATTGACCCAATTTTTAATTATTATTGTTGTTTAAACATATAAATTAAGCAGTTATAATTATATACTTCAAACTCAAGTTCCCGGGCAACTCTAGCAGTCTCCTGAGTTCATCTGTATACATTTCTATTCAGAGTCTGAGAAAAGGCCATCATGCAAACTCTAAGCTTCTATTTTTCAACAGAGCACAAACTAATGTGTTAAGTGAGGGAGTAAAGAAATAAGATGAAGAGAAATAGGCAGAATTGTGTAAGTTTAACAGAATGAGAAGCAAGCAGCATTAGAAAAAAAAAATTATTTAACAGCAAACTAAAATGAATTATTTTAAATATGATTACCTGCTGATGGTTTTGTTGTAAGCAGTTTAAACGCCTCTTCACACCAAGGATGAGTCCACACCGCAGCTATTTGACATAAAATGACAGAAACAATATGGTTGGAATCTCTTTCAGAATTTTTTTTTCCAGATGTTGAACAATGAAAACATTGACAGCCAATCAAAATCCACCACACAAATAGCCTGAGCATTTAAATGCAGACAACATAACTGCAGCATACGCTTATGATAAAAAGAATGTTATTTTCTGTTAGTGTGAAATATAAACAATTAAAATAGTCATTATAATTCTTGCTCTTGGTGTGAACAGCTTTAAGTGATCTGATTTGGCCAAATTAACTGAAGGTCTGATTTCTCACATGACTAGTTAGAGATGGGAGTGAGTGTTGACTAGAGGAGAAATAAAAAAAATAATCAGTAGACATGCAAGGCTTGGTAAATTGTATTAGTTATTAATATTTCGACATGACACTTTGTTGGTTGGTGTTTCTGATGGGGCTGTAGGGTATGTACAGATGCTGTGCAAAATGTAACTGCAGTACAGTTCAGTCCAGGTGCTCAGACCAACATTGACATACCATTGGAATGTTTGCCTTTGCTTTTGGTCTTTTCCAGAAATGCACAACATGGCCCAATTCAAATCCCATGACAGGCCTTCCTTTGGTCTTCCCTTTACCCTAAAACAAAGAGAAATACACACATGTTGAGACAATGTGCTAAACAAAATCTGTGACCAAAATATTTGAGAGGAAGGACTGTAAGGAAAGGTATTATTAACACTAACAATAAGGATGCGTTGATTAAAGCAAATCAGTTATAGCTAAATGTCTACAACATTACTGTGAAAGATTGAATCATAGAAGGACTTTTCAGCCTCTTTGACAGCTTCTTCAAGATCAGCACTTGGAGCTTTGAGTTCAAGTTCCCTGTTAATTCTAGCAGCTTTCTAACAGAATTGGTCAAAATTATGACATTTTAAAAATGTCATGATGAACCACAGAAAGAGAGAGAGAGAGCAAAACTATATGTAAATTAATTATGAATTACAGTTCATACAGTGATGGCTTTTACCAGAGATGGCTTCTTAGCTGCTGGAGAAGGTGATCTGACATAACTGCAAGACAGAAACAAATACTGAATTACAATTACTTCACAAAAAAACATTTAAAAGTGTGGTAGGCATTGTGGTTACTGCGCTTTACAAATAGTACACCGTAAAATCAAAGTTACTATGGTAAAGCTACAGTTACAGTGGTAAAACCATAGTAAGCGTTGTGTTTACTGTGCATATACTACAAATACTATATTAAAACTACAGTTACAGTGGTAAAACCATAGTAAGCATTGTGTTTACTGTGCTTATACTACAAATACCACAGTAAAACTATGGTTACAGTGGTAAAATCACAGTAAGCTAGTGGTTAGTGTGCATATCCTACAAATACTATAGTAAAACTACAGTTACAGTGGTAAAACCATAGTAAGCGTTGTGTTTCCAAAAAAAAAAAAATATCCTACAAATACTATAGTAAAACTACAGTTACAGTGGTAAAACCATAGTAAGCGTTGTGTTTACTGTGCATATACTACAAATACTATATTAAAACTACAGTTACAGTGGTAAAACCATAGTAAGCGTTGTGTTTACTGTGCTTATACTAAAAATACTATAGTAAAACTACAGTTACAGTGGTAAAACCATAGTAAGCGTTGTGTTTACTGTGCATATCCTACAAATACCACAGTAAAACTACAGTTACAGTGGTAAAACCATAGTAAGCTAGTGGTTAGTGTGCATATCCTACAAATACTATATTAAAACTACAGTTACAGTGGTAAAACCATAGTAAGCGTTGTGTTTACTGTGCATATACTACAAATACTATATTAAAACTACAGTTACAGTGGTAAAACCATAGTAAGAGTTGTGTTTACTGTGCATATCCTACAAATACCACAGTAAAACTACAGTTACAGTGGTAAAACCATAGTAAGAGTTGTGTTTACTGTGCTTATACTACAAATACCACAGTAAAACTACAGTTACAGTGGTAAAACCATAGTAAGCATTGTGTTTACTGTGCTTATACTACAAATACCACAGTAAAACTATGGTTACAGTGGTAAAACCATAGTAAGCTACTGGTTAGTGTGCATATACTACAAATACTATAGTAAAACTACAGTTACAGTGGTAAAACTATAGTAAGCTAGTGGTTAGTGTGCATATCCTACAAATACTATAGTAAAACTACGGTTACAGTGGTAAAACTATAGTAAGCTAGTGGTTAGTGTGCATATCCTACAAATACTATAGTAAAACTACAGTTACAGTGGTAAAACTATAGTAAGCTTGTGGTTAGTGTGCATATACTACAAATACTGTAGTAAAACTACAGTTACAGTGGTAAAACCATAGTAAGCATTGTGTTTATTGTGCTTATACTACAAATACCACAGTAAAACTATGGTTACAGTGGTAAAACCACAGTAAGCTAGTGGTTAGTGTGCATATCCTACAAATACTATAGTAAAACTACAGTTACAGTGGTAAAACCATAGTAAGCTAGTGGTTAGTGTGCATATACTACAAATACCACAGTAAAACTATGGTTACAGTGGTAAAACCATAGTAAGCTACTGGTTAGTGTGCATATACTACAAATACTATAGTAAAACTACAGTTACAGTGGTAAAACTATAGTAAGCTAGTGGTTAGTGTGCATATCCTACAAATACTATAGTAAAACTACGGTTACAGTGGTAAAACTATAGTAAGCTTGTGGTTAGTGTGCATATACTACAAATACTGTAGTAAAACTACAGTTACAGTGGTAAAACCATAGTAAGCATTGTGTTTATTGTGCTTATACTACAAATACCACAGTAAAACTATGGTTACAGTGGTAAAACCACAGTAAGCTAGTGGTTAGTGTGCATATCCTACAAATACTATAGTAAAACTACAGTTACAGTGGTAAAACCATAGTAAGCTAGTGGTTAGTGTGCATATACTACAAATACTATAGTAAAACTACGGTTACAGTGGTAAAACCACAGTAAGCTAGTGGTTAGTGTGCATATCCTACAAATACTATAGTAAAACTACGGTTACAGTGGTAAAACCACAGTAAGCTAGTGGTTAATGTGCATATCCTACAAATACTATAGTAAAACTACGGTTACAGTGGTAAAACCACAGTAAGCTAGTGGTTAGTGTGCATATCCTACAAATACTATAGTAAAACTACGGTTACAGTGGTAAAACCATACTAAGCTAGTGGTTAGTGTGCATATACTACAAATACTATAGTAAAACTACGGTTACAGTGGTAAAACCACAGTAAGCATTGTGTTTACTGTGCTTATACTACAAATACCATAGTAAAACTACAATTAAAGTGGTAAAACCACAGTAAGCTAGTGGTTAGTGTGCATATCCTACAAATACTATAGTAAAACTACAGTTACAGTGGTAAAAACATAGTAAGCTAGTGGTTAGTGTGCATATACTACAAATACTATAGTAAAACTACAATTACAGTGGTAAAACCATAGTAAGCTAGTGGTTAGTGTGCATATCCTACAAATACTATAGTAAAACTACAGTTACAGTGGTAATGCTTAGGCTAATGTCAATCGTAGGCTAACGTTAGCAGCCGTGCTAACTGTTCCACTAAGCTTCCGTTTTAACACATGACGCCATGGAAGTGATGCAGAAACACTGAAATAATTAAAATAATGAAAAGATTGTCGCGGTCACTTACCTGCTTGAAGGTGTACACGTATCAGGTGGACTGGTCGAACTGAGCCTGGCTGGTGACGTAATTGCCGTAGAAGATGCTGCGTGGTATTTGTACGCAACTGCTCTCCATCGAAGTTAAAGGATAAATCCAGACGAGACGTGTGTCTTTGGCACCTTAAAAATGTGGAATTAACAAGTTTAATACAAACGTTTTGTATGCTGAGAAGACCGAGCACTGTTTAATTTGCTTTCTAACCTTTAATAAACGTGTATTTAAAAAGGAGGAAAAAAAATACACATTAGCGCCTCTAGTGGACGGTTCACCCGAAAAGTGCAGCTAAATGTACCTGGAGATACGTATTTCAGGTTCTGCAGAAATGTAGGCAGAGTCACGTATTGCCAATGAGCCTGGGTTGGTTTTTAATGACCAACTAATAACTTCTGCTATTTAACTGATTAGAGTTCTCAAAAAATGCAACTGTATTGAACATAGCACCCAATCACTCGTTTAATATTTTTTGTTCCCTGTCATTTCGCTGTATTTTATGTTTGATTTAGCACAGGTGCCCTCTTACGTCATACTCCGAAAGTCCCCTTAGGCATTTGTGCGAGTGCGCACTACTCATAAATGGTGCTTTATAGAGGACGCACAAAAATACAGATTAAAATCATTTATATTTAGGTTAAATGGAAGATATAGCTTGTGCTGCATGTTAGCTTGCAAATTATGCCCAAGAACATAATTTATTAAGCCATATGTCTTACTAACAAGAAACAATGCCTCTAACCACAGGTCACGTACGAAAAATAATGCCCCGTTTAAGCCATCATCCACTCCACTGAAGGGGGTGGAGCGGAAAATGAAAATAAATACGGCCTTTTAAAATTTAAATGCTCCAGCGATTTCATTCCGTCAACCCCTTAGAACACACCAAGAGCTAAATTCAGGTGTTTGCGAGTAGTTTCATTTAAAACGGAGAGGGCTGCCTTCAGCCAGTGTTTTCTGTTGTACTGACACGAGAGTCAAGGCTCCGAGCTCTCGGTCTGCGAACTACATCACTGAGCCTCTTTTAAAAGCATTTAAATAAAAACACTCCAGCGACTGTACGCAATGTAAACATAATATCATTTTAAAGAGCTATATTAAGCGCATACGAGCTGCTTTTATATGGTTTACGGATGAGCTTCAGGGCTGGCGTTTCTTCGTCCGTGTTCACAAAACTACATATTTTAAAGGCATTTAAAAAATAAAAACACTCCAGCGATTGAACAGTAATAGTAGATTAGTGTATTGGAAACGTTAAAATGCTTGCTTATTTGTGCTGCGTTTTTGTGGAAACGAATTAGCTAGTAAAGACTGTTTCATGAATATGGTCTCATCGTTTGAGCCACATAGTTCAACAAAGCACGGCCGTTTTTAATGACCAACTAATAACTTCTGCTATTTAACTGATTAGAGTTCTCAAAAATGCAACTGTATTGAACATAGCACCCAATCACTCGTTTAATATTTTTTGTTCCCTGTCATTTCGCTGTATTTTATGTTTGATTTAGCACAGGTGCCCTCTTACGTCATACTCCGAAAGTCCCCTTAGGCATTTGTGCGCGTGCGCACTACTCATAAATGGTGCTTTATAGAGGATGCACAAAAATACAGATTAAAATCATTTATATTTAGGTTAAATGGAAGATATAGCTTGTGCTGCATGTTAGCTTGCAAATTATGCCCAAGAACATAATTTATTAAGCCATATGTCTTACTAACAAGAAACAATGCCTCTAACCACAGGTCACGTACGAAAAATAATGCCCCGTTTAAGCCATCATCCACTCCACTGAAGGGGTGGAGCGGAAAATGAAAATAAATACGGCCTTTTAAAATTTAAATGCTCCAGCGATTTCATTCCGTCAACCCCTTAGAACACACCAAGAGCTAAATCCAGGTGTTTGCGAGTAGTTTCATTTAAAACGGAGAGGGCTGCCTTCAGCCAGTGTTTTCTGTTGTACTGACATGAGAGTCAAGGCTCCGAGCTCTCGGTCTGCGAACTACATCACTGAGCCTCTTTTAAAAGCATTTAAATAAAAACACTCCAGCGACTGTACGCAATGTCAACATAATATCATTTTAAAGAGCTATATTAAGCGCATATGAGCTGCTTTTATATGGTTTACGGATGAGCTTCAGGGCTGGCGTTTCTTCGTCCGTGTTCACAAAACTACATAAAGGCATTTAAAAAATAAAAACACTCCAGCGATTGAACAGTAATAGTAGATTAGTGTATTGGAAACGTTAAAATGCTTGCTTATTTGTGCTGCGTTTTTGTGGAAACGAATTAGCTAGTAAAGACTGTTTCATGAATATGGTCTCATCGTTTGAGCCACATAGTTCAACAAAGCACGGCCGTTTTTAATGACCAACTAATAACTTCTGCTATTTAACTGATTAGAGTTCTCAAAAAATGCAACTGTATTGAACATAGCACCCAATCACTCGTTTAATAGTTTTTGTTCCCTGTCATTTCGCTGTATTTTATGTTTGATTTAGCACAGGTGCCCTCTTACGTCATACTCCGAAAGTCCCCTTAGGCATTTGTGCGCGTGCGCACTACTCATAAATGGTGCTTTATAGAGGACGCACAAAAATACAGATTAAAATCATTTATATTTAGGTTAAATGGAAGATATAGCTTGTGCTGCATGTTAGCTTGCAAATTATGCCCAAGAACATAATTTATTAAGCCATATGTCTAACTAACAAGAAACAATGCCTCTAACCACAGGTCACGTACGAAAAATAATGCCCCGTTTAAGCCATCATCCACTCCACTGAAGGGGTGGAGCGGAAAATGAAAATAAATACGGCCTTTTAAAATTTAAATGCTCCAGCGATTTCATTCCGTCAACCCCTTAGAACACACCAAGAGCTAAATCCAGGTGTTTGCGAGTAGTTTCATTTAAAACGGAGAGGGCTGCCTTCAGCCAGTGTTTTCTGTTGTACTGACATGAGAGTCAAGGCTCCGAGCTCTCGGTCTGCGAACTACATCACTGAGCCTCTTTTAAAAGCATTTAAATAAAAACACTCCAGCGACTGTACGCAATGTAAACATAATATCATTTTAAAGAGCTATATTAAGCGCATATGAGCTGCTTTTATATGGTTTACGGATGAGCTTCAGGGCTGGCGTTTCTTCGTCCGTGTTCACAAAACTACATATTTTAAAGGCATTTAAAAAATAAAAACACTCCAGCGATTGAACAGTAATAGTAGATTAGTGTATTGAAAACGTTAAAATGCTTGCTTATTTGTGCTGCGTTTTTGTGGAAACGAATTAGCTAGTAAAGACTGTTTCATGAATATGGTCTCATCGTTTGAGCCACATAGTTCAACAAAGCACGGCCGTTTTTAATGACCAACTAATAACTTCTGCTATTTAACTGATTAGAGTTCTCAAAAAATGCAACTGTATTGAACATAGCACCCAATCACTCGTTTAATATTTTTTGTTCCCTGTCATTTCGCTGTATTTTATGTTTGATTTAGCACAGGTGCCCTCTTACGTCATACTCCGAAAGTCCCCTTAGGCATTTGTGCGCGTGCGCACTACTCATAAATGGTGCTTTATAGAGGACGCACAAAAATACAGATTAAAATCATTTATATTTAGGTTAAATGGAAGATATAGCTTGTGCTGCATGTTAGCTTGCAAATTATGCCCAAGAACATAATTTATTAAGCCATATGTCTTACTAACAAGAAACAATGCCTCTAACCACAGGTCACGTACGAAAAATAATGCCCCGTTTAAGCCATCATCCACTCCACTGAAGGGGTGGAGCGGAAAATGAAAATAAATACGGCCTTTTAAAATTTAAATGCTCCAGCGATTTCATTCCGTCAACCCCTTAGAACACACCAAGAGCTAAATCCAGGTGTTTGCGAGTAGTTTCATTTAAAACGGAGAGGGCTGCCTTCAGCCAGTGTTTTCTGTTGTACTGACACGAGAGTCAAGGCTCCGAGCTCTCGGTCTGCGAACTACATCACTGAGCCTCTTTTAAAAGCATTTAAATAAAAACACTCCAGCGACTGTACGCAATGTAAACATAATATCATTTTAAAGAGCTGTATTAAGCGCATATGAGCTGCTTTTATATGGTTTACGGATGAGCTTCAGGGCTGGCGTTTCTTCGTCCGTGTTCACAAAACTACATAAAGCCATTTAAAAAAAA
The DNA here is from genome assembly GCF_049309525.1 of Garra rufa. Classification (NCBI taxonomy): domain Eukaryota; kingdom Metazoa; phylum Chordata; class Actinopteri; order Cypriniformes; family Cyprinidae; genus Garra; species Garra rufa. Next base: position 32,971,334 of record NC_133366.1, on the reverse strand, counting down.
AAACACTCCAGCGATTGAACAGTAATAGTAGATTAGTGTATTGGAAACGTTAAAATGCTTGCTTATTTGTGCTGCGTTTTTATGGAAACGAATTAGCTAGTAAAGACTGTTTCATGAATATGGTCTCTTGAGCCACATAGTTCAACAAAGCACGGCCGTTTTTAATGACCAACTAATAACTTCTGCTATTTAACTGATTAAAATTCTCAAAAAATGCAACTGTATTGAACATAGCACCCAATCACTCGTTTAATATTTTTTGTTCCTTGTCATTTCGCTGTATTTTATGTTTGATTTAGCACAGGTGCCCTCTTACGTCATACTCCGAAAGTCCCCTTAGGCATTTGTGCGCATGCGCACTACTCATAAATGGTGCTTTATAGAGGACGCACAAAAATACAGATTAAAATCATTTATATTTAGGTTAAATGTAAGATATAGCGTGTGCTGCATGTTAGCTTGCAAATTATGCCCAAGAACATAATTTATTAAGCCATATGTCTTACTAACAAGAAACAATGCCTCTAACCACAGGTCACGTACGAAAAATAATGCCCCGTTTAAGCCATCATCCACTCCACTGAAGGGTTGGAGCGGAAAATGAAAATAAATACGGCCTTTTAAAATTTAAATGCTCCAGCGATTTCATTCCGTCAACCCCTTAGAACACACCAAGAGCTAAATTCAGGTGTTTGCGAGTAGTTTCATTTAAAACGGAGAGGGCTGCCTTCAGCCAGTGTTTTCTGTTGTACTGACATGAGAGTCAAGGCTCCGAGCTCTCGGTCTGCGAACTACATCACTGAGCCTCTTTTAAAAGCATTTAAATAAAAACACTCCAGCGACTGTACGCAATGTAAACATAATATCATTTTAAAGAGCTGTATTAAGCGCATATGAGCTGCTTTTATATGGTTTACGGATGAGCTTCAGGGCTGGCGTTTCTTCGTCCGTGTTCACAAAACTACATATTTTAAAGGCATTTAAAAAATAAAAACACTCCAGCGATTGAACAGTAATAGTAGATTAGTGTATTGAAAACGTTAAAATGCTTGCTTATTTGTGCTGCGTTTTTGTGGAAACGAATTAGCTAGTAAAGACTGTTTCATGAATATGGTCTCATCGTTTGAGCCACATAGTTCAACAAAGCACGGCCGTTTTTAATGACCAACTAATAACTTCTGCTATTTAACTGATTAGAGTTCTCAAAAAATGCAACTGTATTGAACATAGCACCCAATCACTCGTTTAATATTTTTTGTTCCCTGTCATTTCGCTGTATTTTATGTTTGATTTAGCACAGGTGCCCTCTTACGTCATACTCCGAAAGTCCCCTTAGGCATTTGTGCGCGTGCGCACTACTCATAAATGGTGCTTTATAGAGGACGCACAAAAATACAGATTAAAATCATTTATATTTAGGTTAAATGGAAGATATAGCTTGTGCTGCATGTTAGCTTGCAAATTATGCCCAAGAACATAATTTATTAAGCCATATGTCTTACTAACAAGAAACAATGCCTCTAACCACAGGTCACGTACGAAAAATAATGCCCCGTTTAAGCCATCATCCACTCCACTGAAGGGGTGGAGCGGAAAATGAAAATAAATACGGCCTTTTAAAATTTAAATGCTCCAGCGATTTCATTCCGTCAACCCCTTAGAACACACCAAGAGCTAAATCCAGGTGTTTGCGAGTAGTTTCATTTAAAACGGAGAGGGCTGCCTTCAGCCAGTGTTTTCTGTTGTACTGACATGAGAGTCAAGGCTCCGAGCTCTCGGTCTGCGAACTACATCACTGAGCCTCTTTTAAAAGCATTTAAATAAAAACACTCCAGCGACTGTACGCAATGTAAACATAATATCATTTTAAAGAGCTATATTAAGCGCATATGAGCTGCTTTTATATGGTTTACGGATGAGCTTCAGGGCTGGCGTTTCTTCGTCCGTGTTCACAAAACTACATAAAGGCATTTAAAAAATAAAAACACTCCAGCGATTGAACAGTAATAGTAGATTAGTGTATTGGAAACGTTAAAATGCTTGCTTATTTGTGCTGCGTTTTTGTGGAAACGAATTAGCTAGTAAAGACTGTTTCATGAATATGGTCTCATCGTTTGAGCCACATAGTTCAACAAAGCACGGCCGTTTTTAATGACCAACTAATAACTTCTGCTATTTAACTGATTAGAGTTCTCAAAAAATGCAACTGTATTGAACATAGCACCCAATCACTCGTTTAATAGTTTTTGTTCCCTGTCATTTCGCTGTATTTTATGTTTGATTTAGCACAGGTGCCCTCTTACGTCATACTCCGAAAGTCCCCTTAGGCATTTGTGCGCGTGCGCACTACTCATAAATGGTGCTTTATAGAGGACGCACAAAAATACAGATTAAAATCATTTATATTTAGGTTAAATGGAAGATATAGCTTGTGCTGCATGTTAGCTTGCAAATTATGCCCAAGAACATAATTTATTAAGCCATATGTCTAACTAACAAGAAACAATGCCTCTAACCACAGGTCACGTACGAAAAATAATGCCCCGTTTAAGCCATCATCCACTCCACTGAAGGGGTGGAGCGGAAAATGAAAATAAATACGGCCTTTTAAAATTTAAATGCTCCAGCGATTTCATTCCGTCAACCCCTTAGAACACACCAAGAGCTAAATCCAGGTGTTTGCGAGTAGTTTCATTTAAAACGGAGAGGGCTGCCTTCAGCCAGTGTTTTCTGTTGTACTGACATGAGAGTCAAGGCTCCGAGCTCTCGGTCTGCGAACTACATCACTGAGCCTCTTTTAAAAGCATTTAAATAAAAACACTCCAGCGACTGTACGCAATGTAAACATAATATCATTTTAAAGAGCTATATTAAGCGCATATGAGCTGCTTTTATATGGTTTACGGATGAGCTTCAGGGCTGGCGTTTCTTCGTCCGTGTTCACAAAACTACATATTTTAAAGGCATTTAAAAAATAAAAACACTCCAGCGATTGAACAGTAATAGTAGATTAGTGTATTGAAAACGTTAAAATGCTTGCTTATTTGTGCTGCGTTTTTGTGGAAACGAATTAGCTAGTAAAGACTGTTTCATGAATATGGTCTCATCGTTTGAGCCACATAGTTCAACAAAGCACGGCCGTTTTTAATGACCAACTAATAACTTCTGCTATTTAACTGATTAGAGTTCTCAAAAAATGCAACTGTATTGAACATAGCACCCAATCACTCGTTTAATATTTTTTGTTCCCTGTCATTTCGCTGTATTTTATGTTTGATTTAGCACAGGTGCCCTCTTACGTCATACTCCGAAAGTCCCCTTAGGCATTTGTGCGCGTGCGCACTACTCATAAATGGTGCTTTATAGAGGACGCACAAAAATACAGATTAAAATCATTTATATTTAGGTTAAATGGAAGATATAGCTTGTGCTGCATGTTAGCTTGCAAATTATGCCCAAGAACATAATTTATTAAGCCATATGTCTTACTAACAAGAAACAATGCCTCTAACCACAGGTCACGTACGAAAAATAATGCCCCGTTTAAGCCATCATCCACTCCACTGAAGGGGTGGAGCGGAAAATGAAAATAAATACGGCCTTTTAAAATTTAAATGCTCCAGCGATTTCATTCCGTCAACCCCTTAGAACACACCAAGAGCTAAATCCAGGTGTTTGCGAGTAGTTTCATTTAAAACGGAGAGGGCTGCCTTCAGCCAGTGTTTTCTGTTGTACTGACATGAGAGTCAAGGCTCCGAGCTCTCGGTCTGCGAACTACATCACTGAGCCTCTTTTAAAAGCATTTAAATAAAAACACTCCAGCGACTGTACGCAATGTAAACATAATATCATTTTAAAGAGCTGTATTAAGCGCATATGAGCTGCTTTTATATGGTTTACGGATGAGCTTCAGGGCTGGCGTTTCTTCGTCCGTGTTCACAAAACTACATAAAGCCATTTAAAAAAAAAAACACTCCAGCGATTGAACAGTAATAGTAGATTAGTGTATTGGAAACGTTAAAATGCTTGCTTATTTGTGCTGCGTTTTTATGGAAACGAATTAGCTAGTAAAGACTGTTTCATGAATATGGTCTCTTGAGCCACATAGTTCAACAAAGCACGGCCGTTTTTAATGACCAACTAATAACTTCTGCTATTTAACTGATTAAAATTCTCAAAAAATGCAACTGTATTGAACATAGCACCCAATCACTCGTTTAATATTTTTTGTTCCTTGTCATTTCGCTGTATTTTATGTTTGATTTAGCACAGGTGCCCTCTTACGTCATACTCCGAAAGTCCCCTTAGGCATTTGTGCGCATGCGCACTACTCATAAATGGTGCTTTATAGAGGACGCACAAAAATACAGATTAAAATCATTTATATTTAGGTTAAATGTAAGATATAGCGTGTGCTGCATGTTAGCTTGCAAATTATGCCCAAGAACATAATTTATTAAGCCATATGTCTTACTAACAAGAAACAATGCCTCTAACCACAGGTCACGTACGAAAAATAATGCCCCGTTTAAGCCATCATCCACTCCACTGAAGGGTTGGAGCGGAAAATGAAAATAAATACGGCCTTTTAAAATTTAAATGCTCCAGCGATTTCATTCCGTCAACCCCTTAGAACACACCAAGAGCTAAATTCAGGTGTTTGCGAGTAGTTTCATTTAAAACGGAGAGGGCTGCCTTCAGCCAGTGTTTTCTGTTGTACTGACATGAGAGTCAAGGCTCCGAGCTCTCGGTCTGCGAACTACATCACTGAGCCTCTTTTAAAAGCATTTAAATAAAAACACTCCAGCGACTGTACGCAATGTAAACATAATATCATTTTAAAGAGCTGTATTAAGCGCATATGAGCTGCTTTTATATGGTTTACGGATGAGCTTCAGGGCTGGCGTTTCTTCGTCCGTGTTCACAAAACTACATATTTTAAAGGCATTTAAAAAATAAAAACACTCCAGCGATTGAACAGTAATAGTAGATTAGTGTATTGAAAACGTTAAAATGCTTGCTTATTTGTGCTGCGTTTTTGTGGAAACGAATTAGCTAGTAAAGACTGTTTCATGAATATGGTCTCATCGTTTGAGCCACATAGTTCAACAAAGCACGGCCGTTTTTAATGACCAACTAATAACTTCTGCTATTTAACTGATTAGAGTTCTCAAAAAATGCAACTGTATTGAACATAGCACCCAATCACTCGTTTAATATTTTTTGTTCCCTGTCATTTCGCTGTATTTTATGTTTGATTTAGCACAGGTGCCCTCTTACGTCATACTCCGAAAGTCCCCTTAGGCATTTGTGCGCGTGCGCACTACTCATAAATGGTGCTTTATAGAGGACGCACAAAAATACAGATTAAAATCATTTATATTTAGGTTAAATGGAAGATATAGCTTGTGCTGCATGTTAGCTTGCAAATTATGCCCAAGAACATAATTTATTAAGCCATATGTCTTACTAACAAGAAACAATGCCTCTAACCACAGGTCACGTACGAAAAATAATGCCCCGTTTAAGCCATCATCCACTCCACTGAAGGGGTGGAGCGGAAAATGAAAATAAATACGGCCTTTTAAAATTTAAATGCTCCAGCGATTTCATTCCGTCAACCCCTTAGAACACACCAAGAGCTAAATTCAGGTGTTTGCGAGTAGTTTCATTTAAAACGGAGAGGGCTGCCTTCAGCCAGTGTTTTCTGTTGTACTGACATGAGAGTCAAGGCTCCGAGCTCTCGGTCTGCGAACTACATCACTGAGCCTCTTTTAAAAGCATTTAAATAAAAACACTCCAGCGACTGTACGCAATGTAAACATAATATCATTTTAAAGAGCTATATTAAGCGCATATGAGCTGCTTTTATATGGTTTACGGATGAGCTTCAGGGCTGGCGTTTCTTCGTCCGTGTTCACAAAACTACATATTTTAAAGGCATTTAAAAAATAAAAACACTCCAGCGATTGAACAGTAATAGTAGATTAGTGTATTGGAAACGTTAAAATGCTTGCTTATTTGTGCTGCGTTTTTGTGGAAACGAATTAGCTAGTAAAGACTGTTTCATGAATATGGTCTCATCGTTTGAGCCACATAGTTCAACAAAGCACGGCCGTTTTTAATGACCAACTAATAACTTCTGCTATTTAACTGATTAGAGTTCTCAAAAAATGCAACTGTATTGAACATAGCACCCAATCACTCGTTTAATATTTTTTGTTCCCTGTCATTTCGCTGTATTTTATGTTTGATTTAGCACAGGTGCCCTCTTACGTCATACTCCGAAAGTCCCCTTAGGCATTTGTGCGCGTGCGCACTACTCATAAATGGTGCTTTATAGAGGACGCACAAAAATACAGATTAAAATCATTTATATTTAGGTTAAATGGAAGATATAGCTTGTGCTGCATGTTAGCTTGCAAATTATGCCCAAGAACATAATTTATTAAGCCATATGTCTTACTAACAAGAAACAATGCCTCTAACCACAGGTCACGTACGAAAAATAATGCCCCGTTTAAGCCATCATCCACTCCACTGAAGGGGTGGAGCGGAAAATGAAAATAAATACGGCCTTTTAAAATTGAAATGCTCCAGCGATTTCATTCCGTCAACCCCTTAGAACACACCAAGAGCTAAATTCAGGTGTTTGCGAGTAGTTTCATTTAAAACGGAGAGGGCTGCCTTCAGCCAGTGTTTTCTGTTGGACTGACATGAGAGTCAAGGCTCCGAGCTCTCGGTCTGCGAACTACATCACTGAGCCTCTTTTAAAAGCATTTAAATAAAAACACTCCAGCGACTGTACGCAATGTAAACATAATATCATTTTAAAGAGCTATATTAAGCGCATATGAGCTGCTTTTATATGGTTTACGGATGAGCTTCAGGGCTGGCGTTTCTTCGTCCGTGTTCACAAAACTACATATTTTAAAGGCATTTAAAAAATAAAAACACTCCAGCGATTGAACAGTAATAGTAGATTAGTGTATTGGAAACGTTAAAATGCTTGCTTATTTGTGCTGCGTTTTTGTGGAAACGAATTAGCTAGTAAAGACTGTTTCATGAATATGGTCTCATCGTTTGAGCCACATAGTTCAACAAAGCACGGCCGTTTTTAATGACCAACTAATAACTTCTGCTATTTAACTGATTAGAGTTCTCAAAAAATGCAACTGTATTGAACATAGCACCCAATCACTCGTTTAATATTTTTTGTTCCCTGTCATTTCGCTGTATTTTATGTTTGATTTAGCACAGGTGCCCTCTTACGTCATACTCCGAAAGTCCCCTTAGGCATTTGTGCGCGTGCGCACTACTCATAAATGGTGCTTTATAGAGGACGCACAAAAATACAAATTAAAATCATTTATATTTAGGTTAAATGGAAGATATAGCTTGTGCTGCATGTTAGCTTGCAAATTATGCCCAAGAACATAATTTATTAAGCCATATGTCTTACTAACAAGAAACAATGCCTCTAACCACAGGTCACGTACGAAAAATAATGCCCCGTTTAAGCCATCATCCACTCCACTGAAGGGGTGGAGCGGAAAATGAAAATAAATACGGCCTTTTAAAATTTAAATGCTCCAGCGATTTCATTCCGTCAACCCCTTAGAACACACCAAGAGCTAAATTCAGGTGTTTGCGAGTAGTTTCATTTAAAACGGAGAGGGCTGCCTTCAGCCAGTGTTTTCTGTTGTACTGACATGAGAGTCAAGGCTCCGAGCTCTCGGTCTGCGAACTACATCACTGAGCCTCTTTTAAAAGCATTTAAATAAAAACACTCCAGCGACTGTACGCAATGTAAACATAATATCATTTTAAAGAGCTATATTAAGCGCATATGAGCTGCTTTTATATGGTTTACGGATGAGCTTCAGGGCTGGCGTTTCTTCGTCCGTGTTCACAAAACTACATAAAGGCATTTAAAAAATAAAAACACTCCAGCGATTGAACAGTAATAGTAGATTAGTGTATTGGAAACGTTAAAATGCTTGCTTATTTGTGCTGCGTTTTTGTGGAAACGAATTAGCTAGTAAAGACTGTTTCATGAATATGGTCTCATCGTTTGAGCCACATAGTTCAACAAAGCACGGCCGTTTTTAATGACCAACTAATAACTTCTGCTATTTAACTGATTAGAGTTCTCAAAAAATGCAACTGTATTGAACATAGCACCCAATCACTCGTTTAATATTTTTTGTTCCCTGTCATTTCGCTGTATTTTATGTTTGATTTAGCACAGGTGCCCTCTTACGTCATACTCCGAAAGTCCCCTTAGGCATTTGTGCGCGTGCGCACTACTCATAAATGGTGCTTTATAGAGGACGCACAAAAATACAGATTAAAATCATTTATATTTAGGTTAAATGGAAGATATAGCTTGTGCTGCATGTTAGCTTGCAAATTATGCCCAAGAACATAATTTATTAAGCCATATGTCTTACTAACAAGAAACAATGCCTCTAACCACAGGTCACGTACGAAAAATAATGCCCCGTTTAAGCCATCATCCACTCCACTGAAGGGGTGGAGCGGAAAATGAAAATAAATACGGCCTTTTAAAATTTAAATGCTCCAGCGATTTCATTCCGTCAACCCCTTAGAACACACCAAGAGCTAAATTCAGGTGTTTGCGAGTAGTTTCATTTAAAACGGAGAGGGCTGCCTTCAGCCAGTGTTTTCTGTTGTACTGACATGAGAGTCAAGGCTCCGAGCTCTCGGTCTGCGAACTACATCACTGAGCCTCTTTTAAAAGCATTTAAATAAAAACACTCCAGCGACTGTACGCAATGTAAACATAATATCATTTTAAAGAGCTATATTAAGCGCATATGAGCTGCTTTTATATGGTTTACGGATGAGCTTCAGGGCTGGCGTTTCTTCGTCCGTGTTCACAAAACTACATATTTTAAAGGCATTTAAAAAATAAAAACACTCCAGCGATTGAACAGTAATAGTAGATTAGTGAATTGGAAACGTTAAAATGCTTGCTTATTTGTGCTGCGTTTTTGTGGAAACGAATTAGCTAATAAAGACTGTTTCATGAATATGGTCTCATCGTTTGAGCCACATAGTTCAACAAAGCACGGCCGTTTTTAATGACCAACTAATAACTTCTGCTATTTAACTGATTAGAGTTCTCAAAAAATGCAACTGTATTGAACATAGCACCCAATCACTCGTTTAATATTTTTTGTTCCCTGTCATTTCGCTGTATTTTATGTTTGATTTAGCACAGGTGCCCTCTTACGTCATACTCCGAAAGTCCCCTTAGGCATTTGTGCGCGTGCGCACTACTCATAAATGGTGCTTTATAGAGGACGCACAAAAATACCAATTAAAATCATTTATATTTAGGTTAAATGGAAGATATAGCTTGTGCTGCATGTTAGCTTGCAAAGTATGCCCAAGAACATAATTTATTAAGCCATATGTCTTACTAACAAGAAACATTGCCTCTAACCACAGGTCACATACGAAAAATAATGCCCCGTTTAAGCCATCATCCACTCCACTGAAGGGGTGGAGCGGAAAATGAAAATAAATACGGCCTTTTAAAATTTAAATGCTCCAGCGATTTCATTCCGTCAACCCCTTAGAACACACCAAGAGCTAAATTCAGGTGTTTGCGAGTAGTTTCATTTAAAACGGAGAGGGCTGCCTTCAGCCAGTGTTTTCTGTTGTACTGACATGAGAGTCAAGGCTCCGAGCTCTCGGTCTGCGAACTACATCACTGAGCCTCTTTTAAAAGCATTTAAATAAAAACACTCCAGCGACTGTACGCAATGTAAACATAATATCATTTTAAAGAGCTATATTAAGCGCATATGAGCTGCTTTTATATGGTTTACGGATGAGCTTCAGGGCTGGCGTTTCTTCGTCCGTGTTCACAAAACTACATATTTTAAAGGCATTTAAAAAATAAAAACACTCCAGCGATTGAACAGTAATAGTAGATTAGTGTATTGGAAACGTTAAAATGCTTGCTTATTTGTGCTGCGTTTTTGTGGAAACGAATTTGCTAGTAAAGACTGTTTCATGAATATGGTCTCATCGTTTGAGCCACATAGTTCAACAAAGCACGGCCGTTTTTAATGACCAACTAAAAACTTCTGCTATTTAACTGATTAGAGTTCTCAAAAAATGCAACTGTATTGAACATAGCACCCAATCACTCGTTTAATATTTTTTGTTCCCTGTCATTTCGCTGTATTTTATGTTTGATTTAGCACAGGTGCCCTCTTACGTCATACTCCGAAAGTCCCCTTAGGCATTTGTGCGCATGCGCACTACTCATAAATGGTGCTTTATAGAGGACGCACAAAAATACAGATTAAAATCATTTATATTTAGGTTAAATGGAAGATATAGCTTGTGCTGCATGTTAGCTTGCAAATTATGCCCAAGAACATAATTTATTAAGCCATATGTCTTACTAACAAGAAACAATGCCTCTAACCACAGGTCACGTACGAAAAATAATGCCCCGTTTAAGCCATCATCCACTCCACTGAAGGGGTGGAGCGGAAAATGAAAATAAATACGGCCTTTTAAAATTTAAATGCTCCAGCGATTTCATTCCGTCAACCCCTTAGAACACACCAAGAGCTAAATTCAGGTGTTTGCGAGTAGTTTCATTTAAAACGGAGAGGGCTGCCTTCAGCCAGTGTTTTCTGTTGTACTGACATGAGAGTCAAGGCTCCGAGCTCTCGGTCTGCGAACTACATCACTGAGCCTCTTTTAAAAGCATTTAAATAAAAACACTCCAGCGACTGTACGCAATGTAAACATAATATCATTTTAAAGAGCTATATTAAGCGCATATGAGCTGCTTTTATATGGTTTACGGATGAGCTTCAGGGCTGGCGTTTCTTCGTCCGTGTTCACAAAACTACATAAAGGCATTTAAAAAATAAAAACACTCCAGCGATTGAACAGTAATAGTAGATTAGTGTATTGGAAACGTTAAAATGCTTGCTTATTTGTGCTGCGTTTTTGTGGAAACGAATTAGCTAGTAAAGACTGTTTCATGAATATGGTCTCATCGTTTGAGCCACATAGTTCAACAAAGCACGGCCGTTTTTAATGACCAACTAATAACTTCTGCTATTTAACTGATTAGAGTTCTCAAAAAATGCAACTGTATTGAACATAGCACCTAATCACTCGTTTAATATTTTTTGTTCCCTGTCATTTCGCTGTATTTCATGTTTGATTTAGCACAGGTGCCCTCTTACGTCATACTCCGAAAGTCCCCTTAGGCATTTGTGCGCATGCGCACTACTCATAAATGGTGCTTTATAGAGGACGCACAAAAATACTGAATAAAATCATTTATATTTAGGTTAAACGTAGGTTATAGCTTGTACTGCATGTTAGCTTGCAAATTATGCCCAAGAACATAATTTATTAAGCCATATGTCTTGCTAACAAGAAACAATGCCTCTAACCACAGGTCACGTACGAAAAATAACGCCCCGTTTAAGCCATCTCTCGACTGTTTCATGAATACCCAGCAAACATTTGGACATCCGATTACCGTTGAAAAGACGTCCCTCGCGTCATGGTTGAAAAATAGTTCCAAAATGAAAATCCAACCGACGTCTTTGACGTCATCTGACCGTGAATCACACGTCTTTTCTGCACGGTCCGTGCACGTCTAAAAATGTCCTCTTCTGGACGTTAATATGAGTCTCTGCTTATTTCAGGGGTTATATTCACCTAAACGTGCATATACAACAGCCTAGTTTGTACAGTTGTAATAGGCAATTATTAAGGTTCTTAAAAGAGACAAATTCGCTCCAGTCGGACCTGAACGTCTTTATAACGTTGTATAACTAATTATAACAATGACACTTTTGTAATAATTTTTATTTTGCAAATCCCATGCAAACAGTACTGTAACCAATAAACACAAACATACAAACAAAATTTAAAATAGGGAAAAAAATAATTTTAATATATTGTGCAAAAACAATGCAAACAGTATTAATGTTTTAAACAATGTTAACCAAAATAATTTACAAGTAGTGAAATATATATAAATTATTTTTATATCCCCCCCCCTCCCCTCCAGCTCTCTGTAAAGGTAATGCTCTCCCCTGCCAAGACTGGCTCCGCTGACCCATCGGACTCAGAGCTGCTATCTTCAGTCAAGGCATCAACTCTTGATCTTCGTCGTCTCTACTTCCTTTGATACTCAGACGAGATGTTAACAAATCTAAAAGTACAAAATACTTTAACATTTACATAAACTTACACGTCAAACATAATTTGCAGACCACAGCACGTTTATGAGATTCACCACTTAACTATTAAAAAAATAATAAAAACAGTAAGTACAAAATATGTTTTTGATGCTTTGTAAATATAATTGTATTTACATTACACTGGTTTAAATGTTAAATAGAGGTTTACATTCTATATATGGACATGTATGCACAAATACATAAGACCAGAACAAATTTACAAACAAAAATTTGTATCAGCATAACTAATGCATTTCTGCAAAAAACGCTTGACGAGCAAATTTGTGGATTTATGGATTTTTATTTTTACTTTATTAAGAGATATTTCTGAGGCAGTGAACATGCATATGCCCACTTAATATTATAAAAAGTTCCATTAGGAAATGGAATAAGAATTAGCAGTAACAAAGTTAAAAACTTAAGACCTGATTTTTGGATTGAATTTTTACTAAGTAAAACAGCTGTGGATTCAGGGCTAGACTGTGGCAAAGTAGTTTGTTTGTAAAACAAAGCAAAAGGCTAACTTGTAGCCAAACAGCTAAAATTTAGCCCAACCAATATTTTAAAACTCTAAATTTGCCGATAATAATGCGCACATAAAGTTGTTTTATGCCAACAAATCTAAGTTTAAAAAACTCAAGCATAATAATACTGAAACTGTACTTACGCAATGGCAACTTTTTGCGTCCTTCTCTCCAGTCTCCTCGTGGTTGTGAAAAAAAAGGCTATGTCTTCATCTTGTGCTTTTTGGCGAACAGGTAAACCGCAAGGTAAATTTCCGCCACCTAGTGATCTGGAGTGAAATATGCTGGCGCTCTCGCAAGATCATGGTGAGATAGATCTTGGCAGCACCGTTTTGATCCAACTCAGACGTAAAGTGGTGACCCGAGAAATTTTGATTTTATATGTATATGCATACATAATAATAATAATAATAATAATAATAATGAATGATAATAATAATTATTATTATTATAAAATCGTAGAAATAAAGTTCTGGATTATTACTGTAATTTGGTGGCTTATTCATCATGTAGGGCATATCCACGTGTAAGTACATTCATTTTTTCATTTTACTTAATGACTTTTTCGAAGGTCATGATGGACTACAAATGGACGTGTAAAGGACGTCCCTTCTGGACATAATCACGACATGGTATATATTGAACTACCCGTACATACAATTTTGAATACACGCAACCCCAGACAAATATAGACATGTACAAATGTATAAGCGTATATAAATGCATTTTAGGACATGTTGTGCATTTGTGCCGTCCAGGCGCGACTAATTTTGGACGGGGAGACGACGTTGATTTCGGACCATTAGTACACCATTTGTGCCGTCCTGCCGCGACCCCTTTTGGCCGGGGAGACGACGTTGCCGTCCGACCAATGTTTGCTGGGTATGGTCTCATCGTTTGAACCACGTTAGTTCAACAAAGTACGGCTCCTACATTTAAAGCCACACCTCTTGAGTTCTTTGAGCGTAAGAAACGCGATCAAGAAGGGCAAAAACTAGTGCTTAAAGCAACCACATCGGAGACGTGGCTGCTCTAAAAGCCTCATAGAGAGTGGGGTAAAGTGAGACATTTTTTACATTTGCTCCCCTCTAAGCAAGCTAAAATTATATATCTGTAAATTTTACACATTTCCCATTAATTCAGAATGTTTCCTAGCAATTGAAACGATCAGAATGTATTCAGGATGAAAGTCAGTGAAAATATGATTGTTTAAAAAAAAGTCATCTTGGCCCGGTTTCCCAGACAGGGCTTAGACTAAGCCAGTATTAGACCATAGTTCAATTAGGACATTTAAGTAATTTTTATAAACATGCTTAGAAAAAAACATTACTGGTGTGCATCTTGAGACAAAACAAAGGCACTGATATATTTTAAAATCAATCAGTGCAATTTTATTTCAGTTGAAACAACTCAGACTTACATTTTAGTCTAGGACTAGGCTTAAGCCTTGTCTGCGAAACCGGGCCCTTGTGTCTCACTTTACCCCAGCTTCGGGGTAAACTGAGACAAACCAGATAAATCAAAGGGGTAAAGTGAACCACTTACTTTTTCCACTCAAAAAACTACCATAATAACATATATTGTAACAGTTAGAGCTAGCTTGACAACCACACATCCCAGAACTAATGTCGGATTAGTAACAGAATCATGGGGATTGGTCAATTAAGCAAATTTTTTATAAAGACTTGAAAGTAACTCTGAACAAAATCAAATACAGCATAATATAATTCAAAATGTTATGATTAACATTCAAATGACAGATAGAACCAGTTAGATTAGAACACAGTCTGGGGGTCAGAACACAGGACCCTTAGAGCCAGCTAGAACAGCCTCAGAACAGGACTAGACCCACCTGGATTAGAACATTAGCCTACTGTCATACTCTACAACTAGGCCTACTCTACATTCCAGCCCTGAAGTTTACAGGCATAGATGAGGAGAGAACTACTCAAATCCGAAACCTGTTACAAGTCGGACTTTCTAAAACCATAAGGCCAGAGCTGCCCCCATAACTTGACTTGTCAATACTTCTATCCCTTGCAGCTGCTCTTATAGACTTCTTTCCTTCCTTGACCTCAGTGGCTGCACTCTCAATCTCCTCCAGGGGTGTTATGCCCCAGGTTGTCTTCCTGGTGTATTGCCTTGGCATGATGGCTTTTCTACAATGTTTCTGACATTAAAAATAAAGCAAATGTAGTGTAATATTACATTAAAGTATGTTTACCACTAAATTTAACTTGTGCCTCATGTCTCACTTTACCCCACAGTATTTGTCTCACTTTACCCCACCGCCACATTTTAGAAAAAAACAATCTTTCTTAGCAATTCAGGATAATCTTCAGCTAGCATCATCACATGGTTTTATATGTTGGTAGATCATCAACATGTACGATATAATTTTTTCTACCTGAATCAATTTGCTTTGACACAACAGTTCATTAAGTTGACAGCAAGAAAAATTACTTTTTCATGCAAAAAAAATATTTTTGTGAAAAAAACATGTTTATCACAGCACCATGAGGTCCTCTCCTTCATGGTCAAGGGGAAATGGGAGGGGCTTAAAAAACATAATTTTCACATATCCACAAATGTGTCCGTTGCCAAGATACAGGGGGTGTCTCACATTACCCGATGTCTCACATTACCCCATTCTCCCCTACTTAGTGGCTAGTCGGATTGCTAAAGCTAAGAAACCCTTTACTCAGGGGCGGCTGGCCCATGGTGGGCGATAGTGTATGAAGGTATTTTTGGTGCAAAACTACTGAACACATGTGAGAGCGGAATTTGTAGCTGTAGAGCATACCCACACATGTGTATCAATAAATTTGAAGTCACAGAGAAAAATTTTTTAGGAGTTGTAAACTTGTAGATTTTTTTCCTCTCCTACAAACACAACACAACAGTTACACCTTCACACATTCTTCACTGCAGGTGCACAAATCCGATTCTACGAATCACACATGAAGAAACTCACATTTTTTGTACAGTTGCTGCAGTGAATATGGTGCAAAACGCATTCACACACCCGTATCAAAAATGTGAAGTCACGGAGAAATTTTACACACCCGCAAATTAATATGTGAATCCATACAATGAGAGTTGCAAACTTGTAGAATATCTGATCACAAATGCATTACTTTTCTTGGATAGTTTTCTAACATAATCGCAAGTCCAATTACTACAACTGCTTGAATCTACTGCTACGAGTCTCAAACGCAGATTTTTCGCCTTCAAATGACAAGTTCCGCGCGCTCTCACTTTTGCACCATCCGTGAAATGTGGAGCAAAAGTGATTTGTGCATCTGTGAGGCAGCGGCAGGAAGGCCCTGTTCAGAGAGCAGAGAATTTCGGCCAATCACCGCGCTGGCGATGTGAAGGACCAATAAAGGTATGCTTTTTTCTTATCTCCCCCCTGCAATCATTCACCGTTATACATTTGTTTAAGTAGTTTTAATATGTGCGCTGGTCGTCTAAGTTGGTAATCATTGTTTCTTAGTTGGTTAATTAGCCTTTATTATTTCCTAACGTATCTGTACTGTTAAGTTTGCTATTCAATCGTCTCATAATTAAAGATACTCTCATATTAAACGATGTAAGTTATTCCTTATATTCTCTTCTGCTTTACCTTCTAGAAAAATGACAGAACAGTCTCATATTACATAAAATGTGTAACGTAACCATGTTTTTCTTTCTTTTGGTTTGGTTTGTTGTTTATTAAACTATGTAAATAGTGATTTTATATTTCATGGAACACCAATTTGCAGTAGTTTTGGATTTAAAACATGCTTTAAATCGTATTGGCTTTATATAATGTTAATTAACCAGCTCTGTGACTCACTGCAGCTTCCAATTATGCCTACTGGGCAAATAAAATACCTTTACTTTACTATGGTAACGTTATTCCTATAAATGTTACCATCCACCAAAAACAAACCAAACCAAAAGAAAGAAAAACATTGTAACGTTACACATTTGATGTGATATGAGACTGTTCTGTCATTTTTCTAGAAGGTAAAGCAGAAGAGAATATAAGGAATAACTTACATCGTTTAATATGAGAGTATCTTTAATTATGAGACGATTGAATAGCAAACTTAACAGTACAGATACGTTAGGAAATAATAAAGGCTATAATTAACCCAACTAACAATGATTACCAACTTAGACGACCAGCGCACATATTAAAACTACTTAAACAAATGTATAACGGTGAATGATTGCAGGGGGGAGATAAGAAAAAAGCATACCTTTTGGTCCTTCACATCGCCTGCGGGGTGATTGGCCGAAATTCTCTGCTCTCTGAACAGGGCCTGCCTGCCGCTGCCTCACAGATGCACAAATCACTTTTGCTCCACATTTCACGGAGTATATGGTGCAAAACAGTGGCGGCCGGCCCATAGGGGGCGCTGGGGCACCGCCCTCCCTGATAAAAGGGGCTAAAAATGTAAAATGTATTTTTACAAATTAAGTTTTTTAATTCGGTTTTACTCACCAGTATGTGCCTACATGCGATATGAAAACATATACAACATTTCCCACCTAGTGACATTCATTCACCAGTGAATTTCCACAGACAGACTTGTATCGTTTCTGTCATGGGGCGCTGAGAAAAAGCGCCCCTGCAGTTCAGCCAAATAGCCAGTCATGTGCTGTTGCTAGGGTAAATTAATAAATATGCGGCCAATCAGTCTCTCAGAATTTTATGGTCTTGAAGCGCTGAAAATTCTGCCCCAAGCAGGGGAAAATACCGCGAGATTTAAGTTTGTTTGTTTTTTTCTTTTGAGGCGCGGTCAATCAGAGTAATGATGGCGAACTTAACGAGCGAAGAGCGATTTCCACCAACTTCGGTGAGATCACAAGCCGTTCAAATGAAGCAAAAAATAAAACAATCTTACGAATCATGGAGCTTGGATAAAGTCATGTAAAGTTATGCCTTTTATCGTTTTCCCTGTTTGTTATTTCAAAGTCCTGTCACCAAAGCGTTGTGGACAACTACACAGAGAGTAACTGAAACAATGCAGTTTAACTCGATCGTCGGGGTACAAGCACAATGATTTGTGTAGATGATGCAGTTACACAATAGACGTCTTTTTTCAAGTAAACTGTGAGTGTTTATGTTAGTATTATTATAAGCACAATATTATTTATATATATTCATACACACACACACACACACACATAGATAGATAGATAGATAGATAGATAGATAGATAGATAGATAGTGTTCCTTCTTTAATTGGACATACATTCAGTTATGTCTACCAACTTGACAAATATATTGTCAATACCATTATAATTAGGTCAAAACAATTAATGGTCTACAAGTATTTACAGTTTTTGCATAACAGTTATATCGGACTATATATAACTTTATGAAAATTAATTTATATGCAATGTTTTACTACAAATCAATTTATTTTCACTGTCTTTAAACTGAGAATTATCCTGTGGCTCCCTCGTGTGGATAATATTAGTATTATGGCCTTCATCTCTGAATCACATTAATATAAATGGCTAATATTTTTTTGGATGATTACAAATGTTTAATGATTACTTTACTGATAATAAAGCCTGTATTAACAATGTGATTTATTTTGTGTGTGCCCCCCTAAAAATTTTTAGCACCAGCCGCCACTGGTGCAAAAGTGAGAGCACGCGGAACTTGTCATTTGAAGGCGAAAAATGTGCGTTTGAGACTCGTAGCAGCAGATTCAAGCAGTTGTACTAGTAATTGGACTTGCGATTATGTTAGAAAACTATCCAAGAAAAGTAATGCATTTGTGATCAGATATTCTACAAGTTTGCAACTCTCATTGTATGGATTCACATATTAATTTGCGGGTGTGTAAAATTTCTCCGTGACTTCACATTTTTGATACGGGTGGGTGTGTGAATGCGTTTTGCACCATATTCACTGCAGCAACTGTACAAAAAATGTGAGCGTACGAGTTTCTTCATGTGTGATTCGTAGAATCGGATTTGTGCACCTGCAGTGAAGAATGTGTGAAGGTGTAACTGTTGTGTTGTGTTTGTAGGAGAGGAAAAAGATCTACAAGTTTACAACTCCTAAAAAAATTTTTTCTGTGACTTCAAATTTATTGATACACATGTGTGGGTATGCTCTACAGCTACAAATTCCGCTCTCACACGTGTTCAGTAGTTTTGCACCAAAAATACCTTCATAATAGTGCATCGCCCTCCTTGAGCCACACGAAAAAAGAGAGGTGAAAAAGAGTCTTATTTTGCTGGTCCTAGTCTGCATATTACTGTACAATCAACAGCCTGAATGTCACTTTCCAACCTAAAACCCCGCCCCCTTGGGGCGATCTCAGTCAGATTGAAAATCGCCCCACCCGGTCTCATAGAGTTATATTGTGAGATTTTTTTTTTATTAACCCTACAATGCATTTCAATGGGCACCGTGAGGGCTCGCCCCAACGTGATTTCGTAATACGCACTGATGCGTGCCCTGCTGAAAAAAACAGCTAAAACCAGCCTAGGCTGGTTGGCTGGTCGGCTGGTCTTAGCTGGTTTAAGCTGGAAATGGCTGGTTTTAGCTGGTCTCCCAGCCTGGCCAGGCTGGTCAGGCTGGTTTTAGCTGGTGGTTTCCCAGCCTGACCAGCTAAGACCAGCCTGACCAGCCTGGCCAGGCTGGAAAAATGGCCAAAACCCCTCTAAAACCAACCTGCCTCCCAGCTATGACCAGCTAAAACCAGGCTGGTTGGCTGGTTTTAGCTGGTTTTTTCACCAGCAGGCACGCGTAGCGAGACGTCTGAATGTATTATTGGCCATGCTTTCAATGGAGAGGGAACTTGTCAGGAACATGCCTGATTTTAATGAGAGGTTAATTGATCACTTTGCCTGCTTAAAAGAGAGGCGAGCAAAATTTCAATACAAGTGATGTGTGTTATTAAATGGTGCATTGTTTATGTTATCACGGTCGTAGCCATGAGGTCACCGAGGTCCGGACCTCGGTCATTTTTTATATTCAAAAATAAAATGTCAAGCTCTTTGAATGATTATTTAGCCGTTTAAACCACCTCATATCCAGTGATGGGCAAGCTACTTGGAAAATGTAGTGAGCTAAGCTAACAGTTACTCTTCATTAAATGAAGCTTAACTACACTAAAGCTACAGCCTTTGGTAATGTAGCAAGCTAAGCTACAGCATCATGGCAAAAGTAGTTCACTACATCTAAGCTATTTTTTAAAATTTCATTTTTCTATTGAACCAACATCATACAAAGTCAGTGCTCTCTCAGTGATCAATTAAATTGTCAGTCATACAGGCATGCAAGTTCAGTTTAATTGTTTATTCAACCACTCTTCCAAACCAATTTGGCAACAAAAATCTGTATCATGTACAGGGCTGGATTTATCTCATATTCTGGGGGGTTGAATTCTTTCTTGAAAAAAATAAAAACAAAAAAGCAATGGCACCAGTCTCACAATATTAAACGAATAAAACAGGGAAAACACAAAATTTGTAAATAAAATAATTTTATACATATTATTGAATAACATAGTCTATATATGGATGGGTGTTCGTCAACTGATTGCATGTCGTCAGAGTTTACAGTGTTGACAGCTTCGTAAAAAATAGCCTAATGGAAGCGCTGTAGATTTGTTGTATATAGCTACTAAAATATGACAGACCGCACAAAAACAGCACTTTAATTTACTGCCGTGTTTGAACAAAGATAGTGATTGATTTCATGAATACAGGAGCCTGATTTTTTTTAATTTTCAGAATCTATAGTACATAACAAATACAAAAATAAAAACAAATCACAAACTTTTGCAGTCAAGACTGTGAATAAAAGACAAGTGTGGAATGTAAGCCAGATTTGGCCCAGACTCTGTTACTATCTGGGAAGCAAAGCTAAATTCTATTGTAAATTTGTTAACTGACAGTAAGAATATATAACCGAATCAAGCGGCTATTTTCGTTTGCAGAAGGTAAAATGCATTAACGTAAAAATTTAACCGACAGGTCACAGTGGCTAGGCCTATAAGTCACATTTGTGACCCTGGACCACAAAACCAGTCATAAGGTTAAATTTTACAAAACTGAGATATATACATCATATGAAAGCTCAATAAATAAGCTTTCTATTGATGTATAGTTTGTTAGGATAGGACAATATTTGGCCGAGATACATCTATTTGAAAATCTGGAATCTAAGGGTGCAAAAAAATCAAAATACTGAGAAAATCACCTTTAAAGTTGCCCAAATTAAGTTCTTAAAAATGCATATTACTAATCAAAAATTACATTTTGATAGGTTTACAGTAGGAATTTTACAAAAAATCTTAATGTAACTTGATCTTTACTTAATTTCCTAATGATTTTTGACATAAAAGAAAAATCAATAATTTTGACCCATACAATGTATTTTTGGCTATTGCTACAAATATACCCCAGCGACTTAAGACTGGTTTTGTGGTCCAGGGTCACATTTTATTATATTCTGAAATAAACAGGCCTACAGCATAATGTTATGACATTATTTCCCTCACTCCACAACAAATCCTTTAACTTTAATCTTATTCAGAACAGAACAATGATGAAATAAATAAATAAATAAATTTGCCTAAACAATCCAAAACAAATTAAATGTGAAAGTAAAGATGGGCTTATGTAGACTACCTCTCTTGCCACAAATACAAATGTTTCCATATCTGCAATGTATTTGAAGCAAAATTATTATGCATTGGGTAAGCTTTGTACTTCATGCACGTCGACGGAAAATATCATGATGAGCAAAAATGTGCCACAGGACCGGTGGTCATGCTGAACTGCATGTTATACACACTATTTAAATTGACTAGTGTAACTTTTGGGTGACTGTGTTTTATTTTTCAAATGAACATAGTGTGCGCGTAAGACACGTAAGACACCAGCGCGATCAAACAGCTTAATATGATATTCTGTCATGTTGGTCATAGTAAAGGCATAATTTGCTACTGCAAAGTCCAAAGCAGTTTGAAGTATTCAGAATATTAGCAAAGATTATTATAATTCGTTTAGACTAGAACACGGTTTCATTCTTATTTTGCTATGGAACCTGGTCGTTTTTTGTTTGTTTGTTTTTACTAACGAACCGAAATATTTTGCCTTTCGCCATGAATTTGACACCCACTCTCTGCCCATCTTGTACTTCTGAGTTTGAGATCTTCCCAGAGCACTAGCCTGCTTCAAATACTAAAATCAAGGCGCCCATCACTAGCATTGCAGATTATACAGTTTTCTGTTGCTATGTGGGCGCTCAGTTTTTTTTCTGACATTTAGCTAAAATATCGACAACAAAAGTCTCGACAACCAGTGCTAGACTAAGACACACTTTTCTCATATCTTCGAATGCAAAAAAAAAAAACAAAAAAACATTAGCCTTTATAAATGTACTTTCAATCAACACTTCTTTATTTACCTCAAGTCTGCAAACACGCTGAGATGCTTCAAACTGCGTACCGCACTTCATTCACGAGAGAGGCGGGAGGAATAATGCGGTTTGACTGACAGTTTAATGAGCCAATGGCATCACGAGGTTTAGTGGCGGTGGCGTCGCTTACTGACCCAGGATCAGTGATCCGTAGCAGTTATATTTCCGATTTGAGCTTAAAGTATAGAACAATATATAGCTTGTAGCTTTTGTTGACGCTACCGCGTTACTTGATCAAAATAATAGCTTAGCTACTGAAAAGCTATTTGATTCAGAAAACAGCGACGCTACCACCACGCTACTGAGAAATGTAGTTAAGCTAGTAGCGTCACTACTTGTAGCGACGCTACTGCCCAACACTGCTCATATCACATAAGTGTTTGCAATTCATGTTGCTGCGAGAAGCTAGCGCAGTGAACGGGGCTTGAGAACGCGTTGAGTGAGAGCGCAGGTGCAGCAGCCTCCGTTTGTTGCCAGATCCATCTATTATACGTGTTTTTTGACTCGTTTGTCCAATTTAGTGTGACACTTTGGGACGTTTATAAAGTGGAAAGTTGAACGTTAGTTTTATTCCAGTGTCATTATTCTAACGTTATTTTTATAACTTGTTATAAAATAAAAATTCCCTCAGCTAAAAAAAAAACAAAAAGACCTTTCCATGTAAAACATTATACTGAATAAAAAATCTTTCACAATCATCTACATGTCTGTCTATTTTGAAGTTTAGGCTATATGTAGTGCATTTGTGGGTGTTATTATAGCACAATTCTTAACACCTTACTTCGGAGTTCGGACCTCACTAATTTTCAAACCCTGTTTACAGCCTTGTATGTTATATGTTGTATTCTTCAAATGTTGAATTTTAAATAGTTGTATTGATTGCATATTGGCAGCCAAATTTATACTGAATATGTTCTGAAAAGATTTGATTAATTACAGTTTTAATATGAGAAAAAAGTCTTTAATTGTAAAGCAGTATTGCTTTTTTTTTTTTTGCTTTTTTTTTTTACTCTTAGAGGGCAAACTAGTTGATGACAATGTGTCTCTTGATGGCCATGGTGGAAGTGTTTCAGTGTATTTGGAACCATTGCGATAAATTTAATATAGCTATTCAAAATACTGTACAGTTTGTACAATTCATGCCTAATGTTGCCAACTAGGAACAGGGAAACCAAATCAAACAATGTAATGTAATGCTGTAAAGTTGGCTATCTGAATTTTATCATAATTTTACCCATTAAAGCGGTTATCTTTACCATCATCGGAACAGTTGCCCCCCCAGAGATATTTGTCAGGAGCCGCCACTGCCAGGTCTATTACTATTGGGGAAGAGTTAATTCTGCCTGCTGTGCAATGAACTACTTGGGGTGGCTGCGGCTAAAAAAATAGCTCAGGTACCGCTTTTCTTTTTTTTCAAGTTGTTAGCGATCACAGCACAAATTACAGTGAACTCCAAACGAATTACACCAACTAGTTCGTTTACATTAATATATGAGGCATACAAAAAACAGCAGAAAAATTTTAAAGTAGATTAAATAAACTACACCAAATGTGCCTTTTTATGGTTTTACCATAACGAACAGAGCTAAGTTGGAACAAAAAACAATAGAGTATATTTTTTTTCAATCGAAATATGAACGTACAATACAAAGCCTAGCATACATTATAAATAACAGTTTATCATTCAAATACATTGGGAAACACTTGGATTTGTGCCGAATTACAGAGGTACGTGAGCCCAACGCCTGGTTTTTAGTTTCGCTTTGTTTGAGTTACTTAACTTTATATATTTGTTTCATTCCTGTTCTGTTCTGAATACCGTTACATTTAAATAATTCGTTTTGGAGTCAGGGTACTTATAGCTATGTTAGTATTTATAATGTTAATACATAATAATACTTCGCTTGATTTGGTATTATTTCTGATATTACACTTTCTCTCTAAACATTCCGCTGCTCATTAAATGCGTTTGGAGAGAGTGGATTAAGAAGCAAGCAATCAATGAGAGCGTTTTTGAACTTAAAAAAGTTGACTGGTCGAAAATATGTTAAGGACCGACACACATCCACCAAATACATCTACATAAACCCACCCCAGCAAACATTTGGACGTGTAATGACCGTTGAAAAGACGTCCGTCCGACACGTCCCGTCATGGTTGAAAAATAGTTCCAAAATGGAAGTTGAACCGACGTCTTTTCTGGCCGTGAATTCCACGTCTCTTCAGCGCGTCCCTGGACGTCAAAATTAGTCTTCTTCTGGATGTTTATATGGTGTGTTTATGCATAAGTGTAGGCATATAAGCCTGCATATAAAATAATCATACACTAATTGTGTTAAATCGTAAACAGGCGATTTTGACGTTTACACATCTAAACTTGACAAAGGTTCTAAAAAGGGCCAAAATCGGCCCAGTCATACCGAAACGTCTAGATATAACACGTTATAATCACGTGTAGATCAAACAACACATTATTTACTTATACATTTAAGTACTTAATACAATTAACTGCATCTGAATATAAGGTTAAGGTTTGATACATGCAATTATGCATAATTTATAGTTATTACAGTAACTACATGTAACAAGGTCACTGTAAAATAAAGTAGTTTTTTTTAGTAGTTCATTACAAATGATCAAAGATAACGGGATGAACTAAAGTCACAATTTATTTATCACATTTATTTTATGGTTTTAATACAAATTCACCAGGGAAACAGGAAAAATTAACATGTTCATCACGAAACAAATTCAGTTTCATAACTAAATTTAAGGAATTGAGCTGTCACAAATATCTCCCACATCTTTTTCACCCGAAAACTTATTTTTTATAACCCCCACCCCCTGCTCTTCCTGGAGCATGTTTTAGATGTTCAGCCATAGCGCCATCAATTTCCGATTCCGTTGAATTGGGGTTCCACCTCTTCACAGCATCTGAGGGAAGAAAATATGAATGTAAAAAGCAAAAAGTTAAACAAGCACTTATTTTGAAAGTGTTTTTATCTATCAAACTAATTGTACAATGCAGTCGAACAAGACTTTTCCCATCCATTTCATGAACACATTAACCTGTGATATGAGTAACATGAGAACATTATATTTTAGTGGATTTCTCTGACACTCTACATGTCACAGTATTGAGAGCTTCTCTGAGATACCAAACGATTGAATGTTTCACCAGGATCACTTCCTCTTCTTAGTCTTCAAAAAGTCTGAAAGTAATGTAGTGACACTCTTATGGAAATAAGATAATTTGTAATTATTTAAATTTGTCTAATTTTTAAACTGTGTGTCATGAATCAACATCTCAGAAAAATGTTATGCATTTCAAAACAAAGTGACGACTTAATTCGTGATGCAGGATGTTGATTTCATACATGTCCACATATGAGAACACCGGGACTAAAACATGTTAATTATGCGTTTGGACATTCCTGATAAAAACAGGTCTTTTAAATAAGACACAAGGAACATACGATGTGTCACAAATTACCTTGTATTATATTATATAAAGGTGTAGCCTTGAATGCAGCCTTTTCCAGCTGGCCACCACCCTGCATGTTGAATTTTGCCATTAAGGCATTTGACATGATTCTGCGAAATAAACGATTCAGTCATAATATTAAAATGCATTGTAAGATCAGTATTACAAATTATCAGTACTGTGCAGCTTGCCAATTGCATGCAGTGTTAAAACTGTGGCGGGAGTCCCGAGGCACAATCAGCGTCGCCCTGGCAACTCACGTCAACCAGCTGGAGCTCATCACCACGGACCAATCGTTCACGGACGCCACCCCTACAAAAGCCGGTTGCTCACCACAGATCACTGAGAAACTATCTCCGATGAGGTCGAAGCTTACCTGCTCTCTGCTCTCATTTCCCCCTAAAGATTCGCCGTGAACGATTGGCCGCCGTCACTTCCTGGACACCGTCACTTCCTGGACACCGCCACCACCGCGAACTCACCTTCAAGCACTTACCTGTTTGCTCACACCTTCCTGGGGAAGCTGCACGACAAGGACTTCACCTCTCACGGAGCACCGACGCACGTTCACCTGCCATTTCACCCTCTCACTTAAGTCTGTTCAATAAACTCACCCTCCGGGGCTCACTTGAAAGTCTTGTCTTGTCGTGCTGTTCCCCGCCCGGCCACAAAACATACATTTTCACAACCACTCTCTATCATGTAATAAGTGCTCTATCCCTATCCAAAGTTTTTGTGACAAGTAATGACTCATTCATTTCTTACACTAACATTATGTTTTTATATCTTGTTTTAAGTCTTACGAACAACCTGATTTAGCACAGACATTACAACTTCAACACAAAAACAGGCAATTATATAAGTAGATATAGTGTGTGACAGAATTATAGTATTACCAAAGGTTGAGGTTATTATTGTGGATACTGTTACTATTGTCATTTTTTTCTGAGATACGACACAGCAAAACACACAAACAATGCTAGGTAAATACATACTTGTTCATACACAGTCTCTGACTGACATTCGGCCAACTCTGGACAGTTGCTGAACCTAAAAGTGACACCACAATCAAAATAATGTAATAATGTTTTGAAAACTCAAGAGCAAGACAGAATTGACAGCAAACAAAAACAATGGTATCGATATTGGCATTAGATTATCGATAAACAACTACTTGTACCTCTAATAAAAGATTTACAAACTGACTGTTTGCAAACTTTGCTTTAATGAATTTCCCATAAATGACCTGCATTTCAAACACCATATAATATTCCTTACTTTCTGATGGCATGGGGTAATTATCTGGTTCCACCTATTTGAAATTGTAAAACACCAAGGCAGGCTCCACTGTCCCCTCGGATTCTGAGCTGCTGTCCTCTTCCGCTAAGGCATCAACTCTTGCCTTTCGACATCTCCACTTTCTTTGATAGTCAGAGCTCAGAGGACATGTTTAGCAAATCTGAAATTACAAAATACTTTTAAAGCACTTATTGAAGTCAGCCATGTGCAAATTAATTTACAGATTTCAGTGAATTATTCCTGAGCTCCTCCTACAGTTTTAACATATCACAGTCTTTCATTGCATTTATTTTCAGAAATAAACTTTCAGAATGCTACATCTGAGTAGTACTTTTTAATTTAATCTTTAAACATGTTTAATCAACCGATGTGCTCTTATGTGCTGCATGTCATTGATGTCAAAGTACATATATACATTTAACTATTGTTTTTTTTTCCTTTTATAGCTTGCCTAATAATAAAGAAATATATATATATATATATATATATATATATATATATATATATATATATATATATATATGTGTGTGTGTGTGTGTGTGTGTGTCAATGCATATAGTATACTGAATATATAATTTTTAATATATCTCATACAAGTCATTAACACAAACACACTTTAACATTCTGTGATACACATAAAACAACAAATTGAGAAAACTTAAAAATATTCAAAAGCTGGCTACTTCAACTTTTAATTTTCATAAACTTTTTATTTTGCCACAGATGAGTTTCTTTTTAGGGTTAAAAAATACCATAGCATTAAACATTACCTTTTAGCATACTAGCTAACTTTAGCCCAACTTAATTTAACTTGACAGTGTGCTTATACTTGCTTTTGGTTCCTCCGAGTAAAACAAGTAAAAATAAAATACATTAATAAAATACCTCAAAATGTACTTACCCATCGATGAATTTTTAATGATTTGTAAACTCAAAAAACTCTCTCCTCCTGTACGTTTATGGCTCACTTCTCTTCTTCTGGTGTTTTTGGCGATTTTGCCAAACCAGCATAAAAAGATGCATTACCGCCACCTATTGATCTAGAATTTTGAGTATACAAACTGTCATATCGCGAGATAATCTGCTATAGACATACCATATCGCGAGATTTGTAACAACATCTTGGCAGCAGTTTTTGCATCCAGCTCAGACTTTAAATTGTGACTTTATGAATAACTTATGTATATAGCCTATATATAATAATTAAAAACGAAATAATTAAATCATATTGCAATGTATGGGAAACTGGTGGAATAATGGGTAGCCTAAATGCAGTGATTTCACACTTAACTACAAGCAATTTGTGAATAGAATTTGACATAAAACAAGATGTAAAACAAATGGAAGTTTTTTAAATAAAGATTTCCGTGCTGGTTTGCATGGGTCTTACTAAACGTTTAAAGGACGTCAGTGGACGTCTATTAACCTCTTAAGAAACTTCTTTGGGCACTTAAATTAATTACTGTAGTATGCCAATGTGAATGTGAATGTAAGCACAATTGCTTTTGCATATTTCATAATGATTTTATAGAGGTTGACGATGGACTATAAATGCACGTGTAAAAGACGTCACCTGCTGGACGTCCTTTCACAACCGAATCACAACCGGGTATATTTTGAACTTACACTCAGCTAAAAGTCAAAGTAACAACTTTACATGCAACCACATATAATTGTAGACATGTACAAATGCATCTGAATGCATTTTTAAGAAATATTTTGTGTTAAAATTTTTTTGCATATTTTGTCGTCCTACCGCGACTATTTTTGGCCAGGGACAGGACGTCGCCGTCGGACCAATGTTTGCTGGGACGCTTGCTCTGTCTTGTATGCACGCACGCACTGTCACGATTTTATGCACTTGTTAATCCTGGATCTTTAAAAATCCGGCTCAGATTAAAGGAACCGTATGTAGGATTGTGGCCAAAACTGGTACTGCAATCACTTTCAAAATACTGTAGAACGGTGTTTCCCCTCCCGCTCCCCCCTGACTCGAGGTTGCCAGCTAAGCTGCAGGAGTAGGCTGCAACAAGGAGCTTCCAATGGCAAGTGACGAGTCTTACACAGTAATTTGTTTTTCTTCTGTTAATGTTTATGCTTCACAAGAGATGTTTTGCGAAGTAATTATGTATCGCAAAAATTTACAGATGGCGATTAGCCAAATATTTCGTAAAGATGTACTGTAATACCACATTTCAGTCGGAATATAGATTGTTCTCATACCCTGCTCGTGGTGCGATCTAAAGCTTTTTATGGACGCATTTAGCACGGCCGACCGCGGAAAATCCACTGTGTACGGAAGCAAAGTTAGCCAAACATAGATGAATCTTATAAAGGAGAAAATAAGCAACGTTGGCGTCTATCTTCAAATTCTTCTCCGTTTTCAGCCGTCTCCATCATTCAAAGGCATCCCCTATACAAATCCTTGTTTTATTTCGGACTTTGTCACGACGTATTTCGGATTCATAACGAGGTCTTTTAGGTTTCGTAATTTTATACACATGTTTTATCCGACTCGTTCTTAGCAGCAGCTGTAACTAACTAGAGCTTAGCTGGCAACCCGTCTCACGAAACTCTACTGACTTCGTGATTGGTAGATAGCTGGAGGGTGGAGCCTCAGACCAAAACACAAAACGACAACAATAACATCAGTTGAGGGCTGCAACTCTCACTTTTAAATGACAATATCCTGGCCGGACCACTGTTGTCAGTGATATAAGTATTTGAAATGAACATGATTTCTTAATGTCTAGGGACATGTACAGGGCCATTTTATGATTAAATGACATACATTTCTTAAATACAGTTCCTTTAAGCACTGGTGGAAACGGTAGGCTACAATAAATTAATTCGTTATCGTTATGAATTAATCATTTAACAACAACCATCCCTCACCCCCGGCCCCCGCCGACGATGCCATCGTCCATCGCGATGTTTCACATTGGACATCCGCTCTCTTGTTCGGGCCGTCGGTCCGTGCGGCTGGTTGCTGCCTCGCTTCTCACACTTACCTCCGCTCACCACACGTTTCATTCTACTGATGAACACTACACTTTTGGTTGTGCATTTATGATACCCCTTTTAAAAAAAGGAAAAAAGGGAATCAAAACGGTACATGGTACAAAAAAGGTTGGGGACCCCTGACCTAAACCACCTCAGGTATATATGAGAGGGAAATAGATATGATAAACACCCAGCAGGAGGCGCCACAGCATAAGACAAAAACACAAATATATGCAAAACTATTTCCATACTAGTTCCATAAATAGCTTTAGAAATTTTGGAAACAGGCAAACAATAAAGGAAGAGAAATGTCCATCTTAAAGCATAAATCACACAGAATTATTACAAGAGCGGCACAACGTAATTAAGTTTGAACATAGATTTGAAGTGCACTAGACCTCCAGCATCATGGCTAGTTTATAATAGTGGAAGCAGAATTAAAATTAACTGCATCATTTTCGAAAGCCAAGGAACTTCAGAACATGATGATCTGATTAGTTCTCAACCGAGCTCCGGAGGTCAACATTAAGTATAGACCACATCTTTACTAAAGGCCTAAAAGCTGATCCCTTCAAAAGTAAAGCTATAACAATGTGTGTATGATAAGACATCTTTTAAAAACTCTAAATAGTTTAAATAATGTGCCAAGTTCTTACAAAATTACTGTTTTTATATTGATTTAATATGGTTTTAAAAACTAATTTTCAAGTATTTGATATTGGAAGGTCTGTATGAAAGAAAAACCATCTATCACAGAACAGATCATAGATTGAAAAGACACAATTTAAAAGTGAATGTTGGTTTCATGAAATGTGTCAATAACTGAGAATATCCTGTATCCTGGCAGCACTGATTTTATTCTTTTAAAACAGTGTTATCATTCTGCGAACATGAAAGGTCTAATCTATGATTTATTTATATTTTCTTCGCAAGCTTACAAAGAGCTGAATTATTCATGTAAAACTAGTCTTACATGAAGCATTTTAGTGAGAGTACTCTGCAAGATGACACATTCACTTTCAGTGCTGTAGGCAGTGCGAATAGTTAATCTCTCAAGGAGACAACGCAAAAGGACTGGATATCTGCATAGTAAAAGTAAGATTTAAACATTTCTAATGCATGCCATGTTTACATAATCATTTTAAAGACAAGTGAAAATGTCATCCATCACATTACACTGCAGCTGCTACATTAGTATGTGTAAATTGACTGAATTTGTTAATGTTTTTGACATATTGTATTCAGTTTTATATTGAGTCACAGAAAATACACATTCGTGTACAGTAGGTGCAAGCAGAACTACACAAAGCTACTATGCATGAGAGTAATTTGATGGCTACTGCTTCTCTGATATGGTATAATTTGTGTGTATTACAAGAAAAAAAAAAAAAACACTGTAAGTGCTCATTTTGGTTTTAAACAGTTTATTTGCTCTTGACTTTGAGTTTCAAGTTTATATTGTGTAGGTGATAAATGTCAATGTCATTGTGCCAATAGATGAAATACCATTTAAATTACCTTTATTTTCAACAGTATCTGCACATTTACAGATTATTCATATGATCATTTTCCCAGTGTTTGATTACAGCAAGATTGGTTCAAGATCACTTTATTTTGACCATGCATGACACAAACTAGCTAGCAGCTTTCTTTATAAATAGACTCTCAAACTTATAGATAGTTTTTGATTCAGTGTTTGATTCAGATCCTAAAATAAATGTAATATGATTAACATTCTTTATAAAAACTAACATAGATAAATTATAAATTTCATCCAGCTTGGTTTGCTGATAACTGAGTGACTAAAAATATCTGGTAAAGTAAAACACATCAGGGTCTGTTTTATACGGTGCCCGCCAGGGGACACCTTCGGTTCACTTATGTTTGTGGTGGCCACGGCATATAAACTCGTGGGAACGTGATATTATGTCGTGGCCACGAGATATTAATTCGTGGGAACGTCATATTAACTCGTGGGAACGTGATATTATGTCGTGGCCACGAGATCATTTTGTCGAGGTAACGACATCCTTATGTTGTGGCCACGAAATATTAACTCGTGGAAACGTCATATTAACTCGTGGGAATGACATCCTTATGTCGTGGCCACGAGATGCATGATGAGGGAACAACATGCATTTCTTGAGGCCAGGAGTTTAGTACATAAACAAACCTGCGTGACCATAGTAACCCAGGATTAGATAGGTTTATTAATATTTTATTTTGAGTTAACAAATGATTGTATCAATTATTATAAAAATTAAATTATTATATTAACAATAGGCGATGCTGTCTGTGCGCGATGTAGACAGCATTTAAAAGTTTATCATGAATAAAT
This sequence comes from Garra rufa, assembly GCF_049309525.1. Taxonomy (NCBI): domain Eukaryota; kingdom Metazoa; phylum Chordata; class Actinopteri; order Cypriniformes; family Cyprinidae; genus Garra; species Garra rufa. The sequence goes on along the minus strand of NC_133366.1, from coordinate 32,938,987 downwards.
ATTACAAAGTACATCAAATAAAATAGCC
>NC_133366.1:32893084-32938459 GCF_049309525.1 Garra rufa | reverse complement strand
ACTGTAACTGTAGTTTTACTGTGGTATTTTTAGTATAAGCACAGTAAACACAACGCTTACTATGGTTTTACCACTGTAACTGTAGTTTTACTATAGTATTTGTAGTATATGCACAGTAAACACAACTCTTACTATGGTTTTACCACTGTTACCGTAGTTTTACTATAGTATTTTTAGTATAAGCACAGTAAACACAACTCTTACTATGGTTTTACCACTGTAACTGTAGTTTTACTGTGGTATTTGTAGGATATGCACAGTAAACACAACGCTTACTATGGTTTTACCACTGTAACTGTAGTTTTACTATAGTATTTGTAGTATATGCACAGTAAACACAACGCTTACTATGGTTTTACCACTGTAACCATAGTTTTACTATAGTATTTGTAGGATATGCACACTTACCACTAGCTTACTATGGTTTTACCACTGTAACCGTAGTTTTACTGTGGTATTTGTAGTATAAGCACAGTAAACACAATGCTTACTATGGTTTTACCACTGTAACCGTAGTTTTACAACAGTATTTGTAGGATATGCACACTAACCACTAGCTTACTGTGGTTTTACCACTGTAACCATAGTTTCACTGTGGTATTTGTAGTATAAGCACAGTAAACACAATGCTTACTATGGTTTTACCACTGTAACTGTAGTTTTACCATAGTAACTTTGATTTTACGGTGTACTATTTGTAAAGCACAGTAACCACAATGCCTACCACACTTTTAAATGTTTTTTGTGAAGTAATTGTAATTCAGTATTTTTTTTTTCTGTCTTGCAGTTAGGTCAGATCACTTACGCCAGCAGCTCTTTTAAGAAGCAATCTCTGGTAAAAGCCATCGCTGTATGAACTGTAATTCATAATTAATTTACACATAGTTTTGCTCTCTCTCTCTTTCTTTGGTTCATCATGACATTTTTAAAATCTCATAATTTTGACCAATTCTGTTAGAAAGCTGCTAGAATTAACAGGGAACTTGAACTCAAAGCTCCAAGTGCTGATCTTGAAGAAGCTGTCAAAGAGGCTGAAAAGTCCTTCAATGATTCAATCTTTCACAGTAATGTTGAAGACATTTAGCTATAACTGATTTGCTTTAATCAACGCATCCTTATTGTTAGTGTTAATAATACCTTTCCTTACAGTCCTTCCTCTCAAATATTTTGGTCACAGATTTTGTTTAGCACATTGTCTCAACATGTGTGTATTTCTCTTTGTTTCAGGGTAAAGGGAAGACCAAAGGAAGGCCTGTCATTGGATTTGAATTGGGCCATGTTGTGCATTTCTGGAAAAGACCAAAAGCAAAGGCAAACATTCCAATGGTATGTCAATGTTGGTCTGAGCACCTGGACTGAACTGTACTGCAGTTACATTTTGCACAGCATCTGTACATACCCTACAGCCCCATCAGAAACAACAACCAACAAAGTGTCATGTCGAAGTATTAATAATTCATACAATTTACCAAGCCAGCAAATGTATATGATATTGTACAAGTGTACTCATATAATATTCCATGATTTTTCACTTGTACTTGTGTCATTGGCCATTGCCTCAACTCTCATGTTAATTGTGTCCATTGTAAGTAGTCAGAGTGTTTATACCAATCCAGTTTATATTAAGTCCATCATATTCTCTCTATATTAACCTTTACAAATTTTCACTGCCTCTTCCTGTTCTAACAGTACATGATATCTGCCCACACCTCAGAGTCTGCCTTTCTTTCTATGTTGATTTTTATTTAACACATCTGTCTAAGAAGCACAAGTCTGGAAATGCTAGTTTATCTTGTCACAAATCAGATCATTAGTAAATTTGGCCAAATCAGATTGCTTAAAGCTGTCCTTACCAAGAGCAAGAACAACAATAAGAACTATTTTAGCATCCACACCAACGGACGATAGCGTTCTGTTTACTGTTATACACGCTACAGTCATCTGCCATCTGTTGTCAATGTTTTTGTTGTTCATCATGTGATAAATTCTCTTTCTTCCTGTCTTGCAGGATTTCTCACAGACTACTGATATATATACATATAGTGATAGTGACAGGAGTGTCCACAGTAGAGATGAGGGTGTTGCCTGTAGAGGAGAAAGTCAAATAATAATAAAATTATAATTGTTATTAACCAGTAATTTGTCTTGCATTTAGTCACAATAGAAGCAAACAACGATTACAGGACAGATATATTTTAAAGGTAATAATTGTAAAATATTGAAATATTGTTCTAATCATCGTTTGCCTATTAGTTTGTTAAACAGAAGCATTGAATATTATTTGGCATCTTAACGTTTTCTGCAAACAAATTCTCTTTTTATTTTTGACTATTAGACAATCTTTTTAAGGGGTTTTCTATTGCCTATTTCTTAATTACCTCTATACAAATGCATTTCAAATACAATCAACTGCTTGTTTTGTCTTTTTTTTTTTTCCGTAATGGCACAAACTGGAGAGAGAGAATGCTGTTCTGGGCACTTTTTATCTGTGAAAAGTTTGATATGTCAATAAACATTGGGAAATGACTACAAAATGTGTGATTCATTATTTTTTATTATTCTTATAGTTCATCTGGCAGGTCTAAGAATTGCAATTTTGTAAGGTCCATTTCCAGGAAACAGAAGTGATTAATTGTTTACCCTTAATACACTGTAAATGTTACAGAAGCACAATTAAACAGTAGAAAAAAGCTTCATGTTTAATCATTAGAGGTGCATGTTTTTTGTTTTGAAAGCAAATGAAACATTTTGAATTATTGTTCACAGCAATTTATATCAAAGTTTTGAGTTTAAATATTGTACATAAATTTATATTAGTGTGAACATAATTTACTATGGGAACCATTATGCCCTTATTTTAAAAAATAAAATAAAATAATCCTGGTAATCAATAAATCTATTGCTGCATCAAGTTAACCAAACTATCCAATCTGTTGTTCCAGTTTTATGTTGAGTGGGGACAAATAAATATTGAACTGATTATCTGTATTTGCCACAAGAACCTGGAAGATCATGTCATAAATGACCATATTTGGACAAGCAAACGAGACGACTCTGTTCAATTTGGTTGCCATTTGGAACTCGCTGTGATTGGACTATCTTTTAATCCAAATGAAAAACAACGCTTAATGTTACAAAGTCCGTGTTGCTCTTATTACATCAGTAATACCTTCAGTTAACAACGAAGTGTTGCTATGTTGTGAGAACTTCCTAATTTACCGAGATCGTAACCCTAACCCTAAGCAGATCTTAATTAAACTACAAATAACAGCGCCATTTTTTTCGTGTTCTATAGATAGAATGGCAGAGGTTTGTGGGTAATGTAGTTTAAAATGTTTATTATTAAAATAGTGGAAAATGCAATCTTTTTTGAACAAAGGTTTATCTAAACAAGTACACTGTGCAAATATCTATGACATATTTAAGAGGCATGCTGAAATTTGGTTTTTTACTAAGATCATTTTTTAAAACACCTTTATACCACCTTTCCATGAATGTTTGAAAACTGTGTCCAACAATATGTAATTAACATAGCATAAGTAGTTGTCCTGCCAATTTTCTCTTTGACATTATAATCAGACACTGATTTACAGCCATTTGAAATGTTCATTTTTTTGCTCTTCCATGGGACTCTACTGGGCCCCTGGGGATTGAAGGGCAGTCAAAACACACAAATCTATTCTCATCATGGACAGCACACTGTGCTGAGTCACATTTTTTAGATTGTCTTTTCAAAAATTTGCCAATATGTAAGTTGAAAGTCATAGTTTTCTTAGAATAAGAATAGACATTTCCTAATTGAATTGTGTCCATTTATTTCATTAGATCAGGAGCAAGAATTGAGTGATGACAGGAAATGAAGACACCAGTTTAAACAATCAATACATATTGTGACACTTCTTTGTACTATCACACAATGTCAGTGTGTCATTCAGTAAGACAAGGTACAGACCGTGTGGTTTATGCAAAAGCTATACAATTCATGCAATGCAAAGGATCATAATATAAAAGACATCATTTGTATCTTTGTCAAATATTCCTCATCTTTGTCCATCTTTGCAAAACATCAGTAATGTGCATGCTCATCTTATTTATTATACAGTACAGGATTGATGTTGATCTTTCCCTGGTCCATCACCCTCAGCTGTGCATAAAGTGCCTGTAGCAATATACTGTAGTCCATGCAGTCTCTTCTAATGAATCTTTCAGCCTTCCCTTCATGTATTGAATGTCATTAATATGACCAAATGTCGCATCTTGATTAAAACACTCATGGTAATTATGTGTATTGTTTACACAATTAAATGGTGTATTTACCAAACATTCCTAATAAAGAATATTTACCATACTTTATTATCCAATACTTTGTGCTACATCATAAAGACAGCTAAAGTAGCCTATTAAGACAAATGATATTCAAGAGAAATAAAAATGGGTTATGTTAAAACCATATTATTTTAACCAGATGAAGCCTCCCAAATGCATGCATGGTTAAATGTCTTGAGCATCATAGAATCACATTCAGTTTCCTGCTCATCATCAGAGCTCTCTTGGTTTTCTTCCTCTTGCTTGCTTATCCATATCCCTATCTTAATAATCTCCTTCCATGTCATGAACAATTTGAAGTTGTTATCCAGCACACTACAGTACAACTGACGGACAAAAGACATGTGACCAATTTAAATCATATCACTTTATTGTCACAATACCATGATCACAAGTGTACAGGTGGTGACATTTTTTTGTGAAAACTGCAGCATGAAAGTATAGACAACAAATGCTCAATGCAGGCAACACACACATATAAGGGACTCAATACAGGTAGAGAACAATAAGGTAAATAGTATGCTATACAGAGAGCATGAAATTAAAACAATAATCACAGTACGCATACCTTTGCAGTGCAGTGTGGAATGAATCAGTTCAAACAGAATGTCATGGTGCAGAATAATAGCGAGTTAGAGTCCAGACAGTGCAACTGATAGAGAGCAGTGCATATGAGCTTGATGTGCTGTGTATTGTTTCTGGTATAAGTTCAGTGCAGTCTAATTGCCTGTGGAAAAATGTGTCTGCTGGTGCAGGTTCTGCAATAACTTCTGCCTGATGGTAACGATGAGAAAAATCCATGGCTCTGGTGGCTGGAGTCTCTGATGGTCCTCTATGCTTTCCTCACACACCAACTGATGTAAATATCCTGGAGGGACATAACATGTATTTAGGGTGTTGTAAATTAATAAACAATATATATCTTTATTTTTAATTGTTGCATTGGACTTACCATTGATTCTTGTTGGAGATATGAGCCAAATGGATCCCTTCACAACTATTTTGCAGTTGTCATTTGTGAAGTTTACTTTTACGGGCCGTAACATCTGAGCTGTCACAGTAGAATTGTTCAGGAATGCAGTCCTCATCGCAGTTTACTGGCGGTTTCAGGCTGCAATGCTGCATCTGGTGGCCATTGAATTGATATGGTCAACTGGCTTCACCCTCCTTCAAACAAACAAAACAATAAGTCAACAATAATTCCAGAGAAATAGTGTTGATGAATAGGTGCAGGTGTTAGTACTCACCATATTTGGCCAATCCTGCCCAAATTCCAGAGATGATAGCACAGTTGATTTGCCAATTCTAGGAGCTATAAAAAAAAAAAAAAAAAAGTGCATGTGAAAAATGGTAACGGCTGTCTTTTGAGAGATTAACATCCATTGCTATACCCCATATAACCCTAACCCCAACCCGTATAACTACATTGCTTGAATACATACATACCAGTAGAAATGTGCAAATTTTCAGCTCTGTGTTTGGGCACAAGAAGACCATGTTCATTCCTCATTCATCAGGACTGGCTTGCCGGGACTGATTTTCTTTGCTTTTTTTGGTCTTCATCTTTAAAACAATACAATATTTATTGACCCAATTTTTAATTATTATTGTTGTTTAAACATATAAATTAAGCAGTTATAATTATATACTTCAAACTCAAGTTCCCGGGCAACTCTAGCAGTCTCCTGAGTTCATCTGTATACATTTCTATTCAGAGTCTGAGAAAAGGCCATCATGCAAACTCTAAGCTTCTATTTTTCAACAGAGCACAAACTAATGTGTTAAGTGAGGGAGTAAAGAAATAAGATGAAGAGAAATAGGCAGAATTGTGTAAGTTTAACAGAATGAGAAGCAAGCAGCATTAGAAAAAAAAAATTATTTAACAGCAAACTAAAATGAATTATTTTAAATATGATTACCTGCTGATGGTTTTGTTGTAAGCAGTTTAAACGCCTCTTCACACCAAGGATGAGTCCACACCGCAGCTATTTGACATAAAATGACAGAAACAATATGGTTGGAATCTCTTTCAGAATTTTTTTTTCCAGATGTTGAACAATGAAAACATTGACAGCCAATCAAAATCCACCACACAAATAGCCTGAGCATTTAAATGCAGACAACATAACTGCAGCATACGCTTATGATAAAAAGAATGTTATTTTCTGTTAGTGTGAAATATAAACAATTAAAATAGTCATTATAATTCTTGCTCTTGGTGTGAACAGCTTTAAGTGATCTGATTTGGCCAAATTAACTGAAGGTCTGATTTCTCACATGACTAGTTAGAGATGGGAGTGAGTGTTGACTAGAGGAGAAATAAAAAAAATAATCAGTAGACATGCAAGGCTTGGTAAATTGTATTAGTTATTAATATTTCGACATGACACTTTGTTGGTTGGTGTTTCTGATGGGGCTGTAGGGTATGTACAGATGCTGTGCAAAATGTAACTGCAGTACAGTTCAGTCCAGGTGCTCAGACCAACATTGACATACCATTGGAATGTTTGCCTTTGCTTTTGGTCTTTTCCAGAAATGCACAACATGGCCCAATTCAAATCCCATGACAGGCCTTCCTTTGGTCTTCCCTTTACCCTAAAACAAAGAGAAATACACACATGTTGAGACAATGTGCTAAACAAAATCTGTGACCAAAATATTTGAGAGGAAGGACTGTAAGGAAAGGTATTATTAACACTAACAATAAGGATGCGTTGATTAAAGCAAATCAGTTATAGCTAAATGTCTACAACATTACTGTGAAAGATTGAATCATAGAAGGACTTTTCAGCCTCTTTGACAGCTTCTTCAAGATCAGCACTTGGAGCTTTGAGTTCAAGTTCCCTGTTAATTCTAGCAGCTTTCTAACAGAATTGGTCAAAATTATGACATTTTAAAAATGTCATGATGAACCACAGAAAGAGAGAGAGAGAGCAAAACTATATGTAAATTAATTATGAATTACAGTTCATACAGTGATGGCTTTTACCAGAGATGGCTTCTTAGCTGCTGGAGAAGGTGATCTGACATAACTGCAAGACAGAAACAAATACTGAATTACAATTACTTCACAAAAAAACATTTAAAAGTGTGGTAGGCATTGTGGTTACTGCGCTTTACAAATAGTACACCGTAAAATCAAAGTTACTATGGTAAAGCTACAGTTACAGTGGTAAAACCATAGTAAGCGTTGTGTTTACTGTGCATATACTACAAATACTATATTAAAACTACAGTTACAGTGGTAAAACCATAGTAAGCATTGTGTTTACTGTGCTTATACTACAAATACCACAGTAAAACTATGGTTACAGTGGTAAAATCACAGTAAGCTAGTGGTTAGTGTGCATATCCTACAAATACTATAGTAAAACTACAGTTACAGTGGTAAAACCATAGTAAGCGTTGTGTTTCCAAAAAAAAAAAAATATCCTACAAATACTATAGTAAAACTACAGTTACAGTGGTAAAACCATAGTAAGCGTTGTGTTTACTGTGCATATACTACAAATACTATATTAAAACTACAGTTACAGTGGTAAAACCATAGTAAGCGTTGTGTTTACTGTGCTTATACTAAAAATACTATAGTAAAACTACAGTTACAGTGGTAAAACCATAGTAAGCGTTGTGTTTACTGTGCATATCCTACAAATACCACAGTAAAACTACAGTTACAGTGGTAAAACCATAGTAAGCTAGTGGTTAGTGTGCATATCCTACAAATACTATATTAAAACTACAGTTACAGTGGTAAAACCATAGTAAGCGTTGTGTTTACTGTGCATATACTACAAATACTATATTAAAACTACAGTTACAGTGGTAAAACCATAGTAAGAGTTGTGTTTACTGTGCATATCCTACAAATACCACAGTAAAACTACAGTTACAGTGGTAAAACCATAGTAAGAGTTGTGTTTACTGTGCTTATACTACAAATACCACAGTAAAACTACAGTTACAGTGGTAAAACCATAGTAAGCATTGTGTTTACTGTGCTTATACTACAAATACCACAGTAAAACTATAGTTACAGTGGTAAAACCATAGTAAGCTACTGGTTAGTGTGCATATACTACAAATACTATAGTAAAACTACAGTTACAGTGGTAAAACTATAGTAAGCTAGTGGTTAGTGTGCATATCCTACAAATACTATAGTAAAACTACAGTTACAGTGGTAAAACCATAGTAAGCTAGTGGTTAGTGTGCATATACTACAAATACCACAGTAAAACTATGGTTACAGTGGTAAAACCATAGTAAGCTACTGGTTAGTGTGCATATACTACAAATACTATAGTAAAACTACAGTTACAGTGGTAAAACTATAGTAAGCTAGTGGTTAGTGTGCATATCCTACAAATACTATAGTAAAACTACGGTTACAGTGGTAAAACTATAGTAAGCTTGTGGTTAGTGTGCATATACTACAAATACTGTAGTAAAACTACAGTTACAGTGGTAAAACCATAGTAAGCATTGTGTTTATTGTGCTTATACTACAAATACCACAGTAAAACTATGGTTACAGTGGTAAAACCATAGTAAGCTACTGGTTAGTGTGCATATACTACAAATACTATAGTAAAACTACAGTTACAGTGGTAAAACTATAGTAAGCTAGTGGTTAGTGTGCATATCCTACAAATACTATAGTAAAACTACGGTTACAGTGGTAAAACTATAGTAAGCTTGTGGTTAGTGTGCATATACTACAAATACTGTAGTAAAACTACAGTTACAGTGGTAAAACCATAGTAAGCATTGTGTTTATTGTGCTTATACTACAAATACCACAGTAAAACTATGGTTACAGTGGTAAAACCACAGTAAGCTAGTGGTTAGTGTGCATATCCTACAAATACTATAGTAAAACTACAGTTACAGTGGTAAAACCATAGTAAGCTAGTGGTTAGTGTGCATATACTACAAATACTATAGTAAAACTACGGTTACAGTGGTAAAACCACAGTAAGCTAGTGGTTAGTGTGCATATCCTACAAATACTATAGTAAAACTACGGTTACAGTGGTAAAACCACAGTAAGCTAGTGGTTAATGTGCATATCCTACAAATACTATAGTAAAACTACGGTTACAGTGGTAAAACCACAGTAAGCTAGTGGTTAGTGTGCATATCCTACAAATACTATAGTAAAACTACGGTTACAGTGGTAAAACCATACTAAGCTAGTGGTTAGTGTGCATATACTACAAATACTATAGTAAAACTACGGTTACAGTGGTAAAACCACAGTAAGCATTGTGTTTACTGTGCTTATACTACAAATACCATAGTAAAACTACAATTAAAGTGGTAAAACCACAGTAAGCTAGTGGTTAGTGTGCATATCCTACAAATACTATAGTAAAACTACAGTTACAGTGGTAAAAACATAGTAAGCTAGTGGTTAGTGTGCATATACTACAAATACTATAGTAAAACTACAATTACAGTGGTAAAACCATAGTAAGCTAGTGGTTAGTGTGCATATCCTACAAATACTATAGTAAAACTACAGTTACAGTGGTAATGCTTAGGCTAATGTCAATCGTAGGCTAACGTTAGCAGCCGTGCTAACTGTTCCACTAAGCTTCCGTTTTAACACATGACGCCATGGAAGTGATGCAGAAACACTGAAATAATTAAAATAATGAAAAGATTGTCGCGGTCACTTACCTGCTTGAAGGTGTACACGTATCAGGTGGACTGGTCGAACTGAGCCTGGCTGGTGACGTAATTGCCGTAGAAGATGCTGCGTGGTATTTGTACGCAACTGCTCTCCATCGAAGTTAAAGGATAAATCCAGACGAGACGTGTGTCTTTGGCACCTTAAAAATGTGGAATTAACAAGTTTAATACAAACGTTTTGTATGCTGAGAAGACCGAGCACTGTTTAATTTGCTTTCTAACCTTTAATAAACGTGTATTTAAAAAGGAGGAAAAAAAATACACATTAGCGCCTCTAGTGGACGGTTCACCCGAAAAGTGCAGCTAAATGTACCTGGAGATACGTATTTCAGGTTCTGCAGAAATGTAGGCAGAGTCACGTATTGCCAATGAGCCTGGGTTGCATTATACACCATGCTCACATCTAATATGTAAAAAAAAAATTGTTTTCCAAAAGATTTTGTAATGTCTCTTCTCACATGTAACGTTAATGATTTTTAGCCATCTCTGTAAATAAAATACACAAAGACTGAATGAAATTCTGTCTCAATTACAAACTCAATTACATAACTTGAATAGTAGTAACAACCAACTTAATTTCAGTTTCTTTACATATTTAACATGTTAATACATTTAGATCAAAACATTTACATTATAAAGAATCCATAGAAAAGTACGGTGACGCATTGCTGCCACACACTTATTTTTTTTCCCACTCAGCTATGTCGTTATAACGAGATCTTTTCTCGTAAAAACGAGATCTTTTCTCGTAAAAACGACATCTTTTCTCGTTAAAACGACATCTTTTCTCGTAAAAACGACATCTTTTCTCGTTAAAACGACATCTTTTCTCGTAAAAACGACATAATTTTCTCGTTAAAACGACATCTTTTTCTCGTTATAACGACATATCATGTCATACGATCTGATGTTCCTGTTATAGACATTATGTGAGGGAGCTAAACGTTTGTCCGCGCTGCCTTCGCCACAGTCCTGACCTAAAGGAGGATGCACGCTGCTGGAGTTAGAATACACTAGCTATATAGCCTATAGAAATACACTGTTTTAATAATTTTAATGTAATTGTTTCAATTGTAGCAGCATGTTTATTAGGATTAATCTCCATACTAATCTGCCCTCAGACCCAGAGGATTTAAGATGATCAGATCAAAACTGTTATTTCTGACTCTGAGCTTGGAATATTATTTGGATGAAAGTTTGATTTTACAGAAAATGTAAATAGTATCAGAAATAAATAAAAGAAAAATGACACACGGTTTGATCGTGTTACGATTATGATGATTTCGTTCTGTTTAAAAAAATGAAAATAAATAAAGACAGATTTTTTTTTCATGAAAAGAGAGCTTATGCTTTAATATTTGTGCGTGAGCGGCCCGGAAAAGCCACTTTTCGACTCAGCTTGTCTTTACGGTCTGTCCCATCATGCAGAATAAATGTTCCTCTGATGTACCGCCCAGGGCTGCGTTCTCCGATAACGTTGTCTCTTAGCGTGCTACGAAGACTCAAAAGGTACACCTTAACTACAGGTATACCTTTCCTACGTGTGTTCTCCAAACTATACCTTAGGATATTGCTTAAGGTAAACCTTCTTAAGTGCGACCTTAGCAGGTGCTGTCCATGGTGGAGGTGCTGAATAGGTTGATATCGATGCCTCGGTGATCAATTGTGCGCTCTTTCCTTCACAGCGGTATAGGTAAAGTATTGAGAAAACAATGTTTTTTTTCCATAAAGAAGCGTTTTAGAAATAGTACAAACTGCATTTATCGGGGCTCATTGAAATATGTACATGCAGAAATACATGTGTATGTGTTTCAACTTATTCTCATCATTTTGCGTACGAATAACACGACTTTGCAATTAACTTCAATGGAGAGAGGATGCATCATCTTTTATATAGATGATATAAAAGATGATGCGTGGTATTTGTATGCATCCTCTCTCCATTGAAGTTAATGGGAAGGATTGGCGTATCATATGCACGCAAAATTGGACTTTGGCGTATGCATTACACACTATTACTCTCCGCGCACGGCGCCGTCTTTGATTTAAAACAAGTACTCACTGTCTCGCTGCCAGGCCCGGATTGGCTAATCGGGAGGACCGGGAGAATTCCCGGTGGGCCGGTCCGTTTTTTTGGCCGCGAGGGCCGGTGTCCCTAGCTGCCTGCACTCACAGCAGTCGCCAGGGGCGGACTGTCCATCGGGAGAATTTTTGGCCCGCTACCCTCCAATTTTTATTATTATTATTTAATATTGTTGTTGTTGTTGTTTTTGTTGCCGGCCTAATGTACTAAAGTGGTTATTTCAGAATTAGCCATTCAATAGTAAAACTCTAATAAATCATAAATCGGTTAGTCTTGACTGGCACGCGTTTCGTCTCGCGCGCGCTCCGCGCATCCGCGCGTCCGCCGTCCGCCAAAACGACGCGAGACTGAAGTAGAAGTGCCCAGGTGGAGCAGAGAGACAAATCTGTCCTGTTTAGGACCTAAAGCGCAGGTCTGTTACATCTGTAAACAGACTATTGTAGTTTTATCTTTGTTTACTTAAGTATTGAACTGCTAACAAATGTTAATCTATAAAAAATATCGTTTTAAAACAGGTTTAGGGAGCTACCCTTATAAAAATTAACTGTGGTTTTACAAAACATGTTTACTATAGTTATACAATAATTATACAATATACAATGGTTTTGCTACACTATACTTTCACCATGGTATAAAATTATGATTATACTAATGGGAATCAATCCTAAAAAACCCCCCCAAAAAACATGGTTACTATGTTTACCATAGGCTCAATAATATCATGGTTAATTTTCCTTAGGGCCAAACATGACCCATGATAATGCAAAACATGTTTAGTTTTAAGATTTTTTAATAAAGATATATTCAAGATGTAGCTAATTTTTGTTGTTTTAATTTTAACATTACGACAATAACACATGGTCCTAATGTAGTGGCCCTCTTTTTTCTGTTGCCCTTTTTTCTATCAAATGTTTTAGTGCTAATCATAAATTATATATAATTTTGAAAGTTTAGAAGCTCAAGAACCATCCTGGTGGCTGTCTCCTCCCCCTTAGCAGCAATGTCAAGTGTCATTTTACCAAATTACAACTTTTTACAATCTTGACAAAAACATGTCTTTAAAAAGGTCTCAGTATTTCTGCAATAATCTGCTGATTGTCTTCTTTAAAAAAGACCAACCTTAGATCTGTACTGTATAGGTGGTTGTAAAGGTCGAGATGTGTTTATGAAAAAAGTGACACAAGATACAAGAAAATTTGTTTAAAAAGTAAACACACATGAGAGACAGAGAGATTAAAAGAGATTAAAAGGCAAATTGGAAGTTCAAGAGATAGCATTTAATTATTTTACCCAGTTGATTTCAACTTTTCTTTATGTGATGATGAAAAATATTGTTGTCCAGGGTTTCAAATTTTGGTGTGGGATGGCCTGGATAAGTGTGAGATTTCCCGGCCTGAAATTTTGTCTCAGTCCGCCCCTGGTTAACGTCAAGCTAGTTAGGAGCAGTGCAAAACAACGATGTCTGCAAATCACCGTTCATGTTTATGTATCAAACCTTTTCTTGTACTGTTGCTCTTCAGCAGCAGCAGCCTCTAGTCCAGTTTGCTGCTAAGAGTGAACAGCCAGGCCCCGTAACATTAACAAGCACCAGTCATGAGCCCAACACACTAGAATGGGCAGGTAGGACAGTGCAATACTTGTTCTATTCTTTATTTGTGTTTAAGGACTGAACAATTTTGCACAGAATATATATTCAGATATTGCAGAAAAGGACATTGTGATGTTTAAAAGAATAGTGTTAGACATTTACCCTTTAATGTTCTCATTTATGAAAAATATTTGAACTTATGAAGCAGCTGTTTACTTGAAAAAGACATGATAGTGTCATTAGAAAGTTTAATACATTTTATTTTAATCTTTATTTTATACATATAGCTTAATATACATTTGTATTTATTTGATATTTTTTCATTTCAAGGTTTGGATATTTATGAGCACTAATTCTAACAGAAAATAGATACTGATACTGTTAAACATTATATTGTGTTAACTGTTCAAATAAATCTTCACTGTGAAGCAACACTTAGGCTACTGTATTTGCACTGAATTGGAAATGACGTCATTTTAATATAGTCAGTCGTGAACTAAAGTGGGCCGGTCTAAGGCTTGAAACTCCAGGGCTGAAAAGGAGTCCCACTCCGGCCCTGCTCGCTGCCATAGCTATAAAGTTTGTGTAAACTCATCTTTCTTTTTATAGACTCATAGCCTTTTCTGTCAAATGGTTCGCCCGCTGATGTGCCTCGAAATAGTAATTAAAAAAAGCTAACAACCATGGAAACTTTATTAATGAAAACACTTCCATACACTGGCCAGAGGAGAACTGGTCCCCCGACTGAGCCTGGTTTCTCTCAAGGTGTTTTCTCCATTTCTGTCACCTGTGGAGTTTTGGTTCCTTGCCGCTGTCGCCTCTGGCTTGCTTGGGGACACTTTCCATCCATATCGTATACTATTTGAACTGAACTGGATGATGATATCACTGAATTCATTGATGAACTGCCTTTTACTGAAAATTGATTGTTTACAATAATGCGTTACTTACACACTATTGTTCTGTTTAAATACTGTGCAGTTGCTTTGACACAATCTGTATTGTTAAAAGCGCTATATAAATAAAGGTGACTTGACTTGACACTGGGTGTAGGCTATAACAACTTAAGTATTTTATGTGTAAAATTTTAAAGTAAAGTAAAAAATGCAATTTTAATACTAAATCAGATTTTATATTAAATGTTCATATAAAATTTTCTATTTGTAATTAAACTGCGATGTAAAAAAGCTTTTTGCGTGGTGCCCACTAGCGGTATGAACCGTCAGCAGCGGTAAGGTATAGCTAAGAGCGCTCCAGACCAACCTTACGAACGTATGACTTACAGAAGGTATACTTAACAAAGAAGGTTTCGGAAAACACATATTAACGATAAGGTACTTCTTAAGGTACAACTTAAGAACGACGTAGCGTTAAGGTGGTTTCGGAGAACCCAGCCCTGCAAATTAGTCACAATAACGTTTCTTTGCAAGTCTCATATAAAGCTCACTGCACTTTTCGGGTCGGCGGTACCAGCGCGATCCCTTACTTTGTGATTACAGAGGAATGAAATATAAATGTCTGCTTTATTTTATGAACTTCCACAATAACAACAAAACGTTACAAATTGCCTTTGTAAAAATACAGGGTGCGCTCTCGCAATTTATGTCTCTCTATGCAGCTTGAAAGGTCTACTTCAATAAAAGAATCGAAAACAAAATTGTGTTTACTTAATTCGTATAAATCCAACAAGAGGTAGTGTACAGTCTTTCCCGTGTGAGTTCATTATCTGTAACCTACCATTGTGCTTACACTCAGAGCCAGCGCAGCATATTTCCACAGTAGGCTATAATCCAGATGAAAAACCGGATTCGTGGCTTGATTCAGCTAAAAATAAAATTTAATAATATATAATAAATAATGTATAATTTGTATATAATCATAAGTATCAAGGCCGCCCAGGCATGTTAAATTAATATTCAAGCAATAAGCTCATGTGTTTTACCCACGAACAAAAATATGAAGAATCAAGCTTTTCGTTTTTCCGTTTCTCAAACAAAATGAAATAATAATAATATAGGCTACTCAAATTGTTATTATGCTTATTATTATTATTATTATTATTATTATTATTATTATTATTATCATTATTATTATTATTATTATTATTATGATTATTATTATTATTGGGCGTATTATTATTTTTATTATAAAATATTTTTGATTGATTTAACAGCAAATCGAAATATGAGCAGAAATAAATAAATAGAATTCATAATAAGGAAAATATAATAATAGGCCTAATAATAATAATAATAATAGCTTCTTCTTCTTCTTCTTCTTCTTCTTCTTCTTATTATTATTTCGTTTTGTTTGAGAAACAGAAAAACGAAATTAAGATAGATTTGTTTGTATTTTTGTATTTGTATTTATTCTGCATGATGCGATAGACATGAAGACAGGTTGAGTTAAAAAAAGTGACTTTTCATTGCCGCCCACATATAATTATTAAAGCATAAGCTCTCTTTTTACCCACAGACAAAAATACTAAACTGATTTTTTTTTTCATTGATTTTGTCCATTTTTGAAAAGGAACGAAATTATTATTATCATAATGCAGCCAAACCGTTTGTCATTTCTATTTTATTTCTTTATGATCGTATTTCAATTTTCTGTAAAATCAAACTTTCATCCAAATAATATTCCAAGCTCAGAGTCGATTATTCAGAAATAACAGTTTTGATCTGATCATCTTAAATCCTCTGGGTCTGAGGGCAGATTGGAGATTAATCCTAATAAACATGCAGCTACAATTGAAACCAATACATTAAAATTATTAAAACAGTTTATTTCTATATATAGCTTGTGTATTCTAACTCCAGCAGCGTGCATCCTCCTTTATGTCAGGACTGTGGAAGAGGCAGCGTGGACAAACGCTTTGCATAATACACAATAACATAATCATATCATCTATAACAGGAACGTCAGATCGTATGACATATTATGTCGTTATTACGAGAAAAAGATGTCGTTTTAACGAGAAAATTATGTCGTTTTAACGAGAAAAGATCTCGTTATTACGAGAAAAGATGTCGTTTTAACGAGAAAATTATGTCGTTTTTACGAGAAAAGATGTCGTTTTAACGAGAAAAGATGTCGTTTTTACGAGAAAAGATCTCGTTATAACGACATAGCTGAGTGGGAAAAAAAATAAGTGTGTGGCAGCAATGCGTCACCGTAAAAAATAACTGGAAATGTATGAGGGTAGGTTGTGGGTGATAAATTACAGACATGTGCAAGCATCGCACTGCCATGACTCTTCTCTGGCTGGTGCGCTGCTGAGTCCCACGCAACCTAAATGGAACCACTAATAAGGACAGTTCTGATTATCGCAACTTCGTGTGTGTATGCACTAACACTTAATATCATATAGTTGTATATATATATGGGTGCTGGAAGTTGGGCAACAGTTTGACGTCCCTTGACCAGTCGCTCTGCTCGTAAGGATCCAGTCCTTTGATTCCCTTTATTTTCTCGTCATATCTCGTTTTTTTCTCGTCATATCTCGTTTTTGCATAAGGATTTAGTTTTAGGCGGTATGGTCCGACAATGTTTTCTTTAGCTCGCTGCATTTTATAGGATTATATTCTGTTTTCACGTTAATTTTTCATTATTTTCATGCCAGATTACTAGCCTGCTATGCCAGCCGGGCCAAACATACCCATAATTCTTTGCGTTCTGAAGAGGTTGCCGCCCATTTGATCACATGTCTGAGCGATCTCTATTTACTTCGTAAGTAATTGAACCTACTACTGTGTATACTGTAGAACACTTACATACAATACAATAGTGGATTTAACATCAGTCTAATTTTAAATGGCATGCTTTTTTATGTACTCTTCTCCCTTTAAATACTTTGGTGAGTTAATAAGAATATTTGTAACACTTTAGTGTCCAGTTCTCACTATTAAGTTGTTAGCATGAAGTTACTGGGATATTGTCTGTTTATTATTACTTAAAAAGAATATTTATTAATGTCTTATTCTGCTTAATCTAAATCCTCAATCCTACCCAATTCTTAAATTTATCTATTACTTCCCTGCTGAAAAAAAAAAACAGCATATGCTGGTTAGGTATGTTTTGGTGCTGGCATGCTGGATTTAGCTGGTTTATGCTGGTCCTTTGCTGGTTTATGCCGGTCTTTTGCTGGTTTATGCTGGTCCTTTGGTGGTTTATGCTGGCCCTTTGCTGGTTTATGCTGGTCCTTTGCTGGTTTATACGGGTCCTTGACCAACAACATGACCAACATACCAGCAAAGGACCAGCATGGCTAGGTAAGTTTTGGTGCTGGGATGCTGGTTTTAGCTGGTTTATGCTGGTCCTTTGCTGGTTTATGCTGGTCTTTTGCTGGTTTATGCTGGTCCTTTGCTGGTTTATGGTGGCCCTTTGCTGGTTTATGCTGGTCCTTTGCTGGTTTATACTGGTCCTTTGCTGGTTTATACTGGTCCTTGACCAGCAACATGACCAGCATAAACCAGCAAAGGACCAGCAAGACTAGGTATGTTTTGGTGCTGGGATGCTGGTTTTAGCTGGTTTATGCTGGTCCTTTGCTGGTTTATGCTGGTCCTTTGCTGGTTTATACTGGTCCTTGACCAGCAACATGACCAGCATAAACCAGCAAAGGACCAGCATTAACCAGCTAAGGACCACCATTAACCAGCAAAGGACCAGCATAAACCATCAAAGGACCAGCATTAACCAAGGACCAGCATTAACCAGCAAAGGACCAGCATAAACCAGCTAAGGACCAGCATTAACCAGCAAAGGACCAGCATAAACCAGCAAAGGAGCAGCATAAACCAGCAAAGGACCAGCATAAACCAGCTAAAATCAGCATCCCAGCACCAAAACATACCTAACCAGCATATGCTGTTTTTTTCAGCAGGGTTTGCTAAGCATTAATAAACAGTAATTAGGAGTATATTGCTTATTGGACCCTAACCTAAAGTATGACCAGAATAATTTATGTAGTTATCAACATAGTTATTTATTTGTTACTTGTATAATTAACTTGTAAAGGCTGATATAGGATTTAGAAAGTAACTTACCCAACACTGTACAGGTTGTGAACAACATAAGGAGGAGTATAAATGTTTTTTTTCAATGATTTTTTTAAGGTGAACTAGCCCTTTAAGTGTCATGGACAGAGGTGTTTTTACTTAGTTAAGTTGTAGTTTGATACAAATGAAAGCGCCTTTAAGGGTAAATAGTTCTCTACTGAAACAGCATTACCAAGGCAACTTAAGAGCCAGAACAGAGACCACCATAAAAGGCAGGTGGTGGGAAAAGCCAGCATTAACCAGAGCCCTTTATGCCTCTTCAAAGAATGACCAGCAGGTGGCATTCTAGTAGAGGAAACGTTTGAAACGGAAGTTTTGACAAAAGTGTGTTTGCCCTGAGCTACAGTGGTGTGCTGAGCTTTAGTGTTGGTAAACATGTGTAAATAAATTAGAGGACATATTAAAAGGGTGATATTTTTCTTATGGGGAATCTTTTGCTCTTATCAGCGTGATTTAGAGGTTCTTTTTGTTTGTAGTACTATGCTTCATTTGCATCTCTCTCACACACCCACACAACTAAACACTGGGTGTGGTTCAACTCAAAAAATTGTAAAAAACAAACCAGGGCTAGCTAAATAAATAAGCACTCCACAGCATTTTTTTTTTCTCTGAAAATAAACACATTACGGTAATTCAGAACCAGTGAACTGAAATTTTCTTAATATATTTTCGCATATATTTTATTGATTAGCTTATATTGATTGTAATTCTACAATCACAGAAGACAGGGCTCAGAAATAACATTCAAAATAGAAAATTCAAGCAATATCAATAAAAGGTACAACACATTGACATATATGCTCTACTGTCTGACTGGACAAATGCACATCAGGTTTCATTTCGAAGTTATAGCTTAAAATGATTTAGCTCCAAATTTTGCTAGTTTTTCTTGGGGGTTAAACTCCTATCTACAGCTGGAAAAAGAATTCCATTGTGTCAGACTTTACCATGTTGCCATGGATGCGTTCTAAAGCACGTTAACCAATCAGCGCTAAATATACAGATATGTCAATACATAAACCCTCTAAGAACAAAAAAAGGCATTGTACATTGTAACTGAGGTACACTTGCAGAACTTTGTGAAAAGCCAATGATTCACTTGATGAGTGAGCCATCAGAATATAAGAACCAGAGGTGGCAAATATGATTCTAGAGGTAGAAATAAGGATTTTTATGTCACCAAAGTGTGAAATCAGTATTGATTTCATCAGCTGACAACAATCTATACATGTTTACCTATTCATACTACTGTATTTGTATTTATAATTATTTTTTCATAACTCATCCATTTTATTTTAAGTATACCATTTATGCCCTCCCTCACCAACACGGCGGGGGCTTGAGAAGGAGCAGACACACATATAGAAGGGTAAAAGCATGTAAAAAGCCTTCCTGTGCATCAAATACTCTTGTTCATATTGCACATCTTTTATCACTGTATTAATCACCCTTAATTATGCTTATCCAGTAACACTTTACAATATGGTTTAATTAGTTAATGCATGCATGTAGTTAACTAATTAGTTAATGCATTACTAACAATGAACACATTTTTTACAGTATTGTCATGTTTACTAATTACATTTATTAATATACTCTTGTTCATTGTTAATTCATGTTTATTCATAATACATTAACTACATTTTATTTCATGTCAACTATTGAATTAATGTTTAGAACCGTATTGTAAAGTGTTTTTATTCTAACACTGATTTGTTATTTTTGAGCAACACATACTTTGGTTGACTGCTTGTCAACTTAATTTCAAGATACTGTGAGAATATTTGATGCATACAGTGTATGTGCTTTCTCAAACATTTGAGCCTTTCCTCTAGCACCAGGTTTTGCCACTCCCGGTTAACAGTATGGCTTTAAAAAGAAAGAGCTAGCAGTATTTTCACAGAAAAGTCACAAATACAGTGTCATCAGCAGCAAGACAGTGTACAGCAGCATGTACCCTGCATGAAAAGGCAAATTGAAAACAAGCAACTCGGCAGCAAAGAATTTGAACATATCCAAAAACATCACTGGAGAGGCGTCTTCGAACTACTAGCTGTAGTACTCATTGCATCGGCTACACTAAGGTGTATTTGGATAACATTCATTGACATATTCATCAAACAGTCTTCAGCTTGATTTGTCATCATGCACAGAAAACGTTTAGGTGAAATGTGGATGAATCTTTTGAGTGTTCATGAAGCTGTTTTAAATGGAAACACTGCCCTAGTAAACAGTACTACATTTACTACATATTATATAAAATAACAAAGCAAGCATATGTATATATGACGAATTGTCTTCTATTTTATTTGTTCTCAGCAATTTGTGAGAACAGCTCACAAGATCTTTGTAGAATTAATATAGATTATAAAATATAGGGTTTTTCTAACACTAATTACAATTTGTGATTGATGTGTTTTCTGTGACAGTTGATGATGTCAGCTATATGTAAAAAAGGCCATCAAAACCATCCTTGTGTGGATGTGGAAGTGCTACTAAATGTGCTGTCAAATGGTGACAGTAGCTCATTCTTGAAACTCTTACTGAGATTCCAGCAACACAACTTCAGCTACATTTTAAAGGCATAGATACATTCAGAATAATTTAAGAGGCTTTTGTGCCTCTTTAGTCACTTCAGTATATGCAGAACATTTTGATCATCCTTCTTTGTCCATTCTACTTCCATGTGGGTTTGTTGGTCCTGCTTGAGATGGAGTCTCTAATCTGTGTGGATCTCTCTGAGAAACTGCTACTTTTAAGGGAGGGCTCTCGTCCAGACTGTGGGGGAGGTGTGTCACTGCTTCGACTGGAAGCCCGTACGCTCTGAACCCTCCTAATAGATCCCCCGAGTTTATCCTCACTCCTTGGCAAAGGTCCACTACTGACAGAGTCCATTCTACCACCAGGCAATCTCTGAGAGCTAGCTCTGGCTAAGCTCTTTGATGGTGTTGCTGTTACAGCTGGTGAGGGCAAGTCTTTCTTAGATCTGGAAGAAGATGCCACAGTGTTGCGAGCAAAGCTCGGCAAAGGCGAAGAACTTTTCAAAGCGTTGCTTGGACTGTCAGGTGTACCTCCTTCTGAGGTTCCTTGGGCCTGGGCCTGGGCCTGAGCTTGGGCCATGGCGCGCATTGTAGAACGACACATCTTTTCTTCCGGTGCTGGTTTTGAAATGTTACGAATGGGTTTGGAAATGGTTTTCTTGATGGAGGGTCTGTGTTGAGTTGAGTCCCTTGACCACCGAGAGCTGCTTGGTGTTGCTCCTCTTTGAGCTCTGGGATCCTCTGGAGGAAGGCTTGAATGTCGTGCAGGTCTACCTTGCCTTTCGCCTCTCCTGGCTGGCATGCTTTGGTCACGAAGTGGACGTCTATGTTCAATATTCTCATATCCAGGAGGCTTTTCAACTTTTCTCATGCTGCTACTAGAGCGATTCTGCCTTGTAATGGGCACCACTTTGCGCATGTTCTGAGTCTCGGTTGGTGTGAGGGTTCTTGTTGGACGGCTGGCATGAGCAATTAATTTGGATGAAGTCTTGGTTTTGACAAGCGTTGTTTTGGGGCTGCCGGTCTGGACTGCTTTCTCGCCGACTCTTCGCCCTTCAGCTGTGTCACAGCTATCAGTCTCTGCTTCTTCAGTAGTTACAGAAGGACTGACTGATTCTGGACACGCTTGATTGACCCTTCCTGCGAGTGGCTCATCACTTGACGTGGACACAAAGTGACAATTGGTGCACTCAAAGTTGGAGGAAAGGGAACTGGTGTCCTGAATAACTCTTGGAAAGCTGGCATCCTGAGACTTTGGGTTAAGTTCAGATCTTTCTTTTATCACAGGGAAACTCTCAATCTCAGAACAGTCCAACACAATGGAGCAATCCGTTTCGGTGCAGTCCATGACATAAAACCCAGATTTCTTACTAGACAGAGAGGGATCCAGGGGCAATGGGGTGTCACAAGTTGTTGAGGAAAAGGTACTAGTGTCTGCTTCCTCCCTCTGTGATGAGATCCTTGTGTCATTCCATTCTTGCTTAGGTCCTTCCTCAGAACTTTTACTAGATGGGGGTGTATCAAGGACAAATAATTTGGGAGAGCCTTCTTTCAGTTCCAGATCTGTTACAAACACTTCATGCTGGTTGTCAACAGAAACATGACTGTTATTATTGATCTGGCTGGTTATCTCAAAGGGTTGAAGGCCAGTAACTAGTTTGTGTTTCTCCACAGAAACATTCATGTGTCCAACATTTTGACCAGGTGTCCCTTGAAAGATATGCTTTGTTTTACTCAACTGAGGTGTAACTCCACCTTCAGAGAGAGAAGTGTAATTATTATTATTGTAGGGATCATTGTTCATGTTGTAGCCAAAACTTGAGTATCTAGCTAAGGGACTGATGGGTTCTGTCTCAGCCCTTGTTGAAGTTGCCAGCTTCTCTTGATAAACCTGACTCTGTGGATCCAGCTCCCTATTATCATCCTGTAAGACAAGCCATGCCATGGTCTTTCGTTGATGTTTCCTGCCTGAACGTGGCAGGCTGCTGAATTTTGTATGGTCACATGGTGAAGACCCAGATATCAGCTCTGTGTGATGGTAACGGCGGGCACTGGCAGAGCGGCCCAAAGGACTGTGGGGGCTTTGAGGTCTTGATTGAAGCAGGAAGTCCAGGAGGCCTTCTTTGGTTAGGATGTCAACATCGTTTTCGCTGCTGCTGCGAACAAAACCACCTGCCTCAGCGTTGGCTGTTCCCCAGGCACACCGTCTCTCCTCCAGTTCCCGTAAGCGACGCTGTCTAGCTTCCTCCTTCAGTTCCCTGTCCTGGTTGTCCTGCAGAAGAGTGGATAAGAGATCACTATAAGAGTTTTTTTTTTTGTTTACAGATATATGATCTGTAGGATGATTCATAAAAGCTTTAGGGACAGATGACAGATTTACTAAACAGGCCAAATTAAATTTACATTAAAGCGCAATTCTACAAAAGTGCAGACGGGGGTTGGGGGGGGGGGGTGATCTGTGTGTGATTTACTGACAATGCGCACATTAACAAAACACAGACGCAGCCAGATCATTTCCATAATGACCAACACAATCTACCAAGAGCAAAAGACATGCTTTTTTGGGTGTTAAATTATGGCACAAATACCAGTCATTCGACAAGCGCAAACTTTAGTAAATCGCATTGCGTGATTCATTTTAATACTCTCCTCCCATACATTTTGTGTCTGAAAGGGAAACTTCAACAAATGCATATTCAATACGGTCAGACTGTAAAAAACCCTGACAGTATTATTTAAAAATTTTGTGCAGCTGCAAGCTGTTAGTAAATCTGCCCTTAATGTCTTGACAAATAAACTAAATTGAATTATTACTTTTTTAAAATGTATTTTTACTTTTGCATGTTAGTTAATGTGACATGTACCTTCACAGCTTTTTTGAACTTTAGGCAGAAATCTTGGAAAATTCTAAAGCACTCGTCCAGTTTGAAGGTGTCTTTGTCTTCACAGAAGAAGTCAATGAGGGCATTGCCCTCTTTGCGCAAGTCCAGCCTGCCATGTTTAAGGTCCTGCAGGGCCTGTGAAGAGCTCTAACAAATAAAAAGAAAGCAGATGAGTCATTCTTATTGACGTAAAAATAGTTCATTCATCCATTATAGCAAATAAAATGAAAGTATAAACTTAAAACTGTTAGGACAAAAACTCTACTATGGAATTCTAATAAGGGAGTAATTCATTTACCTGCAAAAATGGATCTAGCTGCTTTTGCAGCTCATCGTCATCCTGAATCTTCTCTTCCAAGGAACGTGTTTTGACATAGAGAGAGGAAAACTCTCCTTCTATATTTTCTACTGAAATTCTGCAACAATAAAAAATTCAGAAAGTCAGAGTAAGATTGAGGAAGGGCTCATAGAAATTTTGAATACATAATGACTAATTTTTTTGAAAAAGCCAAACACTAGTGAAGTATTAGTACTAGCAGTTACATCAGAATAGTTGTTTGGTAGTTTGGTTTGATACTGCTATAGCCATAATAATAGTTAATACAATAGTAATAATAGTTCTATCATGACTCTTGGAGGGTTTGGTATGGTAGTATAAATGACAATGTTAATGTGTTTGGTTTTGATGGAATAGATCTACTGCGGCATCTGCGGAAGAAGCAGTACCGAGACTTGCTACTGTCAATACATCCACAACATGTTGCTGTATGAAATACTAATGCTGCTGCACATATAATATATAAATGACCCACATATGTAGCATACATGAATCAATAGCAGATCTATACAGGTGGAGCTGGGGAAGGTGGAGGGTTTCTGAAGCACACTGCAAACTGCTACAGCAAGCACTAGCCAAGTATTTGACTGTACAGCAGCAAGATCGTTGGCTGCTGCTAAACATAAAGAACCAGTCAGCTGCACCATGTGATGATGTCGTTATGTCACAATTGAGTAAGACTTATCGGGCTGTGCCATCTAGAGTTTCATGATAGAACTTTGGATTTAATACTGTATTAATGCAGCTTAATTTAAGGTGTTCTAAAGTTGACCAAAATTATAAAATGGTTATAATTGGGAGAAGTTAACTTTCACTTTTGTTTGCTATACACATCATAAACCAATATTGTTGTTACCTGGCTGCACTCTGAACATGCATTAGCTTCTCTGGAAACTTCAAAAGGGCCTCATCCTTTTTCTGTGCTTCCTTTGTAAGAAAAGTTACAATCAAAAGTCAAAGCAGTTAAAACAAAATGTTTGTGCTATTAAAATGACTTTTTCTTAAAACATCTACAAAAATGTATTAGCAAATCTGGAGAAAACTACAGTGTATCTGGTTTTGTCCTACTTACTAGTGCCACAAAATGGAGCAGGTTCATGCCAGGTTTGTTGGCCTTCGTGTCAGCCAGAGAGAGAAGCGAGGACAGTTTGAAGCCCACAGCATTGCCTGCATAGCCTCCCTATGAAAACACAAAGAACATCAGTCAATGTCTGGTCAGTGCTGTAAAAGCCATCAACCCTTCCTCAAGGAGTAGTTGAAAAGAAAGGGCAAAGGTGAAAAGAGGATTGGGGGAAATGTCCACAAAAAAGGGGGAAGATGAGGGGAAAAGGGTAAGTTAGCCTGGAAGGACAATATATGGAGAGAAGTCTAGAGACAGAGAGAGACTTACTGCATTCATGATATTTCCTGCTTGGAGAACCAAGTGCAGAATGGCATGGAGCTCTTCACATGTCATTAGTTCTGTGGAATAATCAATAGAAACTGAATAATCACAGGCCATTTGTTAAATGACACCACACTCTAAATGTTATTACTAGCCTTCTGTCTACAGACTAAGACATTTAAAGGAAATCTGAACACTTCATGCCAGATTTAACTTTAACAGAAAAAACTGCTGACAGCATGATCTACTGTATAGTTCAAAATAGTAATGCAAGATTAATAAAACTCAATTTGAGTTTTGCTACAGGCTCCCACCATCAATGTAATGATTAATGGAATGCCACATCTTTACGTTTCAGTACTGTTGAGGAGTAGAAAGGTCATGAGCCATTGGTTTCTGAGGCTAATACAGGCAAGGCTGAGTGACAGAGAATGACTCAGCAAAATGCACTCAACAAGAATTGAATCCTGCTAAAGGTTCATTACTGTTTATCAGCCCACACTTGACAGCAGATCTTTTAAAAGCGGCGAAATAGTGCGTAAAATTACAGGGGCTGATGAGTTTGTGTACGAGAGCGAGCATGACTGACTATTTTTTTCCCCCAGAAACCCACAGTATGGTCCACAGAGATCAAAATAAAAGGCATGAGTATGACTCCTCAAAATGTTTTGCCTGCTTAGCTAAAAAAAAATGACAATTATTGCTCCAGATTAAAGAATAAGAAAACATTAAAAAAATGACATAAACGTCAGAACTATGTTCAGAGTATGTTCTTACCTTCAGTAGCCTGACGCACAATGTTAATCTCACGACTCATGGCCACACAGGATGGAACAAACTCTTCCTGAAGTACCATAGCCTCAATACGCACATCAAAGCTTTAAAAGTGAACAAACAATATTAATTGACCTATCTTTTGTTAGATATTTTGATCTAAGAGATCTTGTGCATCTCTTACCGTGGCACGTGAATCAGCAGGAACATGAAGGAATCAACCAGCGTCAGCTTATTTGGGTCTCCTTTGAATGCCCTCAGTCTTTTCACCTAGTGAATATAGTTAAACTCAAACAGAAAGCATATGTACTAAAGAATGCCCAATTTATTAGTACCATTTTTATTTTATTACTTGATTGGATTTATTGTAGATGCAAATGTTTTTTTTAAAATATAGAGTCCTTTGATGGCATCTAACAAATAATGTTAATTATTGAAGCACTAATAATTTGGTAAATTAATCTTTAGCAAACAGCAAACGTAATGCCCATTTTTTATACTGTATATTATGTTGAGATGACAATAGTATACATTTTAATTTCTGCCATGTATCAATTACTGTATATAACACATTATTATTAGCATTGGTATTGCCCAGAATTTTAAAGTTGGTGGTGCCTCCCTAATTTATACCTCAACACAGACCCATTCATCTTATTAAAGATTACAGATATTAAGGCCCTATTGACCAATATATATATAAAATTATGCTTTGGCAGTGTTGTTAATGTTAACTAAAACTCTTAAAAATAGTTTTTGTCTTTTAACAAAAATAAATTTAGCTGAAATAAAATAAATTATAAATATTACCTAAAACAAAACGTACACTTAAGCAAAAAATTAGAAATGTTGACTTGTGTCACGGTGCGTGCGTGCAAAAGCAAAGTCTTTAATAATAATGCTCAGGCAGGGCAATTCACAGACAGGAATGGTAGGAACACACTAGGTAACCTTGTAGCCGGACACCAGAACACAGAACACAAACCAACTAATAAAGACAGGTTAACGAGACATAGACAGGTGATGGGAATAACACTAATGACAGGAACACCAAATATGGGTATATGGGAGAAAGCAAGACAGACAGAATGACAGGGGTGTAACATTACTCCCCCCTCCCGGAAGGTGCGACCCGCCCGGTAGACAAGGAATGAAGAAATAAGTGGACTGGTAGGCGGAACAAAAGGATGGAGAGGGCTGTAAAACAAAAGGTCTATGCAGGAGGAGGCTTCGGCGGAGGACGGACTCCCGGGAGGAGGACGATCAACAGAGTCCAGGGTGGATCCGACGGAGGTAGCAGCCAAAGAGGAGACAGAAGGGTCCAAGGTTGATCAGACGGAGGGAGGAGCCAAGGAGGACACAGAAGGGACCCGGAGCAGGAGGAGCCAGGTGAGACCCAGGCCGCAGCCATGATGGTAGCCCACAGCAGAGCCGACACAGGGAGAAGCCATGGTGGAGGAAGGGCTGATGACTCCAGGGGCCCAACCGATGGAGGCAGAGCAAGTGGAGGTAGAGCCCGAGGTGGAGACGGAGAGCCGATGATCCGGGGCGACACCGAGGATCCTGATGGCCAAGGCAGAGTAGTGGAGTCCTGAGGCGATTGCAGGATGACGACCGAGGGAGCCCGGTGGTGCTGGTGGGCCGATGGGCGACGGTGGAGACGAGGGAGCTGAGAGCCGGGGTGGAGCTGCAGGGTTCGGAGGGCCGAGGTAGAGTCTGAGACTCTGAGGCTGAAGGCAAAGACGAGGGATCCTCCAGCTATGACGCCGATGGAGACTGGCAGACCCGCGGTGAGCCCACCGCACAGATGGTGGGCTAAGGGTGAGCAGAGGGGCTCTCAGGAGATGGCAGCCAGCAATGGTGTGGCTGAACCAGCATGGCAGACAGGAGTAGGCAAAAGAGGGAGGGAGGGTGGGAAAACTTGATCCGGGCGGATGATATCTGAGCAGAAGTCAATTAAATCCAGTGTGGTAAGGTCCAGTGCAGGCTAACCCTCACCGTTCGTGCAGTGGGCGAAGCCACCCTCGTCACAATCCCCCGTGGCAAGCTCTGTTGCCGGCTCATGCACCTGGTCTGATGGTGCCGGCTCGGGCTCCGAGATGATCCTCAGCTCTGGGTGAGCTCTTGTTTCCACGATGGCTCGTTGGTCACGTCGGGCTTGGGCTCTCCGTCAGCGGTGGGCTCGGGCTGTGGCTCTGTTCTCTGAGGTGATGGAGGGCTGGGCACTGGGTCTGGAGTGGGGCTGGTGTCGTCCTTCACGGTCTGCACCCACTCGATATAGGTGGCGACGCTCTCCCGAGGACCATCCCTGGACAGCTGTGCATTAGTGGTGGTGTTAAGTCCAGCTCGATAGAAAGTACAGGGGTAGCTGTCCGGGTAGTGTGTCATGGGGTCAAGGAACACAAAGTCTTTAATGTGGTCCTCGAGAGAGCGATTCCCCTGCTCCAGAAGAAGGATGAGGACAGACGGGTCGTTCATGGTGAAATAAACAAAACAAACACAAAAAAAATAAAAAAATAAACGCGGGGTAGTACGCCGCTTACTTCACTGTTGTTTGGTACGGCTATCTGTCACGGTGCGTGTAGGAAGGCGCAACATGAAGTTGCAGCAAAAGTAAAGTCTTTAATAATAATCCACAGGCAGGGCAATTCACAGACAGGAATGGTAGGAACACACGCACACACTAGGTAAGCTTGTAGCCAGACACCAGAACACTGAACAAAAACCAACTAATAAAGACAGGTTAACAAGACATAGACAGGTGATGGGAATAACACTAATGACAGGAACACCAAATATGGGCATATGGAAGAAACCAAGACAGACAGAATGATGGGGGTGTTACACCTTGGCTACTAATTGATATTAAATAAGTTACTAATAAAATAAGTACTAACATTACTAAAATATAAAGGGATATAAAAATGTATTTAAGTAAAACATATATAAAATCTAAACTAAACAAACTGACAAAATTATGCGACAAAATTACTAAAACTTAAACTAAATTTAAAATGAAAACTGAAAAACTAATTCAAAGTGTTAATAAATACTAAAAATAAAATACTAAAACAACACTCGGCCCTGGTACACCTGTATTAGCAATTTGTCTCCAGCAACCATTTGTGACTGCATTTCATTGAGGGGAGAGTCTGACTTTGCGACCATATACTTCACTTAATACATTAGTGCGTCACTGCATGTTGATATCAAAAACTTATTTTGGTGTAATGGTTATTTATTACATAGTCTTTTGATGTTGTCTGGGATACATTAGGATGCATTAATGCAGCAAATACAATGTGACAATACTGTATGCATCTTTAACTGCCAGCAAATGTGGTTTGAGGGATTTAATTCATTTGTTTATAATACACACTGTGTAATACATCTCATTTACTCCTTATATATTGCTGTCCATTTGTGATGAGGCAGATGTTAATAGCAGGTGCCATACACAAAAAATGGAG
Source organism: Garra rufa (assembly GCF_049309525.1). NCBI lineage: Eukaryota > Metazoa > Chordata > Actinopteri > Cypriniformes > Cyprinidae > Garra > Garra rufa. The sequence continues at coordinate 32,908,321 of NC_133366.1, read as the reverse complement.
TTATAAACAAATATTAAACAAATTCTATGCATTCGAATTCTCACCTCCTCTGCTTCAGGTAAAAGTTTGAGCAGTTCCTTCAGTGGTTCAGCTCCATACTGCTTACTGTTGCCCAGACGGATGTCTTCTATTATTGCATGATTGGACCTGAGGGTAAAAAAAAAACAAAGTGTAAAATTATGTTTATACTTGTATAATGCAGGTATTTTGGGTCCCACTTTATATTAGGAGTCTTTAATTACTATGTATTTACATTACGTTAACCATAAGGTAAGGTTAGGGGTATATTTTACTACATAATAGCAATTACACTAACTGTATACAAGTCTGTATTTTTCATGAAAGTGTTTCATAATAGCAATAAACAAAGAATTAAATGATTACAATTAATTGGCCTACAGATTATATAGAATAATCAAACTACTTAGTAGTCCATTAAGATACTGTACAAATCTAAACAAATTATGGTGCCCACAAATCCCCATTACCAAACAGATATAAAAAAATTGAATATCCAACATTTAAAAAAATTCATAGATCACTATTACTGGTGTAACAGTATATATAATTTAACTTCAAAATTGTTGAGATGGAATAAATCTCACAAATTACAATTTTCAGATTAAAATAGTAACAAGTGCATCACCACTGTTGTGTTGAGATGATATTTAGTTTTATGATCAAGGGGAAATGATCTTGCACTGCATTTTACTCTACAACCCTGTTGTAGTTAAAGGACTAGTTCACCCAGTCATTATTTACTCATAGTTTATCCAAAACTGTCTTGCAAGTTGATATTATAAATGTTGGTAACCAAACTATTAGTTTAAAATTGTATTAATGGTGGACAATAAAGCCCCTACACAAACAGTTGACAGAAGCCATTTTCCATACTTTGAAACTCACTGTGTGGTTACCAAGATTCTTCAATGACATGAGGAACAACATTAGGGTGAATAAAGGAAGACAGAATTTCATTTTTGGGTGAACTAGCCCTTTAAAGACACCTAGTAAAACAAAGGGGTATGAACTTTTAAACACACACATGCATGAAACACAATGATTTTTAAACAGTTAACTACAGATTTATTGATTAATTGATTGCCAGAAGTGACCACAAGATGTATACTGTCCCTCTGGAAATATGCACTGAGTACATTTTAGCTGTTTTGTTACAAGTTTTATTGATTATTTCTGTCCGATCGCTACCACTTTGTGTATTTAAATGGGGAGTCATCGCAGCTAACACCAGTAAAGTATGGAGTGCCACAAGGATCTGTCCTAGGTCCTCTACTATCTTCAATTTACATGTTACCCCTCGGTAATATTATTAGGAAATATGGGATTAGTTTCCATTGTTATGCTGATGACACTCAACTATATATTTCAACAAGACCAGATGAAACTTCTAACTTAGCAAAATTAACAGAATGTGTTAAAAATGTGAAAGACTGGATGACCAATAATTTTCTACTGTTAAATTCAGATAAGACTGAGATATTACTTATTGGACCAAAAAAGAGTACACAGAATCTCTTAAACTACAACTTGCAACTAGACGGATGTACTGTTGTTTCCTCTACAGTCAAAAATCTGGGTGTTATATTAGACAGCAACCTGTCTTTTGAAAATCATATTTCCTATGTTACTAAAACAGCATTCTTCCATCTTAGAAACATTGCTAAGCTACGGAACATGTTACCTGTTTCTGATGCAGAAAAATTAGTTCATGCATTCATGACGTCTAGACTGGACTATTGTAATGCACTACTAGGTGGTTGTCCTGCTTCTTCAATAAATAAGCTACAGGTAGTCCAAAATGCAGCTGCTAGAGTCCTTACCAGGTCAAGAAAATATGATCATATTACCCCAATTTTACAGTCTCTACACTGGCTACCTATTAGGTTCCGTATCACTTACAAAATATTACTTCTTACCTATAAGGCCCTTAATGGTTTAGCTCCTGCATACCTAACTAGTCTCCTACTACGCTACAATCCCTCACGCTCCCTAAGGTCACAAAACTCTGGACTTTTGGTAGTACCTAGGATAGCAAAGTCCACCAAAGGAGGGAGAGCCTTTTCACATTTGGCTCCCAAACTCTGGAATAGCCTTCCTGATAACGTTCGGGGTTCAGACACACTCTCTATGTTTAAATCTAGATTAAAGACTCATCTCTTTAGCCAAGCATTCACATAATGTATCTCATAACGTTGTACTTCAGTTACATCTGATCAAATGCACATTAATATTCTTCAGCTTGGGCTAAACACATCATTTTTGTTTGGTTGGAAGTTGGAACAGCAGCTACGCTAATTATTTCTCTATTTGTTTCTCTGTTTCTGCCACGGGATTTCCATCCCGTGGTAACTAGGATTTACTAGATTCAGTCTGGATTCAGAAGAAGAGATGATGCCGACACCTCAGAGGACCGCAGATGATGCCAGCCTTGAAACAACATACAGCACTACATAATTTTCTTACAAGTTTGATCACAGCACATAATCATTGCAATTAGTGTTCATCATCTGTTTGATTACACAGTTACTGATTTTAACATTTATATCATATGTACATCGACTTGACATACAGTATTCACCACTAAATACTAAAATTACTAAATATATTGTAGTAGCCTAAACTTTTGTACAGCGCTTTGCAACGATTCGTATTGTGAAAAGCGCTATACAAATAAACTTGAATTGAATTGAATTGAATTAATAAAACAATAAATGAATATGTCTATAAACAATGATTCATTCAAATATAAATAATAAGTCAAAAAGTTGTGAAAATATTGCACAAACATGATAAGTACATTGCTTGTTTTTTTAATGCACACTGTAAAAAATGACAGTGATTTTAATGGTAAAAGACTGTATAAATGCTACATTAAAAATTATTTGGTTAATGGCAAGTTCCCCTGTATTGGTATTACATGTAATTTTACGGTAATACACAGTTTTTGGAAGCAAAAAAGAATGTATAATTTACAGCGAATAACCATAAATTGACATTCCCAGATGTTTTTTCATTGAAATAACTGTTTTTTCTTATCAGTTGTGTACATTAGGGTTGTATGTTACATCTAATGTTCTCAAATTAATGTCTACATTATTTCAGTTTCATGTATGTTACCATGATGGTGTTAAGTGTTTGTGTGAATGGCACTATGCATCTTCTATATATGTTAGTATTTAGAAGCTGCTTGTGATAGGCTTTGGTTCATCATGTGACTTTCTCATCACCACCTGCTTTTTGTGGTTATCAGTGTATTACAAAGGTACAAAACAGATTTCAGCACTTCCATAGGTTTGTATATTAACAATATATCATTAAGAAATTATGGTATTTAAATGTAAATTTAAGTTAAATCTGTAAAACCTAAAATGTTACTGCCAAAATGTATATGGTAAAGTTCTGGCACCCACAGCCACCAGTTTTTTACTATAATTTTTTTGAATTTTGAACGTCTAGGAAAAATTGTAACACTGTCTCTTGCATGAGTGACTCAGCAGTGTGAATGACTCACAGTATCTGATCAACCCTATTATACATGACCACACATTGAATACACACAAACATCGAAGACAAACCTTAATATGATATAAATAACTGATCACAGAAAAAAAAACATTGTCTTTTGCATAATCATTTATTGACATGCTGCCTTTGAAGATGTTGAAATACCTGTTCAAAAATAAACAAAAATCCTGTTGACACAGGACACATCCATCTTCACTTGCCCATTTCACCTTGCAACATGTCTGATGTAAACTTACCTTGTGTCCTTTTTTATTTGTAACTAGTACTCATCCCAGTGAATGTATATGGGATCCTCATGTGAACTTCCAAGTATCAATCAGAACCTGAAAGCTATTGATCTTTACACAAGAGCATCGGATTTCCCTTGACCACCAGATCGTATTTCTGTGCTGGAGTACATGCACACTTGGGGTTTTACACATGATAACACTGAGAAACTTACTTCTTGAACTGTTTGAGGAAAATTCCAATGTTCATTCCTCTCTTAGAGTCCAAGATGCTGATCTGAAAAACAGAGGAAAAGATGTTAATTAAAACGGATGGAAAGATACACAAAGGACTGTGTGTGTTCTGGCAGAGATGTAATTCCATTCAAATTTTTAGGCCGTCAGGTTTTTGTGGCACGTTAATTTGAATGCAACATCCAAATAAATAAAACTGGTGTCTCTGATGGAACAAGATTATCATATAAAAGAAAAGCAAGGTTAACTTTATTTTACAATGTTCTTACACATTACATATACTTTATAATAATATATTAATACAGTAAATTATACATAATTACTAATGTAACTACCCCTAACCTACCCCAAATCCTAAACTCTAACTCTATAGTAAGTACATTGCTCTATAGCAAGTTAAAGGGATAGTTCACCCAAAAATGAAAATTTGATGTTTATTTGCTAACCCCCAGGGCATCCAAGATGTAGTTGACTTTGTTTCCTCAGAAAAACACAAACGAAGATTTTTAACGAAAACCGGTGCAGTCTGCCAGCCATATAATGGATGTGGATGGGCACCAAACCTTTAAAAGTAAACAAAAACATGCACAGACGAATCCAATCCAAATTACACCCTGCGGCTCGTGACGATACTATAATGTTCTAAGACACGAAACGATCGTTTTTTGTGAATGTAATGAACAGTATTTATATCATTTTTTACATTTGATACACAGCCACGTCCATCTGTCATGAGCACAAGCTTGTCATCTGGCTCGTTACATGTGAACACGCTCTGGCGTAGAATACGCAAACGCCGTAAGGGGAAATCAGTGAAAAGTCCCGGATGAGTTTACGCAAGCAAACGTAATCTTTTAGCTTTAAATCAGTTTGAACAATCAGGATAAGCGCAAGTAATTACCATTTTGAATAGCCGCTATACCCACAATCTCTGTGCTCTATGTAAACAATAGCCGCTTTTCCACTGTCGGGCCAGTGCGAGCCAGTGCTAAGAGCGTGCCGGGCGGGGCCAATGGCCTCAAGTCGCAAGCACCAAGGCCAAAAGTAAGCTGCGTTTCCATTATCGAGCCAGTAGTCTCGCTGCGCAAACCTAAAGCCCACCCTTAACACACCTCCTTGGATCAAACGTCACGAAACCCCTCCCCTTTCAGCGGGAAGATTGAAAGTAAGTCAGGTAGGCCACCATAGTCTGATCATCGAACGAACAAAATGGAGAGAACCGAAGCGGCTGTTTGTTTGCTCCTTTTGGTGTTTTCTTGGTGGAAGATGAGGCAGCGAAACCAAGATGCGAAGATCAGTGATGCGTGGGTTGATCCAAAATGAGCGGGTGCCTGTGGTCACCCGCGGTTACGAGTCATCCAAAAATATTTTTAATGATATTCGGGTCGCGGTCGGTAGGGTCGTTTGAAATAAAGATGCCAAACCTTTGTAATTTATATAGTACTAGACAATTTTCTATGAAATACATAGACCTACACTTTATTGGCTGAATAATATTTACCTTTTGAATGTTGAGCATTATTAACTGTTGAATAAATGCTGACGCGGGACAAAATGCCAGATTTTAGCTTGTAGTCTATATATATTTAGGGCTATAGGCTAATCTTTTTCTTAACTTTTATTACACTGTAGATCGAAATAAAATAATTCTTGATCATATTTAACATCGGAGAATCAGTGATATAATTTAGAGTACTTTGAAAACGAAACTATTTAAATCTGTATAAAGGAAAGATAAAATAAATCACAACAAGAACAATCTGTATTCTTCTTGTAATTAATAACATTTTTTTTGACAAAATTACCTAATTAATGTCAGGTACAGTATTTTCTTTTTTTTTTTTTTTTTTGTGGTCCGGGATGCGAGTCACTGGCGAAGATGGAGGCTCAGCATGCTCCTCGGCCCAAATGCTTAGAAGAGCCCTGGTATCTTCCACAGACCAGTACTAATGATTCTCCATTTTAAGTTTTTGACTTCTTTGCACGACCAAATACTGTGAAATGCGCATCTTACCGCAGACACACTTTTACCTGACTACACGCTTACCGGAACTTTGCATAAACTACGCCTTTCACATTAACCACGCCTCGGGCCGAAAAACCTGGGCCATTGGCCCTGAGGAAGCACCGACGAGGCACGATCAGGCCCCGGAAGTGACAGTGGCCCTGGCACGAACTAGCACGCCCGCTTTTGGCCCGTCAGTGGAAACGCGGCTAATGAGTGTCGTATACATTATGCCAGAGCGCGTTCACATGTCAAGAGCCGGATACTAAACTCGTGTTCAGGACAGATGGACGTGGCTGTGTATCAAAGGTAAAAAATGATATAAATACTGTTCAGTTTCTCACAAAAAAATGATTGTTTCGTGTCTTAGGACATTAATGTATCGTCACGAGCCACAGGGTGTAATTTGGATTTGTCTGTGCATGTTTTTGTTTACTTTGAAAGGTTTGGTGCCCATCCACTCATATTATTTGGCTGACAGACTGCACCGGTTTTCGTTAAAAAAATTTGTTTGTGTTCTGCTGAGGAAACAAAGTCACCTACATCTTGGATGCCCTGGGGGTAAGCAGATACACATCAAATTTTCATTTTTGGGTGAACTATCCCTTTAAAGCTGTAGTCAGTAACTTTCTTTGTGTTTATAATTTACAAAATGTATATAATAACTAAGTGAATACATCAAGAATCCATTTTCCAAATTGTGGTTTTGCCTTATCCTGAATCACTATGGTACACATATAATAGGTTTTTATTTTCAGACTATTTTAGACTAGTTCTGGTAGGAACTGCTGTGGAATAGCCCAGGATCCTCTGCAAGATACATGCAGTTCTAGAGCGACAAAAGTTCTGGACTGCAGCTTTACATAATATTACTCAGTAATTAAAGGTATAATTACACTGTAACAAGAACACCTTAAAAAGTGTATCCAAAAAGGGCAGATTATCAGAACAGTAACACTTTACAATATCTCAGAGTTCTACAGTCTCTCAGAACTCAGTTTGTGACATGCATAATGAACACAAAGCACTCCATGTTCACCTTGTTGTTACATTTGCTTTTCAAAACATTTTTGGCTTCTGCAAGTTTCCATACAAATTGAGCAGAGTGAGGACTGAAAATTATTATAGCAAAAATATAAGCCTTGAGTGCAATGCAACATGAAAGTGAACAACTTACAAAAGAAACATATATCGTAATAAAATTAAACATTTTATGATGATGATGATGATTATTATTATTATTTATGACCCAGGACCACAAAACCAGTCATACGGGTCAATTTTCTTTGAATTTGAGATTTATACATCATCTGAAAGCTGAATAAATAAGCTGGAACTGGAAATAATTTGAAAACCTGGAATCTGAGGGTGCAAAAAAATCTAAATGTTGAAAAAATGAAGTTAATGCATATTACTAATCAAAAATTAGGCTTTGATATATTTACGGTAGGAAATTTACAAAATATCTCCATGGAACATGAACTTAACTTAATATTCTAATGATTTTTGGCATAAAAGAAAAATTTATAATTTTGACCCATATAATGTATTTTTGGCTATTGCTACAAAAATGTAGGGCAAACAGTTTGACTATTTATTGCATGTTGTTATTATTCTCGTTATTTCTCTATAGCTAATGAACCAGATGTCTCACCCATAGGCTTACTTCCATGTTGAAAATGAAGGTAGACACTTTTTAAAGTTTTTTTTCTTTAACATCAGCACCAGGAAACCCTTGGTAGTGACTCTGCGCTCATGAGATCATTGACTAACTAACATGAAAGCCATTTTAGTGGCAACTGAACATACACACAATCTGTCACTCTCTAGCACACACATTTACACGACCCGTGTGTGATACGTGTAATTTGTGACGCATCACAAACTACAAAGGAGTAGCTGGGCGGTGTCTGAAATTACAAACGAGACCACATGCATGGTCCACACCACCTCAGACAAACAATACAGAAGCTTCATCAGATCTGCACAGGATCGCTTGGTGCCTTCGTGGATAATTACAAAGCTACTCAGACCAGCGGCAACCACACAAAACAACACAAAAACACAGCTGGTCGTTTAGACACAAAAAGGCAAGCTCACGGGAGCATATGTTTTGGGTTTTGAGTTGCACACACCTAATAATCTTTCTTATAAGCTAGTAAAAAAGATGCTTCATACATGATAGGAAACATATTCAAATATATTTACAGCATCTAAAATGTTAAAGGCATTTGAAGTATGTATAAATAGCTTTTGAAACATAAAAAACCCTATATTAATTCTTTATATTATTATTACTGTTATGTATTTTTAAGCCCTAATTTACTCCTACTTTAAGCATAAACATTTCTTTGCAATAACAAAAACATATAATTGTTATAAACTGTTTTAATACCAAATCAGGTAAACATATTAAAATCATAATAATAACATAAAATTCTCCTATTAATTCCATGATGTGTTGTATGAACAAGATTCTTAAATATTGTTTTCGGTTGACTGATTTAGATTTTTTTCAATAGATTTTCATTGATTTTCAATTTCTAAAGTTACTTATACTGTAGAGAAAATGCTTACTTTTTCTGTGTAGTTAAATATGTTGTAAATACATTAAAAACAAACATTTTGGTGTCTGTGCAAACATACAAAAAAGTATGTGTGCTAGAACCACACTTAATGTACAAATAACAACAATTACTAATGAAATCATGTTGAATATAAAGTTCCACTGGATCTTGTAAAGTAACTTAATGTAGTAAATGTATTATAGCTCAATTATAAACAATGCAAATACTTCAGTAATGTAAAGTTTTTGTTAGCTTGCACTTACAGCATTTATTTTTGTAAGTGGAATAACTCAGTTGAGAAGATAAATGTGACCCTGGAACACAAAACCAGTCATAAGGGTAATTTTTTTTTTTTAAATTGAGATTTATACATCATCTGAAAGCTGAATAAATAGCTTTCCATTGATGTATGGTTTGTTAGGATAGGAAAGTTGTCAAAATGACATTTTTAGCAATGCATATTACTAATCAAAAATTAAGTTTAGATATATTTATGATAGGAAGTTTACAAAATATCTTCATGGAACTTGATCTTTACTTAATATCCTATTGATTTTTGTCATTAATTTTGACCCATTCAATGTATTTTTGGCTATTGCTACAAATATACCAGTGGCTACTTAAGACTACGTAAGACCAGTGGCTACAATTTTGATGTTCTTTAAGTGTTGATTATGGGATTTGGGTCTCAGATCTTAAAAAAATCTGTGATCCAAGTCTACTGTATGTGTGATTGTAGTGTACACTGCAAATGTTCAACATCTGATTTTCCTAATATCCTTTCTACAGATTAACTAGATCAAATTACACTGACTTCTAAAGGCAACAGATAGAAGGCAAAGGAACTACAGTGGAAGCTATTCAAAAGTCAGAGAAAACAAAAGGAGAATCTCAAACCTAAGAGATAGATGATATATTGATAGCCATATCCATACCAGATCATAGGTAAACAACAAAAAATTACACCAACAAATTCCAGCCAGATGATCATGTGGCCCACATTATGCCTAGTTTGCCTACCTATTGTTAAACACAAATAATTGTGGGATAAGATTGTTTTCTGCCATTGTACTCCACTGTATATGACATTTGGTGTCAAAATACAGATTTTTAAGGTTAAACTTTCTAAAACGTATATTAATATTTAATATTGGCCAACATCAATACATAAGCAATAACTGGTAATTATTGTTTATCAATGACACACAGTTTCCACACTGGTGCATTCCTAATATCCGACAGTGCTTAAATCAAAGTTGTGCTATTCAGTCATTTAAAAAAAAAAAAAAAAATTCAAATGAAATAGTCTTAAACCTGCTGGGAATGCAAATCATACGCCTACCATGTACAGACAAAATTAATTACACTGTTTTACCAGCTTAAATGTAGATATTCCAAGCAATGACTTAGTTTTACTCACCTCATCCTTGCTCTCCTTAAATGAACCTCTGGATCTTCCAGCACGAGGATGTCCACTGCTTGTCTGGGTTCGAACCTCCTCCTGCTGGCCGAAGAGCTCCTCCACTGTCCTCACGTCAATTTGATACTGCTGCTGTCTTACTGCTAGAGTCCAAATATTTGGTTTTCCCCGAACCTTCTCCTCAGGAATGGTTTTCCAGAAGAAGCTCCGCACCCGTCGTTTCTTGCGTGAAGCATGACCGGGATTGCCTGATGCCTGGGGTGGTGGTGGAGGAGGTGGAGGTGGTGGTGGAGGTGCAGCTGGAGGGCAGGAAGTGCTGTCATGTCCATGACTAGGGTCATTTGAGGAGGTTGTAGAGGGTTCAAATGGCAGTGGATTCACTATTGGTTTGGTACAGTCGCTTGCCGACTCCTCCACAGCAGTCACACTTGCCATGACAAGCATTACATTAGCATTGACACCAGTCCTGGAGGGCCAGGCTGAGAGGGGAAATTGTGAGGGTCTGTTTCCACAAGACCCCTTTTATACAACACCTAACAAATTGGGACAGCCTCTTTGTTTGATTCTAGGTGGCGTCTGTTGGAGTCCCAAGGTCTCTCTCATTCATAGTCACAAATACAACTAATGAGTTTCCTCTAGCAGAATTTGTGCAGAGATCATTGTTAATTATAATTTAGTGCAAAGAATTTAGAATTGAACATTTTCACAAACCGTCAACTGATTCATGGCTCTAGCAATAATGAGAAATGATGGACGCAGGTGTTTTGCAATCCCCTAAGGCCAATGTCTTGACATTCTCAAATATTTTGTCTTCACTTCTTCTACCTAGTCCCATAATGCTGAGCTGTTGCTTCCAAAATCTTGCCCACTGCGGTGCGGTCAGAGGTCGAACACTTGGAACTGCAAGAAGGACAAAACACACACATACAAAATTTGAATTACTGAGGTGCAGTCAAGCGAAGGAACTTGGAACCTAAAAACAGAGGAAATGAGAAAGTAACAGACATCAAAAGAGATGTGGTTGTACACTCAAGGAAAGGTCCCAGCAGGAAAACGCCAAATGCTATTGTTCACTGGGGCCAGCCTGCTATGTGTAAAAATGATCTTGACAGATGAATCAAATCTTCACTAATGAAAACCCACACAGTGAACTTTCAAGGGATTTGTACATCTCATGGCAAAAAATTGGCAACTTACCATCAGTTACCTTTACATAACATACTTTAGTTACGTAACACACAGTTCATTAAGTTTGGTGCTTATTTTAAAAGTTTTTTATTTTTTTTTATTTTTTTATGAAGAGTCAACTGAATTACTAGTTTTATCATGACAACTTTAGCATGCTAATGCACATGACAGTGTTAATGTATTTGGTCTTGGCGGAATAGATCTGCTATGCTGCTTCTGATTGCTGCTGCTGTTGGTTATTGCTGTTGTTGTAGATTATTGCTGCTGCAAAGCAAGTACAGGAAATTGCTACTGCCAATACATTCACAGATATGATGTTGTGAGTATTTCAGACATACTACTGCTGCACAAATAACATATATAATAACCTGTAGCAGATCTATACAGGTGGAGCTGGGGAAGGTGGAGGGTTTTCGAGGAACTATAAAAATGCGCTGCCAAAAGCTTGCGGTATAAGGACCCATCAGCCTGCACCAGATTCATGTCAAAAGTACTGACTTCGGTACCAGTCGGTACAAAAATTTTAAAAACTTCCATTTCGGGCTAACATTTGAGTGCTGTTGTGTGGATTCGTAAACACTGCTGATTAGCCATTGTGTTCACGTGCTCAATGATTTCACGCTCTTCGCCAAACACTCATACAGAAGCTAGCGATGGAAAGAACAGATAATTTTGCTGACCACCACACATCTACTTACACAACGTTTCAAATAAGATTGTTAATGCAATAAAACAACAATGCAGCCAAGGCCAAATTATGAGAAACAGAAATGATTAATTGATTGTTTCAGGTAATGCAGTCTACTAGGTTCCCTCACATCCCAATCTGTGATGTTCGTTCTTTTGTCAAGTCACATCCCCATAAAATGAAGCTATTCAGTATGTACCGGAAAAAGAAATGATTAATTCATCTCTGAAGTCTTTGGGTTCGAGTCGTTCATTATCAGCCCCATAGGCTATAATGCTATGCAGTCCCAGAAACAGAACTGATTAGTTCATCACTCAAGTCTTGTGGTTCAAGTCGTTCGTTCTTTTGTCATGTGCCCGCTTCCCGGCTCAGTATCTTACAACGAATACAAGCATTATATATTTTTAACTGTATGCTGTTATTATATGTAGGTATCTTTGCTTTATCAACGTGATTTTGTTCTCATCGTATGGATAAACTTTAAAGCCTCTTCACATTGAATTACAGAAATTCACAAATGTATAATTTGTGAGAAATGAAAAGCTACATTTTGAGACCAAAACTGCATTATTGTAAATGTGTTTAATTTCTGTTTTCAATACTGCCGTCATGTCAGGTGACAAAAGGAACGACTCAGACCCTAAGACTCGAGAAGTGAACCAATTATTTCTCCTTCCTGTACAGACTGCATCGTCTATAGGTCTGTCACAGGATGAACGAACGACTCGAACCTAAAGACTCGAGCTGTAAACTAATCATTTCACATTATCGTTTCCTGTAAAGAACCAATTCGATGTTGCGTATGCGTGGTCACCGCAAAATGAATGAATCCCTCACTGAGTCGACTTGTCATTCCAGAGTCATATTAAAGATTAGTTCAAATTGAACGAATCATTCATGAATGACACATCACTAACAGAAGCACACAGGAACGTTTAAAAGCAGGCATCTGTCAGCAGATCCGTCTACAGTCGTGGCCAAAAGTTTTAGGAATGACACAAATATTAGTTTTCACAAAGTTTGCTGATTAACTGCTTTTAGATCTTTGTTTCAGTTGTTTCTGTAATGTACTGAAATATAATTACAATCATTTCATACGTTTCAAAGGCTTTTATCAACAATTACATGACATTTATGCAAAGAGTCAGTATTTGCAGTGTTGGCCCCTCTTTTTCAGGACCTCTGCAATTCGACTGGGCATACTCTCAATCAACTTCTGGGCCAAATCCTGACTGATAGCAACCCATTCTTTCATAATCACTTCTTGGAGTTTGACAGAATTAGTGGGTTTTTGTTTGTCCACCCGCCTCTTGAGGATTGACCACAAGTTCTCAATGGGATTAAGATCTGGGGAGTTTCCAGGCCATGGACCTAAAATTTCAAGGTTTTGGTCCCCGAGCCACTTAGTTATCACTTTTGCCTTATGGCACATGCTCCATCGTGCTGGAAAATGCATTGTTCTTCACCAAACTGTTGTTGGATTGTTGGAAGAAGTTGCTGTTGGAGGGTGTTTTGGTACCATTCTTTATTCATGGCTGTGTTTTGGGCAAAATTGTGAGTGAGCCCACTCCCTTGGATGAGAAGCAACCCCACACATGAATGGTCTCAGGATGCTTTACTGTTGGCATGACACAGGACTGATGGTAGTGCTCACCTTTTCTTCTCCGGACAAGCCTTTTTCCAGATGCCCCAAACAATCGGAAAGAGGCTTCATCGGAGAATATGACTTTGCCCCAGTCCTCAGCAGTCCATTCGCCATACTTTTTTGCAGAAGATCAGTCTGTCCCTGATGTTTTTTTTTTGGAGAGAATTGGCTTCTTTGCTGCCCTTCTTGACACCGGCCATTTTCCAAAAGTCTTGGCCTCACTGTGCGTGCAGATGCGCTCACACCTGCATGCTGACATTCCTGAGCAAGCTCTGCACTGGTGGCACTCCGATCCCGCAGCTGAATCCTCTTTAGGAGACGATCCTGGCGCTTGCTGGACTTTCTTGGACACCCTGAAACCTTCTTAACAAGAATTGAACCTCTTTCCTTGAAGTTCTTGATGATCCTATAAATTGTTGATTTAGGTGTAATCTTAGTAGCCACAATACCCTTGCCTGTGAAACCATTTTTATGCAACGTAATGATGGCTGCACGCGTTTCTTTGCAGGTCACTATGGTTAACAATGGAAGATCAATGATTTCAAGCATCACCCTCCTTTTAACATGTCAAGTCTGCCATTCTAACCCAATCAGCCTGACATAATGATCTCCAGCCTTGTGCTCGTCAACATTCTCACCTGAGTTAACAAGACGATTACTGAAATGATCTCAGCAGGTCCTTTAATGACAGCAATGAAATGCAGTGGAAAGTTTTTTTTTCGGGATTAAGTTAATTTTCATGGCAAAGAAGGACTATGCAATTCATCTGATCACTCTTCATAACATTCTGGAGTATATGCAAATTGCTATTATAAAAACTTAAGCAGCAACTTTTCCAATTTCCAATATTTATGTAATTCTCAAAACATTTGGCCACAACTGTATGTGCACATATCCACCTTATTTTTCCCATAAGAGCGGATACGGCCATTTGTCAATTTTATGAGTCTGGCTTCCGGTCCCATCCGAGTCAAGCTATTTTTAACTGTACAACAGCCCATTTTTGCTGCTTGATATTGTAAACTGGTGTGTCTTACCATATTAATTTAATGAATTATCTTAATTATAAACACAGTGGTTTGTAGTACAAACTGTTTTACCGTTTACTGCACTATGGTTTTCTTCTCGTAATTTCTCTACGGAAGTCTCACACATTACCAGAAAACAGCTTACATCTGCATTGAAAAATAAGGTAGCCGTCAGGGATCCATGAGCATTTGGTGAAGAGCGTGAAGCACTGTAGCCAATCACGGTCATATCTGTTGTGAACACAATGGCCAATCAGCAGTGTTTACGAATCCGCTCAACCATACTCAAATGCTAGCAGGATATGATCGTTTTTAAAGTTTCGGTACGGAAATTTTTAAAAACATCCACGATTGACAACACTATATACTTTAATTAATTATTAACACTATCAAAGTAATTATTGTGTAGACCTAAAGCTAGTTTTCAGTGTAACTTACTGAAAAAAAAAAAAACTGGGAGATGCTCATGTTGATAGATGGTAGTGCAGCTAACAACATTATGGTATTGATCCTTAAAAATAAATTTTACAATACATTTAAAAATAAAACTCATTTTAAGTAACTATAAATTAATCTATTATTTAAAGTAATAAATATTGGTAAATGTTTAGCCATTAAATGCAGAATTACATAATTAGAATAGTTTTCATACTGGTGATTCACTCCTACCACATCTGTTATTTGAATAT
>NC_133366.1:32831181-32892584 GCF_049309525.1 Garra rufa | reverse complement strand
CTGCTGTCTGCTGGGAGAGGGAACAGTAAAATGCCACAGCACTTTTGGTCCAGACTGAACAGTTTTGTGTAGATTCTGTTATGTAACCCGTATTTCATAAAAGTCTCATTTCAGGTAAAAAGCAAAAATACTGTCATAGCATTGCTACTTGTGAAGTATCTTTAATACTGGAATTTACCAGTGTAGACACAAAAGTTCAAAGATGTTTGTACAACATGTGCCTTTTCCTGTCAAAGTTGATGTGTGGTGAAAGGATGTTCTAGAACAGACAATACAAGACACCAAGTGCTGTAAACCAGAGCTCATCATACTGCAACAGGGTCTCATTCGATCCTCTAGGTTTTTACTTATTAAAAGACACTTGACGTCACAGGAAGACTCTGTTTCCGCGCGGGTTCAGCTGAGTTAGGCGCAAGCTACTATGTATAATTTATTCATATGAAAAAGTAGGTGTATTTTTCCTTTTAAAGTCATCTTCTTTAGAAGGGCTATGCTGTTTGATGTTTTAACAGTTTTTGACAAATAATTGCAATATAATTATACTGTATGTGTATCTGTCCAGATCCTAAATGTACATGCTCTGTGTTACCTAGAAAAGACAGTAAATGGTTAACACTCTGTAACACATTCTATCTCACCTCAGTGGTGTCTTTGCTGCAATGTCAGCAACAGCATACAGCAACACACCCAGATATGCAGCACCGAATCTGTTCATGATTAGAACTGACATGACAATTACAAATGTTTCAGAATACTGGAAACCCATTTGAGGGAATATTAAAGCAACATTATTATTTCTGGATAAATCAGACACTATAATAATGTGATTAAACACAAACACTTCAAGGCCAGCAAATCCAAAGTGCACTAAACATCCAATAGACCACTTGTGAAAAAGACAAATGTGACCCTGGACCACAAAACCAGTCTTAAGTCGCTGGGGTATATTTGTAGTAATAGCCAAAATACTTTGTATGGGTCAAAATTATAGATTTTTCTTTTATGCCAAAAATCATTAGGAAATTAAGTAAAGATTATGTTCCATGAAGATTTTTTGTAAAATTCCTACTGCAAACATATCAAAATGTAATTTTTGATTAGTAATATGCATTGTTAAGAGCTCAATTTGGACAACTTTAAAGGTGATTTTCTCAGTATTTTGATTTTTTTGCACCCTCAGATTCCAGATTTTCAAATAGGTGTATCTCAGCCAAATATTGTCCTATCCTAACAAACCATACATCAATAGAAAGCTTATTTTTTGAGCTTTCATATGTATACATCTCAGTTTTGTAAAATTTAACCTTATGACTGGTTTTGTGGTCCAGGGTCACAAATGTGAATGAAGGAAACATTGTTCATGACATGAATGGTATAATTCACCCAAAAATTAAAATTCTGTCATCTGGTGGTCTTCTGAAAAGACAGGATCACTTTATTCGAACAGATTTAATTTAGGCTTTTTTAATGAATAAACACTGATTAACAAACATACATAGAGCTCATAAACACAAAAGTGCAAACCGGCTGGCTTGATGCGTGACAACCAATAGCATTTGTTCTTTTGTGTGTCGCAAGCACAGCTGAGAGTCCATGTTTTATGTACAGATGTTGACAAAATTGTTGGTACTTTTGGTAAATATGAACAAAAAAAATTTCATTTTACAATTTTCAAATCATTGCTACGGATGCGACAACATAGAAAATCAAACCTGCTCCGAATTTTTTATGACGGATGAACGTTTCAGAGATAGTGTGTAAATATCTCTGAAGTATATAGTTCCCATCCATATTTACATTTTTAGCACATCAGGGTAACTAGGAACATGAAATTATCCAGCCATGACTAGTATAGGAGTATAAGTATGAGGAACACAAAGGCCAAATTCCCCTAAATATCTATCACAATGAGTAAAATCAAAGAATATATCTCTGATGTGCAGCAAAAGATTGTTGAGCTTCACAAAATAGAGAGCTAAAGCATTGAAATTTCCCATTTTCACCATCAGGGCAATAATTAAGAAGTTCCAATCAACTGAAGATGTTACGAATCTGCCTAGAAGAGGATGTGTGTCTATATTGTTGAGGAGGAATGTTTGAGTGGTCAAAGACTCTCCAAAGATCACAGCTGGAGAATTGCAGAAATGTGTTGAATTTTGGGTCAAAAAGACTCAAAAAAAAAAAAAAAAAAAAAAAAAAAAAATCAACAACTCCAACATCACAAGTTGTCCAAATCCAAAAACAAACTCCAACATATTCAGTTGTCAGACACAACTGGAACTTCAAAAGGGACCTGGTTCTATTATCAGATAAAACAAATAAGAGCTTTTTGGCAGAAAACCCACCAGATGGGTTTGGTTAAAACAAGGATTAAAAAGAACCCCATGTCCACGGTTAAATATAACGCTGGATTTGTAATGTTGTGGACCTATTTTTTTGTGGAGGTCCTGGACATCTTGTTCAGATACACAGTATCATGAATTCTAGCAAATACCAGCAGATAAAAAAATCTAAACCTGACTGTTTCTGCTGGAAATCCTGTAATGTGTCACACCCCCGGACTTTCATGTTGGTTTCTCCCATTTTCCCCCGCAGTTCTGAGTGTTTTGGTTTCTCCCTCATTGTTGTCACCTGGATGTTGTAATCAGTCTGTCTATTTAAGGTGTGTGTTTTCCCCTGTATTCTTGTCGGTCTTTAATGTTACCACTCCGTGTTCCTGTGTTTGCCTGTTTCCCTTTGGATTTATTAAATGTACATCTTTTATTTACGTCGTTGTTCGTGTGTTCCTGCCTGATCTGTGACAGAAAGACCGACCTATACAGTTTATTTTCTCCGTTTTGTTTCCCGTTCGTTTTTCCCAGTCTTTTTGTTTCCGTAGTGTTTTCCCCATGGAGTCCTTCCTCCGTCCAGAATTCATCCTCCTCCGGCTGAAGCAGGGGGATTTACCGCTTGAGGGTTACACTTTGATGTTCCAGCTCGTAGCTCATACCACCAGCTACCCGGACAACGCGCTCTGTATGTTCTATGATGCAAGCCTCAACGCATCATGCAGAGCGCCGTCGTCCGAGGACGGCCCTCGAGCGGACTTCGCCGCATTTGTGGAGTGGACACTGGCGAGAAACAAACCCTCGTTTCCCACCCGTTTCCAGGAGAACCTCGTCAGTGCCACTCCAGACCCAGAGCCCAGCCAGCCACCCCGACCTGTGGATTATGAGCCCATCGTAGACGGGAAGCCCGAGCCCGGAGCGACAGAGTTATGGAGCGCCGATGGGGTCAAAACTTCCGACCAGGTGCGAGAGCCGGCTACTACATCAGCGACGGTGGAGTGCTTCATGGAGCAAGAGAGGGCTGTAGAGAGCCCCGTCCACTGCACCGCCACTGGGGGTGAGCAAGAGCACAACTCTGGGGACTTAATTGACTGTTTCACGGAAATACCCATCTGCCTGGATTTCCCACCCACCCTCCCTCTTCTGCCTAAACCTGAATCTCCGCTGGTTCCGCCCAGCCATCCAGAGTCACCGCTGGTTCCGCCCAGCCTTCATGAATCCCCGCTGTCATCTGTCAGTCCCCTTGCTCACCCTCAGCCCACCATCTGTGCGGTGGGTTCGCCGCGGGTCTGCCAGTCTCCATCGGTGTCATGGCTGGAGGATCCCTCACCATCGCCTTCAGCCTCAGAGTCTTGGACTCCGCCTCGGCCCTCCGACCCTGCGGCTCCACCCCGGCTCTCTGCTCCCTCGTCTCCGCCGTCGCCCGTCGGTCCACCAGCTCCACCGGGCTCCATCGTCCCTCCGGCTCCGCCCTGGTCAGTCGTCGCCCCACCTTCGCCTCTGGACTATACTCCTCCGGCTGTGCCTCGTCGCTCCGTCCCACCGGCTCGGTGGACCTCCTCCCTCCCGCGGGCACAGCCTCGGCCCTCTGTCGCTCCGGCTCCGCCGCGGACCTCCGGATCTCCATCTCCGCCTTGGTCGCCAGAGCCTTGGGTTCCGCCTTGGCCCTCCGGATCCGCGGTGTCACCCAAGATCTTCGGCTTTCCGTCTCCGCCTCGGGCTCTCCCACCACCTGCTCCGCCTCTGTCGGTCGGACCCATGGAGTCGTCAGCCTCTCCTCCACCATGGCTCCTCCCTCCATCGGCTCCACCGTGGGATTACATCTTGGCTGCGGCCTGGGTCCCACCTGGCTCCTCCTGCTCCAGCCCCTTCCTGTCACCTCCTTGGCTCCTCCCTCCGTCATCACCTCCATGGACTATTCAGTCACCACCCTGGACTCCATCTTTTGCCCTCCTCCCGGGAGTCCGTCCTCTGCCGAAACCCCCTCCTGAGACTGTTTGCTGTTTCCCATTTGTCGGCGCGAGGACACGCCTTCCGTGAGGGGGAGGTAATGTCACACCCCCGGACTTTCATGTTGGTTTCTCCCATTTTCCCCCGCAGTTCTGAGTGTTTTGGTTTCTCCCTCATTGTTGTCACCTGGATGTTGTAATCAGTCTGTCTATTTAAGGTGTGTGTTTTCCCCTGTATTCTTGTCGGTCTTTAATGTTACCACTCCGTGTTCCTGTGTTTGCCTGTTTCCCTTTGGATTTATTAAATGTACGTCTTTTATTTACGTCGTTGTTCGTGTGTTCCTGCCTGATCTGTGACATAATGGGCCATGGTTGCTGGTCCAAAAACAAACAAAAAAATTCAACAAAACGTTGTGTTGCTAAGACCAAAATGAAGCTTCTGCCATGACCATCTTAGTCCCCTGGTCTGAACCCTATAGAAAATGAGTGGGGTGAATATGGAGCTGGGAATCTGTAGGGTCTGGAGAGATTACGGAGGAATGATCTCTAATATCTTGTCAGGTGTTCTCCAAACTCATCAGGCATTATACGAAAAAACTCTTGCTGTTATCTTTGCAAAAGGAGGTTGCGATAAGTATTGAATACCCCAAAGTACCTTTTTTTTTAGAGATTGTTAAAACAATGAAGCATGTCCATGTTTCCACGTTGAATTATTTTTAAGTACATAAATAATGCAGGCAGCCATTATGCATTACATGATGTACCTGTAAACAGTAGAATACTTCTGTTTACTTGAAAAAATAAGCTGTGTTTCCGGCTAAGCCTTTTTATAATTCAGAACTGGGAGTGGGAGCTGATTTAAAATCTACCTTGTCACAAATCTGATTGCTACAGACAATTTTAAGCATACTTGATGGATTTTTGAGCACATTTGGAAAGAATGGGACAGTATTACCACACACACACAGTGTACAATTAGACCATTAGACATCTGTTCACATGCTTGGCTGCCTAGCAAATTAATCCTCCTTAAGAGAAAAGCTCTTATTGTTTGTTTGTTAGAGATTAGTCCTTTTGTTTAGAAAAGATGTGAACACAAAATCATCTAATAAAATAGGTGGTGTGTAGGTTAAATGCTTATATTTGGTGTTAAAAACAAATTTCCCAAGAAGAATATTGATTCTATTGTATTTCAAAGACTCTTTTTCAGTCAAGTAAACAACAGTGTAAAAATGAAAGATGATCTGGCAGCGATTCTTCAGAAGACCCTCAGAGGCAGCAGAAGGTACAAAAGTGTATTCATTTTCAACTAGCATAACAGTATACTTGCTTGCCCTTGGGTCCGTCTATGCACAAACACACACATAAAGAAACTTTTTTCCACACAAACACAGACAACCGTACATCTTCTACCCTACCACAACTCTTCAGACAAAGTCTTGCCCTGTTACCTGATTCAATTGATATGGCACTTTGAAATGCTCTGCTCGTAGATTGATTTCCAGTACGTCTGGTAAATGAGGCCTGAGGCAATACCCCACACACTGGATATCTAATACCTTCAGTGGAATATTTGGGTGCAATGAACAGCACCAAGACAAAGAACCTTTGAGAAAACACGCAGAGATTAAGAAATACTTAAGCAGATTCAAGCATTAATGTCTTAATGGTGCTTGTGCTTTGGATTCAGCACTTGGTGCGAGTGTATCTCTGTAAACCAGCCATATCAAAGTCCAAACTGGTCCCACAAGGTCTTTAAAAGATTAAACTGCTTCATAATTGAAGGAAAAACAAAATAAATCATCCAAAAGAATAGTGATAGAAGCCACTGGTTTTGTTTAAGACTCATACTACCCACAGTATGACATCATCTGCTATGCAAATCATGAGGCTGTTTCCGTATCAAACATTAATTTAAGTGTGATGTTGGTTGATGATGATGGTTTAAAGCTGTTGATAATTTAAAAAGGCTAATTAAAGGAAAATCATCATCTGTAGCAGCCATAACACGTGATCAAAATGCTGGCTCTATGAGACAGTATGTGAGTCTTGTGAGTCACAGTTTATGACAATTCAGTAACTGTCAAATCCATACAGCTATTTTCTACGTTATGGGTAGGAAACATCCAGAAAGGCCTACTTGATCTCATGGCGAAAACATAGCAAGATGTGAAATACGTACCAATAAGTATATATCACTGTAGATTCTAACAGAAATAAACACTAGAGGCTGTAAAACAGCAAGTACTTGTAATTGCTTTTGTACACAGTTATGATTACAGCTCCATATGTTTTGCTTTCCAAACCTAACAAGCTTGCTCAGTAGCTCAGCTGGCATGGAACTGGACTTAGGATATAGAATCCTTGGGTACAAATCCCGTGAAAAACATGACTCACAAATTGAAAGAGCTGAAAGCTAAGAGATTGGAAAACAAGCTAAAACAGCAGGCTTGCGATTGTGATTTTAGATCACATTCACTTTTGTTCATACTATCAGGTAGGTTTAGTTGTAGTGCAGATGTTACGTTATTTTAAAACATCACAGAGCATTAGCGTTATACTGCCCTACAAAGGCAAAGCGCAGTAACTACACATGTGGTCAAAATTGAGTTAAGACTTAAAATGGGCTTTGTGACAACCGTTTTGTCTTGTGGCAAAGTCTCCTAGTTCAATTTTGTCCTGTTTTGGAGAAATGAGAATGTCAAAATCGCAGTAACTACGAAATCCAAACTAATATCATACATGGTGTAAAAACTTTAAAGGCATTTTCTCAGTTTCAGTGTTGGCGTAGTTACTGCACTTTGCTTTTGTAGGGCAGTATAGCACCACTAAATTTATTTCAAGTCAGAACTGTGGTGACACATACTGTGCAAAACCAACCATATGTACGTTCATCTGTTCCGGGGAAAAAAACACCAAACAGTCTTTTAGCGCCACTCAGTAGGCATTTCACATCGAATATGTCACAAAATGTACATGGCGGTATGTATTTTGCATCTTGTGATAAAGTTCCCACAGGAACATTGTCTTCATGAGATCAGGTTGCAAAAGGCTGACCATCATAATTTTGTTGAGCAAAAATGGCCTACTTTTATTATCAACATCACCAGCTGTCACATTTTAGACCTGGCGAAGGGGAAACAGAGCCTGCTTCAATCTCTCTTTAATTTCCTGCATACTGTATTTTTAGGTTGTTAAAATCACACTGAAGTCTATATTGTGTATGTGTAAAACATTAGTGAGGCCATTGACGCCACTCAGTAACTGGGGCTACAATTATCTACTACTCTAAAAACAGATACTTTATAACACTGAGCATTATTGTTGCAAATTGTGCTTATAAAAAAAAGTAATGCTATACTGTAAAATCAGCAGACATAGTTGAGTTTTTTTTCCAAATTTTGGAAGCATCAGTAAGTTTTATGTTGTAATCATGTCTTTTTATCATTATAAAATATCTATACTTCATTTCCAGCTATTAAATTAGAAAATTTTGTAACAAAAACTTAAAGGGCACCTATTAACCAAAATTCACTTTTGCTTGTAGCTTGAACATAAAAGTGTGTTGGCAGTGTGTGTACCCAACCACCATATAATGATAAAATCCCACGACTGTTAACGGACACTGCCATGTTAGCAGAGACCCGACCTGAGTGAGCCGCACACAATCCACCCTGTTTATCTTCACGCTAGAGCATTTAAAAGCAGCTTTCAAGTAAGAAATGTCTTTCAAGTGAGCGATTTTCTGTTTGTATTTTATTGTTTAGGTTATATTAACAGCGTAGACAGCAATATAGGTACCGTATATTACACTGCTGTCACTTAATACACAGATCTAATACAACATGCAATTTCTTTCTCAGGTGTTTACTTTCACATATACTGTGTTTTTGTAACTGTGTACAATGCGTTTTTTACATAAACTTGTGCATATTTGACAGTTTAAGTGCAATAAGACATGAAAAACCTTAGTTTAGTAATCACGTGCTGTGTGAAAGCTGCTTTCTTTGCGCTCAGAAAACCATATGATGTTTAAATTGATATGGCTTTAAAACACATGATTTCAGTCCGATAGACACAAAATGTGAAGTACGTACCAGTAAGTACATATCACTGCAGTTTCCAACAGAAATGTCCGCTGCGTGGCGCTAAAAGAGTGTTCAGGTTTTTCCCCGGAACAGATGAACATACTTTTCGTACGTTTTATGTGACGTTGGCTTTATATGTGCCACTGCAGTTCTGACTTGAAATGTCCGTTGAGTGGCACTATAACTCTAATACTCTGTGATGTTTTAAAATAATGTACCATCTGCACTAAATCTAATCCTACCCAATAGTATGAACAAAAGCAGATGTGACGTAAAAATGCAATTGCAAGCATGCCATTTTAACTTGTTTTTCCATCTTTCCATCAGCTCTTTCATCATAACGCATGTTTTTCATGGGATTTGTACCCAAGGAATTCCGCATAAGTCCAAAGTCCAGAGCTGTAATCATAATTATATGAAAACAATTACAAGTGCTCACCATTTTACCGCCTCTAGTGTTAATATCTGTTGGAAAGTGCAGTGATATTTATTGGTACGTATTCTGCATCTTGCGAAAATGTTCCCCAAGGTACGTTTTCGTCGCGAGATCAGGTAGATTTAAAAGCATCATTCAAGTAAGAAATGTCTTCTTATTAGAGCTAAAAAAAGTACTCATTCAAGAGCAGTGAGTTATATTACTATTAATTATTATTTTTATTTTATTTTTTGGGTCATAATACCAGCGTAGATAGCAGTATAGGTAGGTACTGTATATTGCGCTGCTTTCACCTACTACAGAGATCTAATATAACATGTTTTTTTCCCAGCTGTTTACTTTTACAGATATAATATACATTGTTTTTGTGAATTATGTATGTTTTTTACATAAACTTGTGAGTATTTGACAGTTTAAGTGCAATAAGACATGGAAGTTTAGCATTTACATGCTGTGTGACAGCTGCTTCCCCTAAAAAAAATAGGCATTTTCAAAATTATATAATAAATGATCTGGGAGGTATTTTAAGTCAAACAGACACATTCTGGGGACATCTGAGAGTCAAAATAGGTTACCCAAAAATGAATACAAATATCTGGAAATGTATATACCCTAAGGCCATCCACTGGTACGCAAGGGATGTAATGCAATTTTTTTCCAAATCTGTTCTAATGAAGAAACAAACTGGTCTGGGATGAACTATTCCTTTAACATTTAATGAAAATATAAATATTTTATATTTGCTTTACATATTTACATTAAATTAATATTTCATATTTTTATCAGTATTTCTAGCACATAAAAACATAGCTAGTCAAAAATATCTTTATTGTTGTGCCCTGATATGACTCTTTTCATGAGGACACTACAGAACTTCTAATTTTATATGTGAGGTGTTGGTCTGTTTGTGCACACGCTAGTTTGGCTGCATCAAAGCGTTCTGTATGAACAAAAGATATAGAGACATTTACTCATCCTCCCGCTTTCACATCATTCACAATGTGGTACGCATACTATTCACAAAACCACATAAACACTGGTAGCATAACATGCAGTTTTGAGCTCAAGGTACAGTGTATGTTTGATTATAAATCTCAATTCTGATTCTGGTCTGATTCTGTAGGTAAAAATAACCATGTTTAATGTAAGAAGTTAAATGTTTTTCATAGAACCATGATTTCTCCACTAGTGGGTATAATGAATCTTCTGCTTATCAAATTTAACCACAGCTGGGGGCAGGGTGAGGCTTGACCCAAATACAGATTAAGAGGACGATATTATAATGAAGAGATGAGATACAAAGAAGAGTGGGCTAGCAGGGAATCAGATATAAAACACATCTGGACACTCATTAGAGAGAACTCCATGAGATTATAAATCAAGATAAATCACTTAAAACAGTGAGTCCAGTCATTTGGGTGATAATTGTACAATTTTTACTATACATGTAAAGACTGATCTTAACTGAACCAGTGCTGCTGGGAGGTGCTGAGTATCCAGCATGAGAAAGCTTGCTTCTCAAACCCTATTGATCACAAAGGGCCATTAGAGAAGGTAAATAAAGCAGCAACAAAGACCGCCTAACCAATCAAACACAACTCGGGGGAATCTTCATAAACTCTTTAGAAGACAAACTAATTCTACAGCTCAAAGAAGCAAAGTTTTAGGATGATCTAATTCACAAAGTACAACAATTTATGTACACCACACAAATCTAAAGCATCAGTCAGAGAAGGAAATGTTAATGTGTCCTTTAAGTTTCTGGGAAACCCATAAGGGTTCATTTTTAAAGATATATGAGTCAGGAAGATCATCCTGTCCACATGGGACCAGGACTCAATGTAGCTTGAAAAGTGCACTGCCTGGGATACTGCGCTAATGCAAATGTCTTCGCTGTCAATCAATGATGCTGCATATTGACTTGTCTGCATTTATACTAATTCTAAATATGCCTTGCTTTGATGTAAACAATATATGTCTTAGGTTTGTAAGTACTAGCAAAATACACAAACACACACATGGCCATATTATAGTCACTGCTGCTAAAAGCCAATACACGGCCCTACTTGTTGTCGACCACAAACAGACAAGACTTTCTGTCTCCCACAATCACTACAAACTCCACTAAGTGATTTAGTCCCCATAGGAACAGCTAGCAATAGTAGACAGTGAAATGACCGCAATAAAATATAAATGGCCTGATGAGCAAACAAAGAGAGATGGAATAAAAGCACACTGGTGTAAATCAAACCCCTCTGAGTCTGAATACCAAAACAATCCTAATACATCTTGATATGCTGCAAAATTACATTCAGTTACTATAGAACATCTGTGCAATACAACAAAATAGGAAATACTACTGTAAATTTCTGATGTTTTCGAAACATTTTATACAGGGAAGTGAATCAGCCAGTGGCATAGACGGAAGGACGCACTTTTGTTGCCAAGGTGACAGCAAGTGGGAGGGGAGCTGAAGTCCAAACACCTGATGTTTACGTGTGTAAATGAAAGAGCTAGACGCTTACTGGTGAATTTAGTCCCTTTAGAGCCCATTAGAAGTATTGTGACAGATTAAGTAAAACAACAGCTAGAACTGTGATGACGACAGTGTTGTTATTGTTAATTAAAACTAAAGCTATTAAAATATTTTTTAGTAACTGAAATAAAGCTGAAATACTGATGAAATATTTTATTACATTGATAAACATTTTGACTTAGAATACTAGCAATGTTTTATTGGGAACTAACTAAAATTAAGTTGAACTAAAATGATAAAAAACAAAACAAAAATAAAGCTAAACAAATGTATTTTTTAAAGAGCTAATGCAAATGAAAACTGAAAATATAAAAAATAAAAGACAATTCAAAATATTAAATATTCTATATCAGTTGGCCATATAAACATTACAGTAGTAACTGATTACATGTAATTAAAGTGCATCATATTTTTAAATGCTTGTTATGGATTACACGATAACATGTTATTTACACAATGGCAGTAAATTATTCATAATTTATTGATTCTGAAAGTCTGGACAAAAACATTTCAAACCTGGAAGATTTAGGGGAATGTCATTATTTTAATGTTTTTTTAATGTGCATTTAATGCAGGGATTCCCAAATGTTTTTGTCAGCCCATAAAATACTGCAGAGGAAGTTAATATTTAAATAATTTAACAACTCACTGACATGTTTACAGTTCTCTGATGTTGGTTAATGGTCACATTGGCATGCAGGTAAACAAATAAAATATTTATTTTAATTAAATTTTTTATAATTTAATTTTTAAAAAAAATATTTTAGAATTAATAATTAGGTTTTAATCAACTCTATTCACTATCAGCTTACTAATGTAATGTTTATGGATTTTACAATGTTGACATCAAAAAGTTGAAATATTTTCTTTCTCTTCACTTTTTTATATCAATACAGAATGTTTAATGGTTAAAACTAGGTTGTTAAAATATAATCTAAAGTACTCTAAAGAGTAGTCAGATTACAATACCTAAAATCTAAAATCTGTTTTTGTCATGTAATCAGGTATGGACTACAATGTATACGTTTATAAGTCTGTTAAGATGCTGTATTTCTGTTATAAACTGTTCTGTTTGTGAATCGAAATCAGAGCTTTAATATGTGTTTGTTATTAATTACAAATATACACTGTGATATTCTTTGTACAGTTAGGAATAACCAATAAACGTCAGCAATTATTTACCACAAAAGGAAAAACTACACTGTCAGAACCCAAAACAATCCACAAACTCACAGTCATGCTTAGATAGTGTTACCACAGTAATCTATGAAGTCAGTACTTTGGGGGCTCTTGCACCAATTGAGTTCCCCTACTTTAGGGTGTGTTACCGTGGCAATGTGACAACAGACAACCACCCTCCCCCGTTGACCTCACCCTGAGGGAAAACTTTTCTCTAAGCTTTGTTCCAGAACTCCTGAATGGATTGTGTCCAATTCATCTCACCATGAGAAATGGGATGGGCTACTAAAGAAGCTGGCTTCAGAGGATTACAATAAAGCACATCACAATCTGTGACAAAGCAGCACAAAAGCACTAGTAACAGCCCTAAGGGTCTCTGCGGGGCATTAGAAAGAGCTGGTCAGCAGCAGCAACCTTGGAAAGCATAGGCTACATTTGTACTTTACAGTTGTCCTGTCAATTCACATTTACAAGAATACTGTGACTGTGACAGATTTCAGATGATGTAATGTTTACAGACCATGCTCCAACACAATAAAGTTAAATAAAAGAGCCACTGAAGGCTTTTGAGCAGGAACCGTGCTACACTTTTCTTATTAAAGTCAGAACAACGTGTTCAGATGACAGAGAAGCTGACTCATGGGACCAGTGAGGTTTCACGAATAACACTGTAATCTTTAGGGATGCGTCCTATGGCGTGACAGCAATCACACTAAAGGCTACAGAATTAAACCTGAGTGTTAATGAGACAGAAAGACGGAATGGATCGATTATACCAAAAGGAAAGACAAGGGAGAATGACGGCCGAAATTGTAGAATCAATAAATGAAAGCAACCGTCAATCTTGACCACAGCCACACAAATATATACATACATATATATATATATATATATATATATATATATATATATATATACACACACACACACACACACACACACACACACACACACACACACACACATACACATACATATAAAGCGGAAATATTTCATTATGAATATTAAATATTACAAATAATCCTTTAGTCAGTCAATGAATGCATATTCTAGTACAGGACGTTACTAGAAGAAACATTCAGCAGCAGACATAACTGTAAAAACCTGTATGAAATTTACAGAACTAAACGTTTCATTTAAACTGGGTTAAATAACTTACCGTGTGGAAAAGATGTACTAGTTTTTTTCCTGTTGCGGCAGGTGCATGTATCCGAGGGTAGGTGTGTGTCGGTATCACCGACATTCTGCGCGTCTAGCGCTGCAGCGACGCTCCAAGATGCAGTGCATTACAGCCAGAGGACACACTACGCATGCGCCTGTGGTGTGTGCTGAGCTACCGCGCATGAGCAGTGCAAAGTGTGACTGGCTCAGGTGAATCTTTGGGACCGCTGGTGTGTAACCGAGGCTATGTCACCCGCTGGTGACGAGTGTAACATAATACTACTCAGGCACAATATTAATATTGACATACGTCTCTTTGGCAGCCAAAGAGATGATGGAGCATTGTTCAGATACAAACAGTAATTTAGGGATAATTTTAGAACCATTGACTGAAATTTATTCGGGATTCTCAAATACTGTATGAGCACGAATCATTAACCTTTTTTTCCGAATCCAGTGGCAGCGCTGTAGTAATTTGCATACATTTAACTTTTTAGGGAAACAAAATGAAGGTGCTTAGGCACTAGACTCGAGTCGAGCATTCTCATATTTCTTCATTTGAAAAAAATCTATTCCTGTAGGCTAATAGTCCTATATTATCTGTCCCTGTATGTGGGTTTTCGATTCTTCTGAGTAATTTTTAGATTAAATATATTTTATTTGCATGACTCTTTTCTCAGTACAAAATGTTCCAAACAGTTTAAGAAAAACAAAAACAAAAACAAAAAAAAAACAATTATTCCTCAATGTCTCAAAAGCGACTGTGGGATAGAATCTTCTTCTGGTAAGGGCACATACATGTTGAACACATATGTCAAATGTTTTATAACAATATTAATTATTTTATATATAGGCTATAATAAAAATGACTTAATATGTAAGTCGGGCTGTTTTAGAGAGAGGATTAATTTCCGTGTGTACTATTGGACACACCGTACTCAGACCAGTTACATAAAGTCTTTGACAGGTTATATGAGGCCCTGCAGAAAAAGGACGGAGGCACCATTCCCCTTATCCATCTACGAATTCACAGCGTCATCATTAAATGATGACTAAATGAGTTTATAAAAAACCGTACTAGGACCCACTAGGAGACCTCGACAAACTTCCAGGGGAGCCCAGATAAGTCTTAGAATTAATTTAAATCTAGTTAACCAAAAATAAAAACAGACAAGATGTACAACAATGACATAAAAAGGGCTTCACGATGCCATAGCAGCACCTTTTTTTTGTTTAAATGGTTCCATAAAGAACATCTGAAGAACCTTTCTGTTTCACAAAAAGTTATTTGTGGCCAAGAAGGTTCTTCAGATTATAAAACGGTAAGAAAGGAATGGTTCTTTAAAGAACCTAAAGAACTAAATGGTTCTTTGTGGAACCAAAATGGTTCTTCTATGGTATCGCTGTGAAGAACCTTTTAAAGCACTTTTATTTTTAAGAGTTTATTTTTGAGTTTACTTGTATAGGTACGTATCAGTTCATATAAGAGGGCCTTTGAATATTGTCTTGGATAAATTGTGGTTTTGGAGTCCAAAAAAAATTGAGAACCCTTCAGTGATTATGTAATCCTATAATAAAGTCAGGGAAAACTCTAGGAATTAGTAACAAAGGCAACAGTGCCATCTGTAGGCAGAATTCAGTCTTGGCAGTACAAGAAAGTACAATCCAACCAGAATTTATTCAGACATCTTCAACATTTCTTACATTATTACAGATTATTCATTAGAAAATGGTAATAAATATGAGAAGAACTCAGAGTTAAACTGTCAGAACAATTTCATCTTGATAATCACAAATGAATTAGTCAAACCAAAATTTATTCAGACACAATGAAAATTTCTCACATTATCAGTTTTGTGCTATAGTTTAGAAAAAGGTAATAAAATATGACAAGAACTTAAGAGTTGTCAGAACAAATTCATCCTGATAATGTCAGATATAGCTTTTATAGAAAAGCATGTAACAAAACATGGTCAGGTTAAAGTGTCAAATAAAATGTTTGGTCCCAAATTTTTATCAGATTTACTGGTAGTCCACTGTATGAAGGTATAATATGTAATATAATATATATTTTTGGGAGTAATTTATTTTGCTACCCTCACTTACATAAATGAACTAAAATGTATATCTGGTGTCTGAATCATTTTTGGTTTGACTGCATATGTGGTAACAGGCCCTGTAGATCCTGTTAAATGAAACAATGTTATAAGGCAAATAATGTTTTAATTACATCAGAAACCAGAAAGGGTATCAGATGTAATGGGGGAAAACATTAATACTTATCACTGAAAGGATTTAATACATTTGAATAAAAAGAGAGTTATACACAAGACTTATCAATGAAAAGTTTTATTTTCTCCCATATTTAAACATTCAGGTCTTTTCTGCCCTTAAACACCCAATCCATCATTTATCAACAATTCCTCAAAAAAAAAAAAAAAAAAAAAAACAGCACACAATAAAGTTCTTTTATAGCCAAAGTAAAATACAAGATTTTACAAATATATGTATATATTTTTATAGATGTGACTATGCATCTCAGTCAGTTCTCACACATTTACTGTACATTGGTGTCTGTCTGCTGCCAAGACAGAACTGAAAAGTCACACAGAAACTAAGGTAGTTATTGTACATCAAATGAAAAGAGGCAAGACACGGAGAACCAGGAGTGTGGATGTTTTAAAAGTCTCCAAAAATAAACAACTCCATTATTTAGTATTTACGATATAAGTAGCCTAAATCTTAATATTCCATTTGGCATCAATATTTGTATATTACTATGTTCTACATTCATTTCCTTGTGACATAGTTTTTCCCACGAGTATATTGCCATTGTAAAAGTTTTTTAAATGCCCAAATCTAGTTTTCCAGGTTAGCATGTGATTGTATTTTATTATCTGAGTTGATACTAGGTTAATTAAAGAGTTAAACCCATTGAAAACTTGCTATAGTAATAAAAGAGGAATGATCTGGAAGTGTTCTTCTTCTGACATGTAAAAAGAAAAAAAAAAAAGAAGAATAAGAACGAAAATTAAAAAGTAATAAAGAAAAATGATGCACAGAAAAACAAAACAAAACCCAAACATATAAACAGTTGAGGCAGCTGACATTATATTTCATGTCAAATCAGTTTGGTTTACATTTTGTATAAAACAGTTTCCTGGCTTAGTTACTGAAGAAATGGAATGATAAGAAAGGTTGTTTAAACAAAAAAGAAATTGTAATTTCAAGTTAAATAGAGGTTGCTGGTCTATATGCATGTGTGATTATCCAGGACTGCATATATGGCTGTGTTTATTGGTCCATTCTGTGGTCTATAGGATGGCAATCAGACTATTTGTTATTCACAATGCCTGACAACACTGAAGATGATTAAAATCGATGATTGACAAAGAGCAAGGCACATCAAGTCAAAACTGAAGCCCCATCCCATTACAATGGGATCTACAAAAGGTTCACTTTAAAAATGTATAGCAAAGATAAAAAGCCAAAGATTGAGTTTATAACCTCCGATTATCCTGCCCTTTTTGTGACAGTAAATGCAGCATAGCAAAACTTCAAGTTTGAACTAAAATGGCCAACCTTTCAGATCAACATGCCCTTTAAGGCGGCAGTGTGGAAATTTATGCCAAGGTATTTGATATCAATACAACAGTGCAGGTTGACACCAGTGGGGTCTAGAAAAGGGTGAATAGGCAAGAATTAAATCTCAGACTGCTTTTTAGTCTAAGACCAGATTTGATTTGAATAACCTTCCTTTCAAAAAACTACTTTAAAAGTCCTTACAACATTCATAAGGCCCCTCAATTGTTCCTGCTTCCTGTTTGCCTGTATTTTGTCTACCATTAAAGTGCTGGTAAGTTGATTCAGAAACAACAAGATTGTTTTTGTTGCGCAAGAGAGTGCAAACTCTCAGACAAAAGAAAAGGCATTTATTTAAAAACTAAACTTCAAGTGTAAAGTGAGACATAGCAAGGACAAAAAGAGAGGTGCTAAATATTTCTCTTTTATCAAAACGGTTTCCTGTCTTATACATTTATTGACAGGTTTTAGTGTCCTGAAAGTCGTAAAAAGGGGAAGGAGTGAAAGCGAAACATTTTTGCTTAATGGATTTGGTTTCCTTATGGAGTGCTGTGCTCTGCCCTCCGCTCTGGATCATACCATCTGATTCAATCAGTGCTCCTCTAGCCAAGAGGGGGTTTCTCCTCCTGGTAACTTTAGTTTGATGTGGAACTGTTTAAGGGTCTGTTCCAGCTGCTGTTGGTTGCCTGCGAAGTATGCTGCAATGGCGTTATGGAAGAGAATCAGCTGGTTGTGTAAAACCTTCACCTGAGGAAAAGAGAATAAAAATTTTCATTCACACCCTGAGGATGTAAATCATAACTCACAGTACTAAAAAGGAAAAAAAAAAAACAGCAGTATAAAAGAGACTTCTTGTTTGGGCATGCAATTGGGCAAGACAAACACACCTTTGTTGGGAACACCCAGACTAAAATTGTAAATTAGCAATGTCTTTGGGAGAATACTTCTACTACTACTACATACACTATATTGCCAAAAGTATTGGGACACCCCATTCTAATAAAGAGATTTGACTACTGTAGTATTGAGTACAAACAGGGGCGCCGCTAAGGGGGGGGGGGGGTGGGGGTGTAAGTTAGGACGATTCTAAGGGCCCATGCCCTTTAGGGGCCCCCAGTGATCTGCTTTGGTGTGGTAGGGGGGGCCCAAACTCATATTTTGTCATAGGGCCCAAAATTGAGAGCGGCGCCTGAGTACAAATCCTAATGTTTAAGCATATAATGATATCCCAATACTGTGTCAAAATACTTTTGTCCAAATAGTCTCCATATACAAGTTATTGGTGTTTGGTGATGAGTTTTTGCCTCAATGGTCTGCATTTAAAGTCACACCAAAGATGTTTAGCTGATATTAGGACTTTGCTTTCTGCAGACCAATCAAGTTCTTCCACACTGACTGAATCAATTGAATTTCTTTTTGAACCTTGTTTTATACACAAAGGCATTTTAAGGTTAGATTTGAAGAGGGTCATGTCAAAACTATTGCACACAATCCCCTAGAATATCATTATATGCTTAAACATTAAGATTTGTACTCATGGAAATGACTAAATTAGCCAAACCTGTTCATTAGAAGGAGGTGTTCCAATACTTTTGGTAATATAGTGTGTTTGACCCTGGACCACAAAACCAGTCAAAAGTAGCATGGGTATATTTGTAGCCAACAATATATTGTATGGGTCAGAATGATCGATCTTTCTGTTATGCCAAAAATCATTAGGATATTAAGTAAAGATTATGTTCAATTAAGATATTTTGTAAATTTTCAACTGTAAATATATCAAAACTTGATTTTTGATTAGTTATTTGCATTCCTAAGAACTTCATTTGGACAAATTAAAGGTGATTTTCTAAAACTATACATCAGTGGAAAGCTTATTTATTCAGCTTTCATATGATTATATGATGTACATTTCTAACATGACTCAAATCCAAAAAAAAAAAAAAAAAAATACTGTTATGAAAGGTTTTGTGATCCAGTGTCACATATATAACATGAATGATTTTTTATTATTATTAGTAGTATTCACCCAGGGACATATGTGTGCATGCATATATATATATATATATATATATATATATATATATATATATATATATATATATATCGCAGTGATAACCAGCTAATTTTATGTTTATTATACATCATCTAAACTGTAAAGATGCCTCAAACAGATTGAGTTCATTTTTTTTCCCAACAGGATATCCTAGTGAACTTGTAAGGGACTTTGCAACATATTTTACTTCTGTAATGCAATGCATTGTTTTCAAGCCAGCAGGATATTGAACAAGAACGGTTGAAAAACAGGAGGGTTTAGTTAGATCAGCCAAAAATGAAGGTGGTTACGAAGGTGAAGCAAGTTGATATATTTTGAAATATTAAAGGTGACATATCATGAAAATCACACTTTTTCTGTGTTTAAGTGCGAAAAAACGAGCCGCTCAGATTTTGCTCCCCCCGTGATGTAGAGAGGGGACCTTATTATATTATTTCCGATCCTTAATCTGCACATTTTTACCCACGGGGCTGTCATAGTGTTTTAGCTAGTGACAACAGTGTACCAGTTCTAACGCCATGGCGAAAGGTTGAGCTAAGCATGCTGCTAACTGTTCTGTTTTTGGCTGCACAGATGAGCACAGAACACTATTTAGAGTTCCAGCCTCAGAGGAGACAAGAGAGAAGTGGATTTTGTTTGGATTTGCAATTTCTTCCCAGCTGTTTACCTTCACAGACATAACTGACTGTTTTTGTAACTCCTGTGTGTTTATACCATAAACTTAAAGGAACACTCCACTTTTTTGCAAATAGGCTCATTCTCCAACTCCCCCCGAGTTAATAAGTTGGGTTTTACCGTTTTGAAATCCATTCAGCCGTTCTCCTGTTCTGGTGATATCACTTTTAGCATAGCATAGCATAGATCATTGAATCCTATTAGACCAATAGCATCGCGTTCAAAAATGACCAACGAGTTATTTGTTGTATTTAAAACTTGACTCTTCTGTAGTTATATCGTGTACTAAGACCGGTGGAAATGCAAAGCTGTGAGTTTCTAGGCTGATAAGATTAGGAACTACACTTCCATTCCGGCGTAATAGTCAAGGAAGTTTGCTGCCGTAATATGGCTGAAGCAGGCAGAGTTTATCAGCCTAGAAAATTGAAGCTTTGCATTTCCACCGGTTTTAGTACACGATATAACTACAGAAGAGTCAAGTTTTAAATAGGACAAATATCGAAACTCGTTTTTTTTGAACGTGATGCGATTGGTCTAATAGGATTCAATGATCTATGCTAAGCTATGCTAAAAGTGATATTGCCAGAACAGGAGAACGGCTGAATGGATTTAAATGGCAATTTACATTTAACTTACATTTAATTTGGTTGATATAGTGCAAAAAAGTACTAAAAACCAACTTAAATAACTTGACTAATTTAAATGTGAATTATCAAAGTATAAAAGACATAATATTTAACAAACACATTATCTAAATGCTGCAAATTTCAAAAGATACGTTCACCTACCTTGTTTTCCTCCAGAAACTTCAGTTTGACTGAGACATCATTGCGCATCTTTTCATATTTTTCTCGGTGGATCTGGAACTGTTGCTGAGACAGCTCGATCTTAGGGAGTGTGTTGGCGTCTCGTGGACCCAGATTGAGCTCCTCTAAATCTGTGCGATACGCATCATACTCAATTCTACAAAAAGAGCACAGAGAATGAGAGAATGAGAATCAGTTTGCCAAAAAAAAGAAAAAAAAAGAGGTTCCATTTCCTCAATAAATTATTAGAAAAATAGTATACGGTAGTTTGTAAAGAAATAGTCAGACCTTGCTGCTTCATATTGCTTAATGTTGATCAAGGTGTCCTCTATAGTTTTATCCACTAGAGTTTTAACACTGGCGATAAAGAAGTTGATAGCTCCCAAAAGAGTTTCACCATTTTTCGCCAGGAGTTTTTGGGTTTCAGCATTGTAGCCAAATTCCTCCTGAAATCATAAATATAGAGTTTAAATCTTTGCTTGAGACCACAAAAAGACCACAAAGAACTTGCTAGACAGTGAAACACCACAAATACTGCGCTGAGACATTACCCTCTCTGCAAATAAATAAATTAAAATTAAATGTTACTCCCCAAGGGACCAATTCACTTTCTGGTTATAGTCCAGTCATAAAGTATTTAGTATTCATTGAAGTTCTGGAAACATCAATACCAAAGTGTATCCAAAACACTCCATGAATAAATTATACTGTATGGAAGGCATCCAGTTATTTTGAAGTGAACTGAAACAGCTGAAAATCCATATATGCTATGCATTTTGACAGTGCTGTCAATTGATAAAAAATTACCCGTTTAATTACAGTTTTAATATATATATACACACACAAGATAGTAATAATTTTTATACTTACATGTAGCTCAGGTGTCTTGAGACTAAGGTCAGCAAACGCATCACCCAGCTGTCTCTGTGTCTGCAGCATCTGTGCTAGCTGAGTGCAAAGTGTCTGCGCCAGCTTGACAACATGCTCATACTTTCGTTTGTTGTCACGAAGGACCTCAATCTGAGCCTCCAGCTCCAGATCAACTGTACGGGAGCCACGACCTAACTTCTCAGACAGAATTTGCTTAGTGCACTGTGGGGAGGGGTAGAAGATACAAAATCTGTTAAGTAAATGGTAATAATTGAGAGAAAAAAACATTGACAAAAATACATAGGGATACAAATTATTAAAATCAGCACAGAGGATACAAAGAACCCTGTCTCTTTTTTGCAATATTCTAGAGAATATATGAAGAGTTTATTTGCAAAAACAGACAACTCCATTTTTTTTATTAAAAAAAAGTTTTTTATTATCTTAACATTTTTATTATGTTTTATTGTGTTAGTTTGCTGTATTTTTTAGGTTATTTTTTACTTTATATCAAAAAACCCAACTGCAGTTTAATTGAGATTAATTGGAATGCATGAATAAAAAAACATGATTTTGTTTTTGCAAATTAACTTTTCATATGGGAGACTGGGAAATGTCACAAACCAAACTAAACTTGAATTGTATATGCGCTATATGCATTTTCCCCCTCAATTTTATCCATTAACTATAGCAATGCAACTGAGACTGATCCACATTTTTTCTAAGCAGGAAACATAATTTGCCAGCTCCGATCCAATAATCAGAAAGAGCTTTGTGTTTTCTTACTTCTAATAAGACACAAAGTCTCATCTTTCAAATTCTGTCCTTTTTTAAAATGGCATTCTGTCAATTCAAACAATAAATGCGGTTTTTACGCTTTTAAATATGTTGAGACAGAGTGTTGCAGCATCAGAATGCAGTTCAAGCAGCAGCACGGGGTGCAAATCTCTTTGACTTTACTACATGTTATAGTGGAAAATAAATATGAATGAACATCAGAAGGCACGTTAAAAGATATCTCATGTGATGGCTCAATCAATATTTCATCAAAACTACTGAAAGACACCTATAAATTGGCTTGTAAACAATGTCACAAAGAAAATGTAACATGTCCCCAGCAGAGTAATCACAGTTGTTTAACTTGTACACCACTACTGTAAAGCGTTGTTCTGTTTCAAGTACATACCCAAACAGACTTTTTTGAAACATGGATGCTTGAGACATTTTTACTGAACACAGATGCCATCATAACCACTATGGCAGGAATCACTCACTTTGTAAGTGTTGATGCTCCACTTCCTGACCAGCTCCAGTTTCTCTATGGCAGGACTCTTTATGTCATCAGCAAGAACCACTGCTCCTCCCATTTGTTGCTCTCCTAAAGCACCTGATGACAGAATGTCATCTGTTTACTGACAAGAGAAATGACTGTGATTTGATTTGATTTGATATTACCCCTCTACGCTTATTGAGACTCACTGTCATAAACTGTTGAGACTATAAATATGTTATCTAATGTCATACAATTTTGGCTAAATCAAGTAAGTCAAAATGGGGGAACTCCCAATATTAACATCCAAGATAATTATGTTTGACAAACCACATCTGTTGCTACTTATTTAAAATAGTGTTATCGTTAACAAAAACAAACTAAAACTACTGAAAAACATTTTTGTTAACTAAAATAAAATACAATATAAAAATTATTATTAAATATAAGATAAAAAACAAAAAAAATTAAAAATGTTCCCTTGGAAACTAACTAAAATAAGTTTAAATTGACAAACTATAATTACGAACTAAAATAAATGATAAAAAAAAGTAGAAATATAAAAAAAACTATTAAGAACGACAATTTTAAACAAAAGAAAATTGATTAAAAAATTGAAAACTGAAAATATAAAAATAGATAAATAATACTAAATAATACTAAAATAACACTGAAATATGGACAGGAGTAACACTAGACTAAAGATAAGCTTGGATGAAATGCTTTTTCTCATTTAAAACATCAAACGGCAGCAGAAACAGTGGGAAACAACAAAAGCAGTGTATTGTTTTGCATTATCTAAGTCCTGTGAGGGAACAAGTGGAAATTATTGATAAGAAAAATCGTTATCTTTTGCGATTAGTCAGGAAGGCAGAAGGTTGCAGGGTGGTCAGCCAAGACGAATTAATGAACCCCAACTCCAAGTCATTAAAGAAGGAAGCAACAAGAGGGAAGAAAACAGGGCTGGAGATCATAGAGTTGGCAGAATTTAATAGAACACCATCATAAAGTTAAAACCTACCAATCTAATGCACTACAACTACACAGAAGTGGAACATGATGTCAAATTCTTGAACATTTTAACAGACATCACTGGAACGTACTAGAAAAGCAATCTCTTTATGATGGTACAGCTTGAAACTGACAGTGCAGCATTAGTAAGGAAGAGTTGACGGAATACAGATCCATGCGTGACGTCTTCTGTTACGGTATGCGGTACCTTTCTGTGTCTCCACCTGACTATCGCTGACGCTGCGAGCTAGCCGGCTGGCTGCTGCAGGACTGGGCACAACTTTAGGAGTGGTGGCCTGGAATGGCGACCCTAAAATGGTCAGTGATAATTTATGATTTTTATGTTTATGATTTTTTTTTTGTAAAATACAGTCACAGAGAAAGTGTCCATCAATCCATCAAAATCTAAATAAATAAATATACAGTCAAGCCCGAAATTATTCATACCCCCTGTAAATTCTGACTTAAAGTTACTTTTATTCAACCAGCAACAGTTTTTTTTTGACCGGAAATGACACAGGCTCTCAAAAGATAACAAGACGATGTACAAGAGGCATCATTTGAACAAAAAGTGGCATGTCCCAAATTATTCCTACCCTTTGCAAACTGTCACAGTCTATGGGAAAATCCAAAGTTCTATACCATTCCAAATAGTCCAAGCTGTTCTAAAACATCCTAATTATCTTGATTTATTGGGAGCAGATGTTTTTAATCAACTCAACAGGTGAAAAACAGAAGCTCTCTGCTGTTGGTTTGTGGACAGTCATGGCTAAGACAAAGGAGCTCACTGAAGACCTGCGGCTGCGCTTTGTGGCTGCTCACAAGTCAGGAAAGGGCTATAAGACCATACCTAAATGTTTTGAAGTTCCAGTGGCTACAGTGCAAAGTATTATTGAAAAATACAAGATGTTCCGGACTGTGAAAAATCTCTGAGGACATGGTCGGAAGCCAAAACTGACACCTGTGCTGGCCAGAAGAATAGTGAGAGAGGTAAAAAGGAATCCAAGGATCACCACCATGGCCATCCTGATGAATCTGGGCTCTGCTGGTGGCAACATCTCAAGGCAGACAGTCCAACGGACACTGCACACCGCAGGTTTCCACGGACGCAGACCAAGGAGGACACCACTTCTCCAGATAAGGCACACAAAAGCCCGCTTGGCCTTTGCAAATGCTCATCTGGACAAAGAAGAAGACTTCTGGTCTTCTGTTTTATGGTCAGATGAAACAAAAATTGAATTGTTTGGCCACAACAATGTTGTAAAAAAGGAGAAGCCTTTAACTCCAAGAACACCATCCCCACTGTCAAACATGGTGGTGGGAACCTAATGTTTTGGGGGTATTTTTCAGCAGGTGGATCAGGGAACCTAATCACAGTAAACGGCATCATGAAAAAGGAGCAATACATCAAAATTCTCAACAACAACATCAGGCAGTCTGCAGAGAAACTTGGCCTTGGGCACCAGTGGACATTTCAGCACGACAATTTACACGACAATGACCCGAAACACACAGCAAAAGTGGTGAAGAAATGGTTAGCAGACAAAAACATTAATGTTTTGCAGTGGCCCAGAAAGAGTTCTGACTTAAATCCAATTGAGAATTTGTGGAGGGAGCTAAATTTCAGGGTGATGGCAAGGAGACCCTCCGACCTGAAAGAGTTGGAGCTCATCGCTAAAGACGAATGGGCAAAAATACCAGTGGAGACATGCAAAAAGCTGGTCAGCAATTATAGGAAGCATTTGATTGCTGTAATAGCCAATAAAGGCTTTTCTATTGATTATTGAGAATGGTATGAATCATTTTGGACATGCCACTTTTTGTTCAAATGCAAATAAAAGATGAGTAATATTTTTTTCCACAATGATGACTCTTGTACATCGTCTTATTCTTCTCGGAGACATCTGCGTCATTTCTAATACAAAAAATGAATAAAAGTAAGTCAGAATTTGCCAGGGGTATAAATAATTTCAGGCTTGACTGTATATATTGATTGTTTGACCCATGTTATTTATGTAAGGTATACTGCAAAAATGTGTCAATCAGAGCGCGGCTACAGTATCAAGACTACTACAACATCAAAATGTCTACCCAAATTACACTACCGTTCAAAAGACTGGGGTCAGTAAGACTTAATAAATTAATACTTTTATTCAGGAAGGATGCATTAAATTATTTTAAGTGAATGTAGTGAGTATGCGAGTTGTTTTGAGCTGTCTATTTATCAAAGTTTCCACAAAAATATTAAGCAGCACAATTTTCAACATATGAGCATATTAGACTCATATCTGAATGATCATGTGACACTGAAAAATGAAGCAATGGCTGCTAAAAATTCAGTTTTGCCATCAGAAATAAATCATTTTAATATATATATATATATATATATATATATATATATATATATATATATTAAAACAGAGAACAGTTATTTTAAATTGCATTAATATTTCAGAATATTATTGTTTTTGCTGCATTTTAATCAAATAAATTAAACTCGAAAAATTTGGAACATAGTAATGCTAGTGTGCATAGCAATGAATGAGGTTCAGGGCTCATTTAAATATGGAAGTCCTAAATGTACAGTGTCAACATCACAAACGAAACTTGAAAAATCTACAATCTGTCCCATTTAAATAAAATGTTTTGAATCATTTTCATTGCCAGTTGGTGATACTGCAGCAAACTATAGTCTCCTAAGCTAACAAGTGACAAGGGAAATATAGAGGAATAATAAAAAGGGGTGGTCAGCAATTACACCCAACTAATGACAGGTTGCCATGTTTCCGTCCTAATTAATTCACACAGTAGACGAGGATGAAATAATGAAAGGGGAAGTAGATGTAAAAAAAAAAAAAAAAAAGATCACAGACGACTCTGTAATGAGACAGGAACACCTTTCTTTTCAAATTCAAATTCTCCCTCTCTCCACAACACACTCAAAGAGAAACAGACAAACATGTGGGTCCATATTAGATGCACCAGATAGTGAGAGGAAATTGAAGCCATTCTACTAGTCCACTAACCTAATGACTAAAAAGAACCCACCCCACCCTAACCTGAACTAATTTATTACAATGAAAGGATAAATATTTTACCATTGTCTCTTAGCA
Organism: Garra rufa; assembly: GCF_049309525.1. Lineage (NCBI taxonomy): Eukaryota > Metazoa > Chordata > Actinopteri > Cypriniformes > Cyprinidae > Garra > Garra rufa. Next base: position 32,865,525 of record NC_133366.1, on the reverse strand, counting down.
AATTGCAAATCTGTATGAAATCTTATGTAAGCACATATGTTTGTGCGTTAACTGTAGCAAACTGAGTCATTGTACGCATTTGTGTGAAGGACAAAGGCTAATTCTATACTTGTTCAACGCATGCTTAGTGTTATACCTGTATATGGCCCCGCTTGGACCACTCCCTCATTCATTGCATAGTTTTCAGGTGAATTGAGGGAGTGAGATCTGACTGGTCCAGAGGAGACATTGTGCGGCACATCCTTGAAAGAAATAAAACAGAGAATAGCAAACAAGATTAAAAATGATTGACATTCAAGAAAGACATCATAACAAAGCAATATTTCTACTGTATTCCTCTTAATTTTAACTGTCAATCATGGTTATAGCACATTAGGCCCAAGGCATATTATCTATGTAATTGTGGCTAAGTAAATCTGCTCTGTGTGTTTTAGGCTACCAGTAATAATGTACATACAGTTTGTATAATGTACAACAAACTACAGTGCCTCTTCTTCACTCCAAAATGTTTATCCGTCACTAAACATTTTCCGAAACTAAATACAGTGTGTGTGTGAGAAAGTTTCAGTGACTGTACAAAGTTCATTATTATTTAATGAGGTAACTAATAATTAATTTATGATTGTTCGTCTGTTGCTAAACAGCTTGCTGTATTATTCTAGCACCATTGTTTCACATTTGGCAACACCAAATATAAGCCAAGGTTAAAAGAGGTGCTAGGCATTGTTCACAATTATTTGTGTGAAACATTTTCACATACAGGTATATTTTAAAGATGCCTGGTGATTCATGTTGTCTGTTTAATTTTCTCAAGGTTAAAAAGACCACTACTACTAGTTAAAGGCTAATCAAGCTAGTTTTGCTGTTGCCGCAAAACAGCTGTCAGTCAGTAAATGTAGAGTTATATATACGGTTGCCATTGTATAGTGATAAGAGTCTTAAATACTCAACCTTGAGCTCACTGGCTGGTTGGGATGCTGGCACACTTTTGTGAGTTTACAAGAAGTCAAGCTAAGAATAAATGCCAAACCGGATATATGGAGGTTGGGCTGGGTAAACCAACAATCAATAAAACAATATATTCAATTATAACAACTATGGCTTGTCTGCAAATTGGTTGGTTATAAAAGCCACACTGATTTGTAAAAAGGTAATATTCACAGTGGCCAAAATTATTAGAACACTAGTATTTTCACCAGCTAAAAATGGTTTTAAGTCAATCTTTTGCTGTAGTGAGTCAGTAGGAAATATCAGATTACATTTCCAAAAATTCATTTTGCCATTAATTGTAATAATCCAGTGAGATTTTTGTTTGCACAAGGAGTCTGATAACAGTCAGAGGTCCACACAGAGATCTGATCCCATCATCATCCAGTCTGTCGGGAATGACATGAAGAAACAGAACAAACTGAGACAGACTAAATCCAGAAGTACTGTGGCACTGGCAATATCTCCAATTGGCAATATTGTAACGCATTACTTTTAAAATGTACAGATCTGTCCAGTTACCTATAATAAGTTGATAAACCTACCTGAAAAACTATGCGCAAGTGCATCCAGAGCAAAAGTTGCTTTAAACGCAAAGGATGATCACAGCAAATGTTGATTTAATTTAGATAATAGAAGCTAATTGATAAAGAAAATCTATTTATTGCATTATTTTTGACAGCATACTCATTTTACAGCATTTTTACACAAGTGCCTAAAACTTTAGTACTGTAGCTCTGCAGGTAGGTTTCTTAAAGCATTTTGGAGACGTTGCAATATAGTTCTCTTAGACTGTGATAGTGTGTCAATTCTTTTAAATAATTAGGAGCATAACTACAGTCATATGTTGCATTGAAAAAGACTTATGTCATTATGTGTCACAGTATGCATAGTTCTTCGGAAACATTCATATGCCATCAACTGTGTTCAAATGGCACTATTGTTAGTTGAGGTCTGTTCAGGACAAGAGCAGTTTTGAAACAGTGGAATTGGCGCATGATGGGTGGTTTTTTCTCTGTATGATGTCTTACCCTGTGAAACACTTCCTCATGACTCTTGTCTGTTTCTCCATTTCTGGTGACTGAGATTTGAGCAGCCGGGCTTCTGTGGGCCTCCTCTGCCATAGCCACCTTTAATACACACACAAAAACAATAACTAAGAGAACTATGGAAAAAAAAAAAAAAACATGTTAAAGCTGTCAAGCTGAGAGTTCAGATGCAGAGCGCTACCACCACCAGAAAGCTTTGCACAACCGTAGTTTGTCAGGGCTTGTGAAGTTTTAAACGCAGCACCACAAGCAAAGAAAATGCAGCTATAAAAAATAAAATGGATTAAGTCTGGTGCTGCTTTAGAGTGATTATTTAGCAGGAACAGGGAAAAAGAACTATTAGTGAATCAAAAACTCATAAAGTACAGGGTGAAGTCTAACTACACTGCCATCTGGTGATCATTTTTAATCTGATATACCCATTTTCATGTACAGTACTGTTAAAAAATTTGAACAGCAGTGTGTTATATTAGATCCTATGCTGGAATACAGTAAAATGGCATTTTAATAAATACAAATAATTTTTACAAACCTTTTTTTAAGCTGACACTACCCATAATGTAACTGCTGTATAACGTAAAACAAACAAACAAAAAGACAAATGTAATTAGGGTTAAATATGACCTATTATTTTAAACGATAAATATGAACCTGAAAACTGACCACGGAATAACTACAAAATGTCTGTTTGAGCAATATGTGCTGTAAAGCTGTAAAAGTCACCACTAGTACTTCCACTATTTGTCTCATTTTATGCAATATTAATAATGAATAAAATGTGGACATGTATTTTCTCTCTTTTGGTTAGTCACACAGATACATCCATAGATGGATCAATGACTTCCAGTAGACAACACAACACTTCAGTTTCTATCAGTGATCTCCAAGAAAAAAGCTGCTTTGTGTCAAGGTCAGAGTCTAAGCGGAACAGTAACACAAAGAAAATGCAATGCTCCTTCTGGGATGCCCCAAAATCACATGCTCTCTTGCCTCCCTCATCCAACTCTTTCAAACCAATAGAAAAGGCATAGAAATCCGAGAAATAATTAGTACTAATAATTCTGACAATATTAATAATAATAACCATTTTGAACACATTTATAAACAACATCATTGTTCATCAGGTAAAAATCACACAAAGAATAAGTAATGACCACAAGTTCCTCTATAATCCTTTTAGGGATAAAATAGCCTAGTGACTACAGCACAATGTGACTGATGGTGGAATTAAGCATAGGCTAATCAGATGTCCTGGGATAACCTTGACAGTTCAGCTCCTACTCCTCCATCCATGACAAGCCGGAAAAGAAAAGAATAGAAAAAAAATTCGGACTTTGGACTCATTGTAGGGGAAAAAATATATATATATTTTGCACCTTACTCTATTACAATAGAGAATGTGTGAGAGATAGCACGTGAAAAGTCATTAACGAGATAAAGCATACGTGACATTGCATCAGATAGTTGTGTGCCAAATGGCTAAGCAGATTGCTGATGAGCTTTGTGGACAGTCTTTAAACGCGCCAATAAAACGTTGAAGTCCACTGCCTTACAGTAAGTCCAAAGGCGGTTTTTATGACACAGCCAAAGCTAGACTTCCATTTACACTTGGTTACTTCATGCACTTTTACTGAAAAGGACAGGAAAAGATGTTTGAGATGGACAACAATCCAATCACTCAAACCAACAGCTACATTATAGCAGCCATAGCCGCCAAATGAACATCGAGCCCGATGAGGGAGTGAGGTTGGACACAGAGATCATGTTATACTGTGGAAAAGCAGAAGATCTATAATGAACAACAGATCAAATAGTAAATATCAATATAAAAAAAGATAAAAATATCAAAAACTATTAACTGACTTGTGTCTATTTTGAAAAGATGGCATGTGAAAAGGATGTACCTGTTGGGTCTAATTCAGTCTTGCGGTTATACTATCAAAACAGTGTGATTTTGCATATTTTGCATACTGATTTATGGTACAATCCACTTGTCTGGTAGGTTTCTACTGTAAATGTATTACTGTTATATTCAGAGGCAGTGTTGGAGGTAAAGTATTACAAGTAACATGAGTTACATAATCAGATCACTTTTTTTCTACTGACTAGTAAAGTAAAGTAATACTTTTTAATTTACAAGAAAATATTTGAGGTAATTTTTCAAATAAGCAATGCTAGTTACTTTTTTCTCCCCATTTATTGATTAAAAGCTTTCCTGTCCCTGTCCATATTGAGAGAAATCGTGAGTTAGATGTTACTCACTCAGTCACAAAAAATTTAGTATTCCTCAAAAAGAACAAAAACTGTGAAATGCAACTCAAAAACCTACAATAATTAAATGTTAAATAATACAAATACTCTTTATGTAATTAATCCCATTTTTTGTCTTTGTTGCTGACTTTTGATGATCCAATTCAACCATACTAATAAGCAAAAATTACTCAAGATAAACTAACATTTTTTTTTTATTTGCGTTGAACTTCTGCATTCAACTGTACAGACGTGAATTTACTTTTCCTTCAGCCTGAGGTTTTTGGGGTGAAAAGCCTTTTAAATTTGCCAAAAATAGAACTTTTTATATTAAAACCAAACAAGTAAGCCCTGCCCAGATTTAATAAGTAACGCAAAAGTAACGTAACAAATTACTTTCCATAAAAAGTAACTAAGTAACACAAGTAGTTACTTTTTTTAGGAAGTAAGGCAATATTGTAACGCATTACTTTTAAAATGTACAGATCTGTCCAGTTACCTATAAGTTGATAATTCTTTGATAATCATTCATGTTACGGCTGATAAATGTTAATTGTTGCTATATTGCTTCTATACTACATTGTATAAATATAAATTCCATTACAATTTTAAGATCTGTTAAATGTAATTAACAGTGTTAATAAATTATTAACTGTAATTTAAATGAGCACTACATAACTGCAAAGGCAATCTAAAAGTAAAAATAGGTGAAAATGAGCGTTCACAAATTAATATCCAATATGGATATTGACTATATTACAGATCTGCATCCCTACTACAAACCTCAATAAATCATAATACGTGTACACGTCAGTTACATACGCAAATAAAAGCAAGACACAAGCAGTTTGTCGCCACTATTTGGTATCAGGTTGCAATTTAAGCAACATAACACCTTATTTCAAAGTGGTATGATTTCATAGTGCTTTTGCAGGTGGCTTAATATGTAACTACAAAACGGCCATTTAGGTTTGTGTTCTGAGAAGCTCAGTGATTTGAATCTTTAAGACAGGCCACTTGTTTGTCTGGCTGGTGAAAACAGCACACAGTGTCCGATAACAGTGCATGAATCTTTCAAAGCCACCTGATGCCATCATGCCAGAAGGTCAGTGACTCTAAACTCTCTGAGATGAATCAAATGACATTTGTGGTTCTCACTGGTTACTCTTATGAGCGATTCAAATCTGGATAGATCTGGCATCACATTCTGTTTTAAGGGAGTTAATTTGTCCTCCAATGACTATCAGGTTTATCTATCTCTAAAAGTCCTTATTTCCAACTGCTTCACAGTCTGTCACCAGCAGATTTGATGATTAAAGCAACATTGATGAACAGTGCCTCGGTCAAGCCCAACAGAAGAGTCCCCTAGAGTTCAGTTGCTTAGAGACATAAACAAAGAGAGCAACAGAAACAACCACAATCTGATCAGAGCCATTATCATGATCTCTTAAAAAAGCGACATAAGTCTAATAAATGCTCAAAGAAAAGAACGATGGGTTTCTTGTAAACCTCTTAGTCATCAAATGTAAAGGAAAGACTTTTAACAAGACTTCTTAGCAACAAGTAAACATTTTCTTATCAGGACAGGCTTTGAATCATGTTAATACTGTAGATAAAAGTGCAGTTTTTCCCTACTGTCACTGTTATCGGTGACAGGAACCTAATCTGTGGTTGCTATTTTGAAAAGTAAAAGCAGACAGTTGACAAGAAATGCAATGCAGTGTTAGAAGTCATCTAAGGCTAAATAAAAATTGTTTGCATTATTTTTTAATTGTTGGTATGCATATGTTTTTTGTGCCATGTCAGTAGTGATTACATGCCGTGTTTGTACTTTAAAATATTAATTTGGTGAAGAAACATTTTAAATGAACTAGGGGAAAATATAAAAAATATATAGTAAAATGTTGCAGCAAATAGAAATACACTATATACTAAAATACTCATAAAAACACTGGTCAAATGTGTTATCGGTATACTTTGTTTTGGAAAGAGAGCATGTTTTCCCTAGCCTGCTAGATTTACAGTGTAAATGTATTACTGTTAAATTTAGAGGATAATTATAAAGTTGAGATAATTTTCTATAATTAATTAGAATTGAAAAGAAACTGATAATTATTTTCATGATATGGCTGATCGATAGGGGTGTGCGATATTGACAAAAAATAATATCTCGATATTTTCGGCGATTTGGTTGATAACGATATTTAGACAATATTTTGCGGTCTGTGTTATTGTGCTTCAGGGCTACCATGCTGACTCCTAATAAGTTTTTGATATTTTTCATATTCTGTGTGGTCAGTTCACAGCAGTGATAGAAATGATTATTTTCCAATAAGTTCAAATTGATTTTTACCTTTTTAAAGCATTTTTTGTAAAAGTTTACATCATCTTTTGACTCAAATTCTTAAATTTAATCAGTCAATTGTAATAATAATACATTTAGGCTGTTACCAAACAAATTAAATCAGTATCAACAAAATTAATCTTTGCAGTTGGATATATAGTGGCATTTAGATGTATTTACACGTTAATGCAGTTTAGAGGGACATGGAATGCTTTAACCTGCAGTTAGAAATGCATACATAATGTTTTGATATTTTAAACATTAAAATGTTGAATACTGATATTTGAAATTATTTTAAAAAATGAAGATACTTTGAATGTAAAACCGCCAGTCAGTGGCAGCACGTCGCTGTTAAAAAGTGAATCATTGCGATTGAAACGAAATACAAATCATTTAAAGGTTGATTCATTCAGGAACGAAGCATCGCCATGTTGTTCAGAGACGCAAAACAGTGTATTTAGAATATTTTATGTATTTGTGTATTTGTCCCTGTATTTGGAATATTTTTTGTTGGCGAAATTGAGCAAAAACAGTAAATATGCTGTCTAAAGTCTTTAAATAATAACTTATTGTTTATTGAACTGTTGTATAAAATCAATATCACATTTGTAGTCATGCTAATTTTTGAAGGAAAAAATGGCACTCTTCATGTGATATTGATTACTATATGAAATGATATAAATATATACATTTTCTGTCCCCATATTTTGAATTACGTAATCATTCTAAATGCACTTTAATAGACTGAATCATGCAGTGAAAGAACACGCTCTAAATGCATACTTACTAGACTTCACGTCTAGTAATGTAACATTATGCGTTCACTCTGTAGGTGTGTTTTGATATATCGCACACCCCTCGATAATTTGTTATTTAAATTCTATACTACACACTGTATAAAAATAAATGGCAAACTAGAAAAAAATTGCATGTGGCAGAAAGTGTGTAATGTTCATCACACCACCACAATGTACAGCAATGACAAGTCAGCAAACTAAAGAGCTCAAAAAGAAAAATATTTAAATGCAGCAAGCAGAATTTACCAGAAGAGGCTAAAGAAATGCACCATCACCTGCATAAAGAATAAAAGGACACTTCACAAAGACGTGGAATGAGAGAGGTGTGCCTCATAATGCTGTAGCATTCAGGCAGAGATCTAGCCCTTCTAATTTCACAGATAAGTTGGCTGATTCAAATAAAAAAAATGCCTGAAATCAAGCATAAGCCAAGCTACAGGTCTCACTATATCATTACTATCACCTTCACATCAGCTTCTGTTGCCACACTGCTTGTTGTTTTAGAATCAGCATTATCCCGAATTATTCCACTAGTTTTACTCTGGGCCTGTGAATCTTCATCTTCATCATCATCATCATCATCATCATCCTCACTGCGAGTATAGTTGTGGTTTCCAACTTCCTCGTCCTCACTGATGTCAATTTCAGTCATGTGTGCTTCATCCAGGCTGTTTTTTCTGGCCTCTGATTGACTCACAGAGTCAGGAGTATTTTGAAGGCCTTGTTCATTAGGGTCCGATCGATTATCCTGCGAGGCATTCTTCCCCGAGTCAAAACTAGCTTCTGACATTCCTGAAAGTAAACATACATGTGAGCAACTGACCAAGATTTTTTTTTTCTTCTGTGATGAATTCAAGTATATGAATTCCACTGAGGCTGAAGTTTCCGGAAGGGATTATGCTGTGCATCATGGAACAAACATCTAATTTGAGTACAAACAACCTGGAATTGTTACAGGTCAATACGCAGAAACCAATGACAGCTGAAATTGAATTTTAAATGACAGAGCTTTCAAAAGATGAGTTAGTAAATCAGCACATGCATATTCTTTCTGAACGAATGTTAGTTTTAAAGGCCTTTTAGTTAATATTGTTTGAAACAATATAATTCACAGTCCTTCTTATAAAATTTATGACTGCATGCCAATTCCTTTACACAAAGGAATATAAAATTCAGGCCTATACAGGAAATAAGTGTGTCAGCTCATTTGTACATTATTCTACACTACTGTATCTACTAGGGGTGCAACGGTTCTCAGTAAAAAACGGAAGCGTCCCGTTCTCCTCCCACGGTTCGGTACGTACCAGGACCGCGGTTCAACTTGAAACTGACAACGCATCTGTAATATGTTTTAAATAACAACAAGTAAAACAAACAGGGTTCGGCTAATGCATGTTTCTGTTGATGGATGCGCATTCTGGCTTATCAATACTTACAACAACAGCGATTAAATAAAAAACGTGGACAAACCATTCTTGTTCAATGCGAGTGCCGCATGCTGTAATACGAGCAGTCATTATTCCGTAGTCTCCCGGGTGCTGATAGCGCTCGTGTGCAGACCTGAACAGCACACATTGCTATCTGGATTTAAACTAAAGTCATTTAAGCTTTGCCAGTTTCAACATCTAAGAGCCATAAGACGCAAATCCGCGCGAGCAGTGAGAAGTGAGAAGATCTAATGTGTGCGTTCATCCGAAGAGCGCAAACCCGCGCCTCAGAACGCGCGCAAATATTACTCCCGCAGAAGTATGTATGTATTATGTTATTTCGTCCTGCTCCCGCCCGCGACATTTTTGTTTTGCCCCACTCCCGCCCGCAAAAACCTGCATACAAGTAACCTATACCCCCTCGGGAAAACAGGTCTCTACTTCATCTCTTGGCTGCATGAAACACACCCTCGCACTAATGTAAAGGTACGATCAGAGTAATAACGAACTCGCGCGTAATGTGTGTCACTCTTGTATATCGGAGTCTAGGCACGCATCCGTCCGCTATTGATTCACAACTATTCATGCTTTCGGGGCTCTGATCCATAGTATTTTTGCGTGAAATTTTAAAGTATTTTCATAGTTGTCAAAATGAATGTCCTGTGAGTGTTTTATAATGAATGCTCACCCATAAAGGTGAATCTTGTAAGGGTCAGTGGTGTTTATGCACATATGAGCACCAGCATCAACAGATTTAGAATGTATTTGCTGTATTTTACATTTGTGTGTTTATTTTACAATGGATACAAACAGAAGATATTCCGTCAGTCCAGTTCACAAGGACAGGTTTAGTGAGTGGTCTTTTGGCATCTCACTGTTGTTCTGTTTGGCAGGTTCACTTACTTAAAAAATACTCTGAAGTTGTAAAGAATCTCTGAATTAAAGAATTCAGGAGATTTAAATCTGTATATATGTTAAAAAGTTAGAACTGAGCAGAGGGTTGTCTTTTAAATTCAAAAGTATAGTTTTAATTTAAAGTTTGTTTGTTTGTTTGTTTGAGGTTTTTTATAACATGCATTAGAAGAATAAAAAGGCAAAACAAATGTTTTGGTTAATAAAAAAGGTTTAAAAATAAACACCTTTAGAGGAAATGTCAGGCATAGGGGGGCCTTGCAAAATTGACCCGAGAAGGATGGGCCCCGGCACAGTTTCTGTACCTAAAATCTAATGTTGGACCTACCTAAAAAAAACGAAAAATCACAAATAAATACTCTATTGTATTTATTTGTGCTGTTGCTTCTAGTTAGATAGATTATTCGTATTTCTTTACTTTTAAATTTTTTCCCTAAACATAGCACATATACCGAAACGTACCGAAACCGTGACTCTAAAACCGTGATACAAACCGAACCGTGAGTAAGTTGAACCGTTGCACCTCTAGTATCTACACCACCTACATTACTCACATTCAAAATGTTTATGGTTAAATAAGGAAATAGTTACCTATAAAGCAGTTTAAACTTACAGGAGAAGAATTAGCCAAACTCTTATGATGAGCTGCAATGCAGCTTAATGAATAATGAAATCTATGTCTTTATGTCTGTGCACACAGAGACTCTCCCATGATGCTCATGTATCAGTAAGAGTTAAGTTAACCTAGAAAACAGGATTAAAGGTTTGTATAATAAAGCTCCAATTACACAGGGTGATATCTTTTCTACAAACCAAGACTCAAATGTCATTTAACTATCGTGTTCATTTTCATATAAAGCAAACAACAATATCAAAAATGTTAATTTTAATGCCAAAAGCAACTTTATATTATGATGCTGACTCATCAGTAACATTTACACTATGTCAAATTTCATAACTTTATTGCATGTAATGAAAATGTGTCCTACTGTTGAAGATTGTTGAACCTTCTTGTAGAAGGAAATTGTACAAGTTTGTAAATTGTGATAAATTAGTCATTCGTTCAGCTAAGACCATCTGACATAAAATGAGACCCTGGAAAATACAGTCTTAAGCAGCACAGTTGTATCTGTTGCAATGGCCAAAAACACATTGTATGGCTCAAAATTATCAATTTTTCTTTTATGCCAAAAACTATTAGGGTATTAAGTAAAGATCATGTTCCATGAAGATATTTTGTAAATTTCCTACTGTAAATATATCAAAACTTAATTTTTGATTAGTGATTTGCTAAGAACTTCATTTTTCAGTGATTTTCTCGGTATGTTGATTTTTTTGCACCCTTAGATTCCAGATTTTCAAATAGTTGTATAGGCTATCTGCCAAATATTGTCCTATCCTAAAATATATATATATATATATATATATATATATCAATTATTCAGCTTGATGTAAAAATCTCACTGGTTTTGTGGTCCAGGGTCACAAATATTCATAAAGTTTAACCATTTATTTAGTTTTAATAAAAGGAGGGGAAAGCAGACCATATACAATTGCAGGAAAAAGTCAATTTAACTTAAAAAAAAAAAAAAAAAAGCCATAGACAATAAAATTATGAAACCTATTACGGCTACGGCTTCGCTTACGGATATTTTACGCTTTGTACTCTTCATTGGAGCGTCCAGTCACATGACCTAATTAATATTCATAAACTAACCCTTTTCCATAGTAGAATTCGTTAATTCGCGTCATGGACACGTAAACGCTTTTTACTTTCCAGTTTAAGCAACGGTACAACACGTACAAATCCAAAGCAATACAAGATGTATATGAAAAACCATCGGTTTTATAAACTAGTTTTGTTGTTTAATTATATTGTCTTGTTCCTTCCTGGAATTCAATCTCTCAGGGTTGCCTCATTGTTGCGCCCGCACGTCACAAAGTTGCGATTGAGTTACTTCCTTTGCCTGAAGCACTTCAGTCGAGTTATGCGTTACAAAACGCAATAAATCTGTATTTTCACTCTCTAAACCGCTTTTATATCAATGATGCGACCTTCATTGAGCATTAACACAATTGATAACAACATTATGACTGGGTGACAATCAGTTTTTTTAGCCCCCCTCCTCCTTTTAAGGCGTGAAACGATCTGAACAGACTAGAGAGTCAGTCGACAGTTTGTTATTCTGTCTGACAGCCTGACTGAATTTCGTTTGGTCACTTTTCCCCATGGCAGGGGGAGGTAGAGGATCAACCCTGCAAACTGAAGCCATCATGCCTGCCATCACACATACATGAACGCCGATGCAACAGTTGATTATTCAGCAGCACTCACCTGCACACAGATTACAACTGTTCTCTTTCGTGTTGCACAGCTCTTTTCATAAAAACGGTCTTGGCTTGAGTTTGAGTTGCTGTGTGTATCATTCGATACACTGCGAATCCCTCCACAGCTCAGTGAAAGTCTTTTCAAACACACCCGGAAGAGGACGTGTGTGTCAGTACATATACTGGAACTACAGCATGTCTGTCTCCTAGTGGTCAAACCAACAATACCAACATCGATAAACAATAATACAGCTTCATACTGTAACTACACAACCAACAATATGAACCAAAACCAGTGTTTTAGTGTTATTTATGTACTATATTAGCCTATTTGAATTTGCTTACTTAAAAAATGTTGTCATTTTTTAAAAGTTTTAGCTAGTTTATGTGCTTCTGTGCTTTAATTTATATTATTATTTTAGTTTTAGTTATAGTAATTTTATACTTCAACTTTTTTTTTTGTTAGTTTGTTTCAGTTAGTTGAAAAGGCAGCATTTCTCATTTTCGTTTAGGCCTAAGTTTAAACAATTCAAATACAATTTTTGATGGAAAACACTCTTGAATACTCAAAATAATAATAATAATAATAATAATAATAATAATAATAATAATAATAATAATAATCAGAGCTGGGTAAAATACGTACAAATGGTAATCCATTACTGATTACATGACGAAAATTGCAGTCAGTAACGCAATTCATTACATTACACATTTTAGGTAATATAATCAGACTACTTTTTCATTACGTCTGACCTAAATATTTACCATTTATCACACTGATTTAAATAAGGTAAAAAAAACATATTGGCATAAAAATACAAAGAGTAAGAAAATATATCCCATTTGTTGTTATTTATTAATATTACATCAAGGTTTCTCAAAATGCTGTTTGTAAAGGAACTGCAAGGGGGTTATGAGTCTAATAAAAAGCTAATAATTAATTTATAAAAAAAATGTCAAATTAAAATAAATCATTTTAAAATTGATCAAAATAAAAAAAAAACGTAATAAAAAATGAAATATATTATTTGCTCACCTGCATGCCATGTGACCATAACCAACGTCAGTGAGCCAATGAATGTGCAAATGAGATTATTAAAACATACATTTTAAAATCTCAGAGGTCCTTCAAGTAAATATATGGGTGAAAGAGGATAGGATGACAAAAAGGTTTGTGAATTTGTGCATTTTAATGTGTTTGAAAGACAAAAACCTTCCAAAGACATAGAAATACGTGGTTAAATAAATAACCTACAGAGTAATAACGCAAATAAAAATCAACGGGTTCATTAGTAGTTGATGCAATATTGAAACACTTCTAACTTACTTTTCCTGAAATTATTTTTGTAAACCAGTGGTCAAATGCTGTGTTGCCACCTGACTATGACAGGTCTTTGTGTGAATGTCCACAAAACTGAAAGATTTTCTGAATGTATATGAGCAGCAGGCTATTTTAGAAAATAAAATTATAAAGATAGAAAAGCAGAATTAGGGAGAATCAATAAATTATGAATAATTTATTGCTATATTGTGTAAATAATATGTAATTAATAATAAAAAGTAACTGTAGTCTGATTACGAGTATTTTAATTTTTTTTAAAGTACTTAATTTTTGGAATCTGATTACTTAATTTATATTACATGTAATCAGTTACTACCCAGCTTTGATAATAATAAAGATTGGTTTTCCTTTTCTCTTTTGTACACCTGTCTTCAGAAGAAACAATGGGTACACTAGCTTTACATTTACTCCAAAATAGCTTCAATGTTGTCGTTAGATTGATGACCAAAAAAAAAACACTAATATTAGCTTGTTGGTCTTCTTAATGATCCTTCCATAACATAGAATAAAAATTACAGTAATGTATGTCTTGAAAATATCTACACCTTGGTAAACGGATACTATTTTTCATATCAAACGATTTTTTTAGAGTGGGATATCTGCAGTATTTTGAGTGCAAGTAATCACATTAAACATTTCAGCCACTAGATGGCATGGCATGTTTACAGAAGCCTACACTCTAGGGCAGGAAACACCAAACCAACGCCCGCAGGGCAGTTGGCCTGTGATGACCTTTGATTTGACATTTGATTTAAATTACATTTAAATGTGAATTTAATTGTTTAAATGTAAATTTTAATACAATACTATTTGATATAATGAAACTTGTTTCAACTTCAAATTAGGGACTGAGATTTTATTTGGTTGCCAGCCCTAATTTTAACAGTAAACAAAATAAAAATGCATTTAGTTTTGCGAATAAAAATGATCTCAGGACTGAAAAGGCATATTTATTTATAAAACATTTCTGAATTCATAGGCATCCACTAGGGGGAACCAAAGACCACAAATACCTGCAACTTTCTGCCAATCTGTTTATTAGTTACTGCTAGTTAGCAATAACTTTAAAAATGTAATCTAAAGTTAAACAATCTTTGTATACATATTGTTTGAATAAAAAAACACCACTTATGGGTTTCTTTTAAAATTTATTTGCTCTTATTTTGTATTGTGTGACTGCCAAAGAAAAATTATACAAATCATCAATGTTCAAATTACATTACATAGCGGTGGGTGTAAATAAATGCATTTAACAGTAATGAAATGACAACATATTGCTACTGTGACGAACAAATGCAATGCAACAGGTTTTGAAACTATGTACAAGCATAAAAATTTGAATATTTACAGAGTATAACAAAAGTTTGGATATTATCTTGAGACGTTTCCCACTAACCAACTGCACAATAAAATTGAATCAATGGTGCAGCACATAGAGAATAATTTTTCTGTGGTTTTACCAGCATGTAACTTTACTCTAACACTGAGTATTCATGAGCCAAAACATAAGAAAACAGCAAACAACTGCAAGCATAACAAGAAACAGACCCATACAGTACAACATTATTCATATAACTGACACAGAAAGAAAATAAACCAATACTATATAAAACTGCTGATTGTAATTTAAAGAATATAATACAGGAACAGTGCAGTATTTAGGCTCAAGTAGAAAGAAGACAAAAACCCTGGGCTAAAGAAACCATAAATTTGTTGGCCTACTCATAAGTCATATTAACATATATGATCAGACTTCAGAAGCTAGTGTCATATGGGAGATTTTTAAACATTGAGAATAGAGCCAGCTATCTCATTGTGCTGATAGAAGTACCTAAAGCAAAACTACTCACACAAGCACTCTCACGTATTTACTGTGGCGGATTCAAATCCACACAGACCATGCATTGCTAAAAAAAACGTCCTTGAAATTTTCATACCTATCATTTCAACTTCTCACATGCACTATATTTTCAAAATTGTGTGATATTAACCAGTTTGTCGCAACACAGGTCATCATAAAGATATTCAATAGGGTTCATGTCTGGGTTTTTGGCAGGCCGGTTCAAATTCCTCCACATCAGACTCAGTAAATTAATTATGTTTGGATGTTGCTTTGTTTGCGGGGCTATTGTCATTCAGAAATAGAAAAAGGCCCTCCCTAAACTGCTGAAACAAAACACAGAATTTTGTTGTATTTTTATAGCATTAAAGAGATGGTTCACCAAAAACATATAATTTTGTCATCATTCACTCATGTCGTTCCAAATCCAAATCCAAATTCATTCAACCATTCAAACAAATATTTGAACACTCAAAAAATTAACAAAGACACGGTAAAAGTAATCCATATTAATAAAGCAATTTAATCCAAGTCTTCTGAAGATAAACTGTTGCTTTATATGATAAACAGTTTTAATTTATTGACATGTAAACATTGATTAATGCACATGCATAGAGAAAATATGGTAAGTTCAACTGTACTTGCTTGACATGCAAGTACAAATCTCATTGGTTCTTGCAGAAGCTCAAACATGCTTGTGACACAAAAACAAACCTCATTGGTTGCTGTGAATGAAGCAGGAATGTTTGAGCTTTTGTTTACCATTTTTGCATATGCATTGATGAATGTTTATGTGAATAAATGTTTAAATTAAATATGTTCATCATATAAAGCAATGAGGGTATTTTCAGATAATCATTCATGAATCACTTTTACAATGTCTTTATGAAATTTTTTAAGCATCAAAGTTTTGGTGGCATGGACAGAAATCTCTCACATTTCATAAAAAATGTCTTCATTTGTGTTTAGAAAGAACGAACATTTAAGTTTGAAATGACATGAAATGACATAGGGTGGGTAAATAACAACATAATTCTTATTTTTGAGTGAGCTATCTCTCTTTAAGTTTGTTTTCTCTTGAAATAATGGCAAAACTTGTTTAAGGACTAGAAGGGGTGTCCACATACTTCTGGTCATGTAACCCTGGACCACAAAACCAGTCATATAGTACGGGTATATAAATAAACCAATACTATATAAAACTGCTGATTGTAATTTAAAGAATATAATACAGGAACAGTGCAGTATTTAGGCTCAAGTAGAAAGAAGACAAAAACCCTGGGCTAAAGAAACCATAAATTTGTTGGCCTACTCATAAGTCATATTAACATATATGATCAGACTTCAGAAGCTAGTGTCATATGGGAGATTTTTAAACATTGAGAATAGAGCCAGCTATCTCATTGTGCTGATAGAAGTACCTAAAGCAAAACTACTCACACAAGCACTCTCACGTATTTACTGTGGCGGATTCAAATCCACACAGACCATGCATTGCTAAAAAAAACGTCCTTGAAATTTTCATACCTATCATTTCAACTTCTCACATGCACTATATTTTCAAAATTGTGTGATATTAACCAGTTTGTCGCAACACAGGTCATCATAAAGATATTCAATAGGGTTCATGTCTGGGTTTTTGGCAGGCCGGTTCAAATTCCTCCACATCAGACTCAGTAAATTAATTATGTTTGGATGTTGCTTTGTTTGCGGGGCTATTGTCATTCAGAAATAGAAAAAGGCCCTCCCTAAACTGCTGAAACAAAACACAGAATTTTGTTGTATTTTTATAGCATTAAAGAGATGGTTCACCAAAAACATATAATTTTGTCATCATTCACTCATGTCGTTCCAAATCCAAATCCAAATTCATTCAACCATTCAAACAAATATTTGAACACTCAAAAAATTAACAAAGACACGGTAAAAGTAATCCATATTAATAAAGCAATTTAATCCAAGTCTTCTGAAGATAAACTGTTGCTTTATATGATAAACAGTTTTAATTTATTGACATGTAAACATTGATTAATGCACATGCATAGAGAAAATATGGTAAGTTCAACTGTACTTGCTTGACATGCAAGTACAAATCTCATTGGTTCTTGCAGAAGCTCAAACATGCTTGTGACACAAAAACAAACCTCATTGGTTGCTGTGAATGAAGCAGGAATGTTTGAGCTTTTGTTTACCATTTTTGCATATGCATTGATGAATGTTTATGTGAATAAATGTTTAAATTAAATATGTTCATCATATAAAGCAATGAGGGTATTTTCAGATAATCATTCATGAATCACTTTTACAATGTCTTTATGAAATTTTTTAAGCATCAAAGTTTTGGTGGCATGGACAGAAATCTCTCACATTTCATAAAAAATGTCTTCATTTGTGTTTAGAAAGAACGAACATTTAAGTTTGAAATGACATGAAATGACATAGGGTGGGTAAATAACAACATAATTCTTATTTTTGAGTGAGCTATCTCTCTTTAAGTTTGTTTTCTCTTGAAATAATGGCAAAACTTGTTTAAGGACTAGAAGGGGTGTCCACATACTTCTGGTCATGTAACCCTGGACCACAAAACCAGTCATATAGTACGGGTATATTTGTAGCAATATCCAACAATACATTGTATGGGTCGAAATTATCAATATTTCTTTTATGCCAAAAATCATTAGGAATTTAAGTAAAGATCATGTTCCATGAAGATATTTTGTAAATTTCCTACCGTAATATCAACATTTTTGATTAGTAATATGGATTGCTAAGAACTTAATTTAGAAGGCAATTTTCTCAATATTTGGATTTTTTTGCACCCTCAGATTCCAGATTTTCAAAAATTGTATCTCAGCCAAATATTGTCCTATACAAACCATACATCAATGGAAAATGCTTTTTTGCTATAAATCTCAATTTCAAAATTGACCCTTATGGCTGGTTTTGTGGTCCAGGGTCACATATAATGTAACATCCCATTAATTTAATCCAATTACAAAATATAACACTGAAAACAGACAGACTTTGCTACTTAATTTTATGCTAGAAGATATAAAACATCTGTCAGAAAATTGTTCTGTGACACTTTTGAGGCTCTATAGTTAAAAATGTTAAAAGAAAGGAATGAGCAAATGAGTTTCGTGAAACTTATGAGGGAAATGAAAAGTTGTAACTGTGCTGAATCTAGGTTAGGTGCTTTTTGTCAGTTACAAGTGACAGCTCCCCCAATCCTGAGCTCTGACTTGCCAGGAAAAGCAGACATTAGGGTTTTAAATGAACCTTTGCATTTATCAATGAGCAGGTCTTCGTTTTCAAGACCATTTGAGTGCTCTGATCAGTGGACAATTCTAGCACTGAAGTTTGCGAATGCTGCGAGAAATTCTCTTAAACTCCCGCTGACCCTTCTGCCAGCGCTTTAATGACGTGATGACCAAATTTCCATCCATCTTCTGGCCCATCACCAGATAAGCAGCATTGATGTCATTCATTTCATCACACACACACTGAAGACCATCTTTCAGCCAAAGCACCATCTTCTTGAAGTCACGATCAGTAACACCACCATTCAGCTTGTAGATGGTCTTGCTCTTGGTTTCTGGAATGATCTTGGTATCGCCATTCATGTAGGAGATCTCCTTGACTTTGATCTTTAAAGCTAGTGATTAAATGCAATTGAAGGTTGAGGACAATGGATATGAACAACTGCTTCAATTCAAGGTTGACCAAATATATGAATAACTTATGCTTTCTCTATACTCCTAAAAATAAATGTTCCTCACTGGTTCTTTTCAGATCATTTTCACTCTATGGGGTTTTATACTTTTATAGGTTTTCTATATAAACCTTAGCTAGTTTGTTGGTCTGGTGGCTGGTTTTTGAGAAAATTTTGTGCATCATGCAAAAAGATCAACCAGCACAACACCAGCTTGGCCAATTCTAAACTGGCTAAGACCAGTAAACCAGCCTAGGCTGGTTTAAGTAGGTTTTTCAGCTACACTCTTAAAAATAAAGGTTCCGAAAGGGAATTTTTGGTTCCCCAAAGAACCTTTCAGTAAACAGTTCTTACAAGAACCATTTTGAAGAACATATTAAAAATCTAAAGAACCTTTTTCAACTATAAAGAACCTTTCCTGCATTTGAAAGGTTCCATGGATGTTCAAGTTTCTTCATAGAACCACAGATTCCAATAAAGAAACTTTATTTCTAAGAGTGTATATAATTCTTTGGAGATTAAAAAGGTTCTTGTTGTTACATGATAGCTTCTTCAGATCATGGTTCTTTAAAGCACAAGATCGTTTTCAACAAAACAAGAGAAGAAGTCTTTTGTGGAATTTAAAGTGATTGTTCCCCACAAAATAAGATTTTTGTCAGCATCTAAACTTGAATGCATTTGGTTTTTCTGTAGATCACAAAAGAAAATATTCTGAAGGTTTTTTTTTTTTTTTTTTTTGCCTACACAAAGAAAGTTAATGGGTTCCAGTACTTTTTTGGACCCCACTGACTTTCATTTTATGGACAAAAACGGTTCATCAAAATATCTTTCTCTTAAAAATAAAGTTTCTTTATTGGAATCTGTGGTTCTGGTTCTGCAAAAGAAAGAACGGCATACAGTACAATACGAGGGTGAGTAAATAATTTTCATTTTTAAGTGAACCTTTCACAGTTTATCTTACATGACTATATTGATTATAATGGATTTTTATTTTTAAGAGTGTAAAGCAAAAATACTACTACATTAATTCAGATGCTTAAAGCAAAGTAAAAAACAGCCTTACCAAAGTCATTTTTGCACAGGCTGTCCACAATTTCATTGTCATTCTCAGGCTTTTCTTTGCAGGCTTCACACACTCTTGGAACTGGGCAAAAAAGAACAACATAGCAGTAAAAAATATACATGTGTCTAAAAAGTGAATTTAAATACATTTTCCTACCTTCCTTGGTGACGGGCACTAAAGCTTCTGCGCCAGCAGGTGGTATACAAAGGTCATTATCCAGAGGGAAACGACCGCAGTCCAGCATGTCCGGCCAAGGGAAGCCAAATGCGGCCATCACTGGAGCGCAGCCGCTCTTCACGCTCTCACACAGCGACCTGCACGGTTGAATCGGCTCGTCTAGATCATCCAGACACACCGGCGCGAACAGAGAGCAGAGAAACTTCTTGGTGTCCGGATGACACTGTTTCTGCACCAGAGGGGTCCAGGAGGATGCCTGTTGCAGAACCTCATTCATGGTTTCGTGTCCAAGGAGGTTAGGCAGACGCATGTTCGTGTACTCGATGTCATGACACAGGAGCAGGTTTGCAGGTATGGGTTTGCAGTTGCTCTTTTTCTGAAAGAGCTCGGGCTGATCGAAGGCGTATAATCCGTGAAGCGCATCCAGATATCCAGGTAAGGAAAGCGCAACCAGCAGTGCCAGATACGCGATCATCTTTGTTTCAGTTGAGAGGAGGCTGAACACAGGTCTAACGCGGAGTTACGAACTGAATTCTCTTCTGTACCAACCTGTTCACTTCTCATAGTAAAATCTGGGCGGAGCGAGAGAAGGCGCTCAGATATCCACAGCTGAAGTTTCTGCATATAGGCTGTGTGTCACAAAAACTAGTTAGTTGCAGCGTCTTTATGGTCACAGAACGTTCGAACGGTAAAATAAATTATGTTTCTTTACCTATTAGGCCTACTGTTTATATCAAGACATATTTTATATTGTCTAGGTCAATACAAAAGATAAGTACACTCTTAAAAATAAAAGTGCTTTGAATGGTTCTTCATAGGGATACCAAAGAAGAACCATTTTTGGTTCCACAAAGGACCATTCAGTCAAAGGTTCTTTAAAGAACCATCTCTTTCTTTCCATAATCTGAAGAACCTTCTTTCGCCACAAAGAACCTTTTGTGAAACAGAATGGTTCTTCAGATGTTAAAGGTTCTTTATGGAACCATTTAGACAAAAGGTTCTTCTATAGCATTGTAAAGAACTGAGTGTAGCCTAAAAACAGGTTAAACAAATACCAAAACATTAAAAATAGAAGTTTTACACAGTGTTACACTGGTTTAATACCCTGCTAATGGTTTTATTTATAAAAAAACATCCTTTTCTTTCTTTTTACTTTCCCCTTACAGACTTTTAAAGGGGTCCTATTATGCTCTTTTACAAAGTCTTTATTTTGTTTTGGGAGTGCACTAGAACATGCTCTCATGCTTGGTGGTTCGAAAAACGCATTATTATTATTTTTTTCATAATTTACATTATTACAATAGCTTTCTCCCCAGGCTGGCACAAATGGCTCGATTAGTTCCGGGTTTGATGAAGGCCACTTTAGTCAATGCTCGCATTTATACGAGCCACCCTGCGGTTCACTGAAGCATCCCAGAATTGGCTTTCCATAGTCCATGCTACATCGCTAAAGTTAGGCGAATCCCGTACCTCGTCCACAATTCGAATTTCCGTAGGCGGGATTTATGTTGTGACATCATAGCATCTGGAAAACAAACGCTGTAGTCCAAAGGAGCCATTCGTTGTAGTTCTTGAAAATGGATTTTTTAAAAACTAAATATCTCCCTTTGGAGTGAACTTTGAGATTTGTAACTTTGTAGATGTTTTTTATGCCCAAACAAAATTCAAAAAGTGAAAAGGCATAATAGGACCCCTTTAATTCCAACCTTGGCATTCAGTTGTTGGTTGGGTCAGTTGTGCAACTTAACTAGTTTTGTCTGGTTTTACCCATGAACTATATTATTTTATTGCTTGTTCCAAAAGAGAAACAGTTGAAGTAATTCACAGTATAGTTTTAAGTTGCAATACAAAAGAAAAAATTAAGTAATCTAGATGTGTACTCATTGTGTACTACTATTAAGCTGAACGTACGCTTAACAGTATACTTTTATAAACTAAAAACGTGCCAATTTAGACCCAAGTATTGAAATACTTTAAAATACAAGTATACATTGCACATAGTATTAATTTTAGTATAGGCCTACTTACTACATAAAATGTATTTAAGTTTACTCAATAAAATGAACTTAAATTGTACTTCATTTTGTAAAGATACTTGTACAGTCAAAACAAAATTTATTCAGACACTATCAACATTTCTCACATTATCACAGTTCATTCACTATAGTTTAGAAAATGGTTATAAAATATGACAAGAACTCAAGAGTTAAACTGTGTCAGAACAAATTCATCTTGATAATGTCAGATAACTTTGGTAGTAAAGTATGTAACAAAACATGGTCAGGTCAAAGTCTCAAATCAAAATTTTGGTCTCAAATTTGTATACATTTTACTGGTAGTCCACTGTATGAAGACTTTTTTGTGTATAATATGTCAAAGTGTACTTTATTTTGCTATCCTCACTTACATAAATGAACTATAGTCCTGCACCCACTAGAAAAAAATTGCAAACTTTAAATCTGGTGTCTGAATAATTTTTGGTTTGACTGTAGTTCATAAATACCTCTGAAGAACATAATCTAATCTAATTATTATTCTAATAAACTTTTTTCACTATAAATAACCTTTTGTGCAGTTGAATGTTTGCATGGATGTTTAAGGTTCTTCATGGAACCATAAATGCCAAAACAAAAAACAAAAATCTTAATTTTTAAGATTATTCTCAAGTGCAATAAATGTAGTTTAGATTTACATAGACAAATTTTAATTACTTGATGATGATAAATCAATTACTCATTCACATTACTGAAACAATATTTTATAGAAAAAATATGTAAGATATTCATTTTATTTTTTCCAAGTGATCAACTGGATTTATGAGTTGCAGTAAGGTTTCCATTTGGTAGCTGCATAATTCATATTCTTTGGTGAGTGATGCTGTGTTAGCCTTTTCACACTCACGGTCATCTGTCATCATTAAAGCAAAAAATGTGAAGTAGTTCTTAAGTTTATACAATATGCCTAACATTTTTCATGTATATTTGTGTGTGTGTGCATGTGTGTAAAGTGAGAGTGAGAAAAAATGTAGAATGATGGAGAAAATGAGAGGCAGAATGAGTGAGCGAGAGAGAGAGAGCTGTTGAGTGAAACTGAACTCCTTGCAGTGGGTCTGGTTCCTGCATCATTCATCACCCTGTAGGGTCCAGTTTTAAGCCACTGAGTGGGTCACACAAACAAACAAACCCTTTCTCATCCTTTTAGAGTTAAAGTCAGCTTACTGTGGACAACGACAATTTTGAACCACAAAATTCAATAAGTGTTCAAGCAACACATTATATATAAATGGAGTGTTTAAGTAGCAATGTTAAGGCACAAGATTTTCTTGGATCTTCTCTTTGGATCTTTCTTGTCACCAGGTTGGGTAATAGATTCTCCTCGAGTCCTCATGGAGATATTCCCCTAAGGCTTCTAAAGGTCAGAGGTTCAGAGGCCCCCATTAAATACAGGTTAGCTGCTGGGGTTTCCCATCTTTGGGATCCTGCTGGGAAAAAGTAGTCATTTAAAAGCTTATTTCTAGCTGTAAAGTGATAGCCCTTGGTCTCTATGACGATAAGACAAGTTTTGCTCTCTAGGAGATCTGTGTCCTCCGTTTGCCCCTTTGTTGTGTTTATGTTGTGTGTATGTGTCAATATTCATTTGTCTAGCCAGAGTGGAGGGATTGCTAATACTGATTAGAGACCAGATGGTATCTAAAGTTTGCATTAGTCTCATTTTTTAGGTGATTTGTCTCTTTACTTTTGCTTAGTTAAATAGCTTACAAAAATATTCAAAGTAGATCAGATAAACTCTATAAATATTCAGCAATCAAATATCTTTCTGACACAATTTGTTATTGGCAAGTAATAAAACCCACTTACTAAATTAGCAGGTATTTTAAAATTTGTAAGTAAAACAGTTCTTCAACAGATTTAACATCAACTGTTTAACTGTTAAACAAACTAACATCAACTTAAACTTGTGTCAAACAGCTCATAAACTCAGAATTGCTGGTTTTCTTGAATTAACCCTAGTAAAAAAGTAATATATTTAAAATACATTTATTTAATTCTAAGTATAGTTCAAATCTATTAAC
The DNA here is from genome assembly GCF_049309525.1 of Garra rufa. Lineage (NCBI taxonomy): Eukaryota > Metazoa > Chordata > Actinopteri > Cypriniformes > Cyprinidae > Garra > Garra rufa. Next base: position 32,841,222 of record NC_133366.1, on the reverse strand, counting down.
ATATTTACTGACATATCAGTTGAGACTTACTCATCTAAAAAATTTAATTGAACTTTATTTGGACTACTACTTACTAAATATCTTAATATTAAGTCTAAAATGTGTTTTAATGTCACTATTGATGAGAATTGTATGATCTTTCAATAATATCGGTCTTAAAATGCAATATTTTTGAAGTGTATAGTTCCAGTACAATCAAATATGCTTCAGTATGTCTTTAGTTGGACTTCAGCACTACGTCTGTGCAATTAAAGTGCACAAGCACAAAATTAGTTGTTTCAGTTTAGCAGATTTTAAGTATACCTGTTTAGTATTTGTAGTATAATTAGCATGAAATAAATGCATTTCAAATGCATTTTAGTATATTTATTTTGTTCACTGGAGAACTATCACCAAAATGCCATAATGTTTACAAAAAAACAATGGTGAAATGTCATGATGAAGTTTAAAAATTATTTTATATTGGTTTATTATCAGATTTTGGTTTATTAAGTAGAAAAACAGATATTGTAAAGACAAACTTGAAATTTGGCTTGACAAAGAATTGTTTGAGGGTTTTATTGATTAAAAATCTATATGGTTACCATACCAGCTAGCTTTGCAGGTAATCAAAGGTTTAGGCTTTACAGTCAGAGAGGATGATGGATATGTTTGAAATGCAAGCTATAGAAATTTAGGTAACACTTTAGTCTAGTCACCAATTCTCACTATTAACTACGTGTTTGTAAGCATGCATATTAGTAGCATATTGGCTATTTATTAGTACTTTATTACCTTACTTTAAGTGCCTTACTAACTGTTAAAGGATTAGTTCACTTTCAAAATAAACATTTCCTGATAATTTACTTACTCCAAACTGTAAAAAGTTTTCACCAGATTTAACTTAAAACCTAAGTTCAGCAGCTGCCTTAAAATTTTAAGTTAAATCAGCTTAAAACTACAAGTCATTTTAACTCAAATAAAATAAAATGAGTTGATTTAACTTGTGAGTTGAAATGACTTAAGTTGATTTAACTTAAAACTTTAAGGCAGCTGCTAAACTTAAGTTTTTAAGTTATCTGATATCTACATAGAAGGTATATGGCATAGAAAAGAGCAAAAAAAAAAGAAAGAAAAAAAAGAAACGGTTTTCCAGGTCCATTTACAACCCTAGGATTTGTCCCTAGAATTAAATGGTCTGTTATTACCTTATTTGGAAGGTTCATGAATAATAATGATGAGCTCTGCTCTAAATGGCTGTTTCACAGAGCGGCTCATTTCAGTAGCTCGCACATGGAGGAAATTATATATTTAATCACAGCGCTTGAGCCACTATTAATATGCGGTTTATTGAAACTGCCGTTTTAAATGCACAATCATTTTACTTTCACTTTTGTGATCGCATGTGCTCTGTGTAACGTTATACTGCAGCGGCATTACTTACCACATAAGTTTAGATGCTTGTTAGTGATGCTCAGGATCTGTAAATCATTCGCCATTGTCCGCGCAGTCATCTCTCCAGCTCTCCATTTATGTGGTAAGTGAAATCTGAATTATGAACTGCAATATAACAGGCTACCGCTAGCAGTAAGCTAACCATGTCCCTTCAGTGGCTCGCCTTATTTTATTAGATCGCCTTATTTGTTTTCCTTGCCTTTCTGAGTAAGTTAGGGTGCTTTCACACCTGCCTTATTTAGTTCGGTTGAATCGCACTAGAGTTCGTTTTCCCTCTTGGTGCGGTTCGTTTGGGCAGGTGTGAATGTAGCAATCGCACTCGAGTACGCACCAAAAGCGGACCAAAATAGCGGACCGAGACCTCCTTGAAGAGGTGGTCTCAGTACGCTTTCAAACGAACACTGGAGCGGTTCGTTTGTGGTGAGAACATGAACCGAACTAGAACAGACCCAACCGCAAAAAGTACTGCGCCTTTTTGGACTAATCCAGCTGCCGTAGTCCGCTGCGCTGTTCATTATGGGATGAGGACAAGTATTTGTTGACAGTTAGCGCTTTAGCAGCATAGCCCCATGACAGCTCGCGGACAAACTTGGAGTTGTGAGAAGGTGCGGAGCCTCATAAATTTGGTCTGATGATCATATAGGTCCCAACTTTCGAAAACTCACAAGAACATCACAATCTTTCTCATTGTTTAAGGGGCCGTTCACTTGTCGCGCCTAAAAACACATGGAAAACGCCTGTACAGCTATGATAAGCTGTTTCTCCAACTTGTCAATGCTTTCAATGTTATTAAGGGAAAGGATGAAGCTGATTGGTTGGTTTATGTCACATGACCTGCGGTGCGCTTGCAGCATTCTGAAAAGTTGCGATGTTTTTATCTCGATGCGGCGCGTTCGCGAATGGAAAAAACGTGCGCGTCGCGACCACGTCGCTTCCATTCTGAGCGCGCATACCGCGCGTCTACATTTGAAATAACGAGCTTGAGCGTGCAAAAGACGGGACATGTGAATGGCCCCTAACAGTTTAGACAATACGTTCAACACACTGATCTATATAATTCTCTATTATAGATCAGTGGTTCAATGACACGATCTGGCCAACGAGTGAGGTGGATGTTGTCACATGACTGCATTTTGGTTCGTTTCAACTGGTTCGGACCAGAGCAATCAGTGTGGTGTGAAAAAGACCCAAAATGGCAGAAAAATGCTACAATGTATCATTTGTTGCTCTTGGTCCGGACCAAATGAACCGAACCACAGATGTGAAAGCACCCTTACAGACACCAACCATTCCTGCACTTAACATCTGCACAACCTGGAACATAACATTTATTCCTGTGATCTGCCATTTTCGCTATTGTCCTCACTTAGTTTTTTTTTTTTTTTTCACAATACCCTAGCTGCAGAACTTCTGATGATTGGGCGATGCAAATGTTGGGGGCGTAACTATTAATTATCGTGGCTCTTACGTAATAGTCGCTGTTATGGTAGGATTAGCCTATTTTTCAGTGGTCTTTTGCAAACACCAGATTTATATAAGAAGGAGGAACAATGGTGTTTGAGACTCATGGTATGTCATGTCCATGTACAGAACTGTTATTATTCAACTATGCCAAGGTAAATACAGTTTTCCATTTTATAGCACCTTTAAACACATTGGGCACCATTGAAGTCCACTATATGGAGGAAAATCCTGGAATGTTTTCCTCAAAATCCTTAATTTCTTTTCGACTGAAGAAAGAAAGACATGTACATCTTGGATGACATGGGGGGAGTAAACTATCTATTAAAATCTATTAGTGGTGGGGTTTAGCTAATTCAGTTTAAATTTCAACTTGTGAAATCTTCAATTCTGAATTTGGCCCATCCCTGAAACACAAGAAGGTTAAATAAATAAATATATAAATAAAACTCAGAAATTTGACCTGTAAAGTAATGTAGTGGTTGCATGCACCACTTGAAATCAGGTAGCTAGTTTGTCTTTAAAAGGAACAAACCAAAAAGCCTGAGAAAGATTAAGTATGTTTTTATAAACAATGTATGACTAAAGCTATCTAAAGGAATAGTTCACTCAAAGAAGAAAAATTTAAATTCAAAATGAAAGGCTAAGCAGCTGATAAAATCATCACAATAAACCACACGTAATCCACATGACCTTAGTCCATCAGTTAATGTCTTGTAAAATGAAAAGCTGTGTGTTTGTAAGAAACAAATCCACCATTACGGGTTTTAAACTGTTGTAACCACTTGACAGGATATTTTCAAATAAATCCAGTTTTGTAGTGTGAATTGTATTTATTTTCTAGCCCCTGGTCAGTTGTGTTTTTCCTAAGATTCAGTGCAGGGTTAAAAGCTGTCATCAGACCAGTTTTGAGATATAACCTTCACCTTCAGCCTTCATAGCTGACAGCAGGTTCTCATTAATGTGCCCATGAGAAAATGAGAGCCAGCTTGCAGGAGTTCAGCATCTTACATCTGTACCTCTCTAACCCATCTCTCTCTCTTTTTTTCATCCCCCTCTCCCTTACCCCTCACTATTTTATCCAATACATTTTTTATTGAGATTCACAGGTCAGGCCAATGCCATAAATAATTAGAGGACATATGTTTTCTCTGGCAGGAACCAAGGGGCCTTAAATCTCTTCTAGTGTAAGTTCAGTTCCTCAGCACATTTATTTCTTTGCATTAAAGTACTTTTCTCTTTTCAAATCGGGAAGCTAAAAAACAGGAAGGTATGTTGGCTCACACAAACTGTAAATGCAGCCAGCAGTTGTTATTATAGGGTGAATATTTTGTTTCCCAAAGGACGCACAGCAATCATACTTTCATGATTGCACATTTTTCTCATAACTATTTCTTTGAATGTTCAGTCTTTGTGGTAAAGCAAACAAAAATTCCGGTAAGACAAATTTGTAGAGTAGACAGTGCAAGAATCATCAAACTAAATTGTACTTTGTGACACTAAATGGGTTCATAGTAAGTTGATATCTTTAAGTCTGATATCTTAAAGGATACATCAATGACATGCTGCTCCTTTTGTTGTTTTCTGGATCTGTTCATTTATTAAATGCATAAAGAATGCATACATGCACCAAATCTGCACATCTGTAGAATGACTGAAATATTTTCTTGTAAAATATACTTCAATAATCTTTGTTTTATTTACAAAAACTTTACTAAAAATGTTGTTACAGTGTACAATGACTTAAATACACATCCTCTATCATAAACATATTATATTGAATTAAAATGCGGCTTAAATTCTAAATTGTCAGGGAACTGCCCTGAAATCATAATGCCTTATTGATATCAAAATGCCTTGCTGATGTTATAAAAAGCTGTATACAAAAAATGTCTTCACTGATTAATATTTAAAAAAAAAAAAAAACTTTTGTCTACAAAATCATAGTCATGTATGACCAGAATGCAGAAACATGTAGAAAAGAAAACAGAGGATCCCTATAGAGCCTTGTGACAGTGTGTAAAAGGTCACTAAGTCTGTTAAAATATCAGATCATTTGACCATAGTGTAATAAAAAATATGTTTCTTTAAAGGTATAACAGTTTTTCGAAACCAACATAAATATGAATATTTTCTAACAGTGGAATGTGTTTTGAACTAGATTATTTCTTTTTAAAATCCTTTTTCTTGAACACTTTTATTTGTCATTGACCCACATTCAGGGAATGTGGGGAATTAACTAGGGACGAGGTCTAAAGATTCAGCAGAGGGCATTAATGCTCATGTGGACTGTGTCTCCCCTGCTGGGAAGGAAAAGGGCAGTTTAGTGAGAGAAATAAGCTGCAGCTCTAACAAGCTTGTTAGTGTCAGTCTCGGCTCTGCACAGCTTGAGCTGAAGAATTCAATCACACAGCACATGTATTAATGTAACTGAAGTTCCATGTAGTCATGGACAGATTGTGCTTACATGCTGTAATTCAAAAATACCCCTCACCAACACATACAGAGAACTGGGAGGTAATTGAGTCAGCATGTAACCAATGGCAGTATAGACTGAATGACTAATGTGGGAAGACTTTGTCTGCATGTGTGAGTGAACATGTCTGTTCTTTGATTCAAAAAGCAGGTCTATATGAGCATAAATCTATGCATAAGTTTCTGGTGATTTATTTAGTAAGTTAAGACAAATTCTGGGCCATACTGAAAAAAACAAATAACAAAAAGTATGTAAGCGTTCTTATTTACTGGTAAGTCAAATATGAAATTATGTAAACATTATTTGAAACAGAGACTTTTAGACATATTATAGATAGATATTTCAGGCCTAACTATTTGTTATTGGCCCACAGATACACTTATTCATACTTTTAGCTTCTCTTCAAAGTTTTGCTGAAAGTTTAGCATGCAAGAACTAAAATGCCATGTTAGAAAGGAAAAAAAAGAGATTTAAGGTGTAATATTTCAAAAGAATAAAGTCGAAATATTTTGAGAATAAAGTTGAAATTATGAGAATATAATCAAAATTATGAGAATAAAGTCAAAGTGTTTTAAGAATAAAGTCGAAAAGTTTAGAGAATAAAGTCAAAACATTTTGAGAATAAAGTCGAAATTACTAATCGAAAAGATGATCTGTCCAGCCACATTAGAGCATGAAAAACACGTTATTGCAAGACACATTGTTTACATTGTATTTTGCTATAAAACTGACATTTTGAAAACTTACTTTTTTATATTAAAAGTACAAAAAGCACAAAGCTTATTGCTATTATTGGATGGCTGGCACACTAAATAAGCCTTATGAATGCAATCAAAGATGTGAAATATTATTTCCAAGCATACTGTCCCTGCGACTATAATACATGATTTCTGCTATAATCTCATATATATTAAATAAATTCTGGTGGCCCGGCAACTTCTCCCAGTGCTCCCAATCTGGACCATTTGCATGCACAGGCTATACTCTCAAAATATTCTAACTTTAATTGCTATGATTTATTTTCCCGAAACATTTCAACTTTATTCTCAAAACATTAAGACTTATTTATTCTCGAAGCATTTAGACTTTAGTCTCGAAACATTTTGACTTTATTCCCTTAATTTTGACTTTGCTCTCAAAACATTTAGACTTTATTCTCGTAATTCCGACTTTATTCTAGAAACATTTTGACTTTATTCTCTTGATTTTAACTTTATTCTTGAAATATTTCAACTTTATTCTTGAAATATTTTGACTTAATTCTCAAATAATTACAATTTAAAATCTCGTAATTTTAGATTTTTTTTTATTGTGGCACTAAAACGCTATCGTACAATACAGTAGTATCAGCAGTAAAAAAAAAAATCATTTTACATAAAACATTTACGATAAGATTCATTAACATTAGTCATCATGAAATAACAATGAACAACAATTTATTACAGCATTTATTAATCTATTTTATTGTTCCACTGTAAACATACCATTGTTCATTGTTAATTCATGTTCCTATGCTTGAAAATGTAAACTGTGTAACATTGCATTATATATAATTTTACTGAAAAATAATGTAATTTATGTTTTGTGGAAGCAAAAACTATGAGTTGCCATACAATTTATGATAGAAAACAGTAAAAGGACAGTCCAAGAAATGTGACTTCACATTTGATTATATTTTATAGAAATAATTACCAGTCAAAAGTATCTTCTGCTCACCAAGCCTGCATTTATTTGATTCAAAGTACAGCAAAAACAATAAAATGCTGAAATATTTTTACTATTTAAAATGACTGTTTTTGAATTTGACTATTTGAATTTATTTTAAAATTCAATTTATTCCTGTGATTTCAAAGCTGAATTTTTAGCATCATTACTTCAGTCACATGATCCTTCAGAAATCAGAAAGACATTTATTATTATTATTATTATTATTATTATTATTATTATTATTATTATTATTATGTCCAAAACAGCTGAGTAAAATTTAGTTAGATTTTGATGAATGGAAGGTTCAGAAGAACAGCATTTATCTGAAATAGAAATCTTTTGTAACATTATAACTGTCTTTATCTTCACTTTTGATAAAATCAAAGCATCCTTGCGAAATAAAAGTATTAATTTCCTTAATTTCTTTCCCATCCCAAAAAATAAAAATTATACTGACTCCAAGCTTTTGAATGGTATAGTGTATAGTGTAGAAGCTTTTTATTTCAGATAAATGTTGATCTTTGGATCTTTCTATTCATCAAAGAATCCTAAAAAAAATGTACTCAACTGTTTTAAATATTGATAATAATTCAAAATTTTATTGTTTTTACTATATTTTGGATTAAATAAATGCAAAAAAATTATTTTTACAAAACATTAAAAATCTTTCTGCCCAAAAACTTTTGACTGGTAGTGTATGTTTGCTCTTACAATTGTCATCATCGATGTAGTAGAGTGTTTTGTGTTATTATTATTTAGATAATTTCAATTGTATTATTTTAGTGTCATTTTTGTTACCCTGATGATGTTTTGGCCATGTTTTAGGGATAGAAAGCATATTTTGGTAGCGTAAATAATTTGTAAAATGTACAGACACCAATATGTCATCCATATATATATATATGAATTTCTGGTAAACGGAGCTGTCTGCTTTTTTTTTTTGGTAAATAAATGTAACAGGATTATTTATACACATTAAATAAAGTTAATTTATACAACTTGTTTATAATATATGTGGAAATGAACACTAACCTAGAATAACAATTTATTGATTTACTAATGGTAATGTATAGAACCCTAAGCGTTACTAGCATTCTTTATTTTTACACTAATGTTCTTCGTCAAAGTATGTCACAGTGAAATATTCTGAAAGTTTAGTGTTAGACATGCTGATATACAAATGTCTGTGACCTCTCACTTGTGTGTTTTCCTTGCGATGAACCCAAGCCTAGAGGTGAAGAGATGTCAGAGATGTTTGTGAATGACTGTGTTCCTTAACATATATTATACTTGAGATTAGCGTAAATTCAGTAAATCAGAAATGTAACTAAAACAAAAACATTTTAACTTCTCAGACCAATGTAAGAGGAACTGAAAAGTTCTCTATTAGAATGAAGAGTGTATAGCAGTTTCCTGAGGTGATGTGCTTACAAACAGGTTTTTCATAGAATAGTCTGGAATAGTGAATGTCAAAGTTCAACAAAATCATCCACTGCATATAGAGTGTTACTGGGGCTGCCATGTGACCCAAGGTGACCCAGGGCATTCCAGAGAATGGCTTTGTGGGTAAATAAAGCCTGGCATCCATAGGAGTCTGCCTGGTGGCAAAAAGGGTTTACAGGCATCAGCCAAACGACCTGGTGATACATGAAGCAAAGCAGACACTCTGTAACCCCCACCTACTGTCTCACACATGTGCGCACATTTATTCCTACTGCATTTTTTTTTCAGTGACTGTAATGGATATAAACAAAATCTACATTATGCTATGACAGTATAGGCAGAATATATTTATCATTGCATGGTCATTTTAAAAGAAGTAATGGTAACACTTTAACAAAGACAAATAAATACAGTAACAAATGTTTTGCTCATTGTTAGTTGCTTTGTTAATGCATGGACTACATTAATCAGACTGATATACTGGCAAAGCTTTTAATCTATCTCCAGATTATATTGTTTTAACAGGTGAAAGTTTGAGTCATTTACAGAGAAAAATATCTACCTAACAGAAGTGCAGGCAAAAACTTTCAAGATAGAAATCTATGTGGAACCAGCTGTATCAAGTAAATAGGAGTGTCGCACGCTCTTTGGAACATGAAATAACAGGCAAGATTGTAATCAAAAAAATTTAGAAAATAAGCAATCCTGTACAATGAAAGAAAGGAAGATACATGAAAAATGTTTGAAAATGGGATTGTTTTACATCTTGGAAAGCAAAATAAAAGGCTTTTATATTTTTCTACTCATATTTAATGCAAGACACATGCAAACACTGAAGAATGGACTCCACCTTAAACAAACAAAAATGCAGCCTACATTGCTATACTATTCACACTGTCATGAATTTAGTTGTAATGGCGGACAAGACGTGTTAAAGACGTTGAGGTTCATTGCAGTTTTAGAAGTTGTGGGCCAGACATACTTTTTGTCTATGGGACATTTTCCCCTAATCTTGGGTACAGTGTTTTGTAATCAATGTTCATGTTAAGTGCTATCACAAGGTCACCCTTTTCCACTTCTGTATCATTGCAAGTCAAATGTTGTACATAATGAAACTTGCTTTCATCAAGCTGCTGCTGCATGTTGAAGTGTTTGAGCTAAAGTGGCTGTCTGATTATTTTGACAAGGCATGATGAATGATTTTGCAGTGGCTTGAAGTCCCACAGCATGGAGGGTGTCTGGGTAATTTCTTTGTTGTTTTTCTTTAGCCAGAAGGCTGAATTTTTAAGTAAAATTGGTACATATGGGCAGCATGACAAAAATGAAATGTTTTTGTTTTGATATTTGTTACAGTGGGGGGTCATGAATTATCAAATATCTTTAATCATTTAATCATTTTAAATTCAATATTCAATATACTACAGCGTACTGCTATTCTTCAGTATTCTACTACAGTACATACTCTTCAAACCAAATTGATAAAACACAGCTGTAAAAATGTCAACTTTATTGAACTTACA